>NC_083287.1:6580144-6889801 GCF_963506605.1 Zootoca vivipara | reverse complement strand
GGCAACTTGGACACGGAAAGGAAGAGCTGACTGGAAAAAGAGTGCTGTTTGTGCTCAAGGGGACTGGGGTGGTGGTGGTGGGGTGGTTATTTGGGGGGGGGGAGGCCTGGTGGTTGGGGGGTCTCACCGGCTTGCTGGGGTACACCTTGGAGAGGTGTCCCTTGAGCTTGCCCACGGTCCAGTCGAGGAAGCAGCGGATGGTCTGGTCGGTGTACTTCTGGTTGGGGGCTTTGATGATGAGCGTGACGGGGGGCGGCCCCGCCGCGGGGGTCTCCATGGGGGCGAGCGGCCCGGGCGGCGACAAGGAAGGCAGGCAAGAAGCGAGGCTCAGGAGGGAGAGCAGCGCCTTAGCGGTGCGCGAGTGCCGGCCAAGAGGCCCCGTGCGCCCATCTCCGTCGCCGCCCAGACCCGGCCCAAGCCTCGCCGGGGAGACACGGGAGCGCGGCGTCACAACAAGGCCCGCCGGCGCCGGGGCCTCGACGTCGCCCGGGAAGCCTCCCTCGTCGCCGCCCGGGGCCTTGCAGCGACGCTTAAAATGGAGGCCGCGAAAACAACCACCAACCGCCCCTCGCCGCCGGGAGAGCGCTCTTGCTCGGCGCGGCGGCAGCGGCGGCGGCTCCTCCTTGCGCGGGGGCGCTGCGAGGCGGTGGCCGGAACAGACTGAGCTTGTGCGAGGAGGCGGGGAAGAAGAAGGGGAGAGGGAGGGGGGACACAGACCAAGAGGGAGGCAGGCCGACAACACCCCAAAAAAATAAAGCTTTGTTTTGGGCGCACCCTCCGCGGTGGCCTTTCCAGGGCAGCCTCGCAGGCAGAAATCCGGCCGGGGAAGCTCCGCGGCGGTGGGAAGGAGCCGCGTCTCCGGGAGCGCTTTCGGGAATCGCCTAGGCCGGGGGGCGGGCACCGAGAAAAGACACGCATACATCTCTTGGCACACGCGCGTGGTTTAAAATTATGGATAAAATAGAATATCTGCATATTTAGGTGGTGCACAGCTCTGGTGGCCTTGTGGGCGCCCGTTATATGGTTTAACTTTATCATCATCATCATCATTATTAAATTTGTATGCCGCGCTATATACCCGCAGGTCTCAAGGTGTGGTTACAACATAAAAACACAATATAAAAACAAAATGCATTAAAAAAAAAACCAAAAGCAACCCAATCATTTCCTGCCACCCCCTCACTCAACACATTTTGAAAGGATGGGTTGGATTACTAATCTCTCCCTAACTTGTTCGTGGAACTCACTGCCACAAGATGCAGTGATGAACAATTGCTTAGATGTCTCTAAAAGGGAATCGGCCAGTCGTGAAATAGGAGAGGTGACAGTGGTGAGGAACTAAGTAGAGTCTCCCAAGTTTAGAGGTTCAGTGCCATAGAATGCCACCTTCTGGGACAAAACATTACCCCATTATTTCCACAATGGAATCCTAACAGAGATCTCCTTATGTTGTTATCTGCAGCTTCCATTTTCTGTTTACCATTACAGTATTATCATAGAGTTGGAAGGGACCCAAGGGTCATCTAGTCCAACCTCCTGCAATGCAGGAATCTCAGCTAAAGTATCCATGACAGATGGGCTGTGTGTACTAATTAATAATTTTATTATTTCTACCCTGACCATCTGGCTGGGTTTCCCCAGCCACTCTGGGTGGCTTACAGAACATAAAAAATATAAAACATCACACATTTAAAATTTCCCAATCCAGGGCCTCCTTGTTTATTTCCTTGAGATCTGATGGGAGGGCGTTCCACAGGGTGGGCGCCACTACCGAGAAGGCCCTCTGCCTGGTTCCCTGTAACTTCACTTCTCACAGGGAGGGAACTGCCAGAAGGCCCTCGGTGCTGGACCTCAGTGTCTGGGCTGAATGATGGGGGTGGAGACGCTCCTTCAGGTATACTGAGTCGAGGCCGTTTAGGGCTTTAAAAGTCAGCACCAACACTTGGAATTGTGCTTGAAAATGTACTGGGAGCCAAAGTAGGTCTTTCAGGACCGGTGTTATATGGTCTCGGCGGCCACTCCCAGTCACCAGTCTAGCTGCCGCATTCTGGATTAGTTGTAGTTTCCAAACCACCTTCAAAGGTAGCCCCACGTAGAGCGCATTGCAGTTATCCAAGCTTACCTCATTTTAAGACCAGCTATTGAGCCAATGTATTCCCCAGGCTGGGATGCTGGCTTGGGGCCAGAGGCACCCGGGTTCAATTTCTTGCTCAAGGAAGAAGCTGGCAGGTGGCCCTGCGCAAGTCTCTCTCTTGGCCCTGCCTGTCTCCTGCTGCGAGAAGGGGAGGCAATAAAGCTATATTGTGACCTGCCTAGTCTAAATGCACATGGATTGCTGGTTTCATGAGCCTGTTTTGTTCCCAAGACAGTCCAGCTAATTGTGACCTGTGTGATGCCTTCATGATGACACACAAGACGCAGCATTCAGGTGACCTAGTAAATAACTTGAGCCTTAGTCTGATGGCACCAGGCAAGGAGAATTGCATGTGCGGTGTTTAAATGCACACCATAAGCAAGGAGAGGGTCACTAGATGGTGCTGTTGCTGTGCGTTGTTGGAGAATAAACACCCTTCAAATATGTGCTGCCAGGATGTGGGGAAGAAAGAATTTCCAGTGACTTAAAAATAGCAGCCAATGTTTTATCCATCCATGTGTAGCCACCCAAACCAGAGGTCTGGCAATGGAGAAGAACTGATCTCTATCCCACCCAATCTCTCTCCCTGCTCTTGTTATGGAATATAATACAGTAGTTCCTGGAAAACAGGACCTTGTATTTGCTGTGCCTGTGTGTTCTTTGCCACCCTACATGTTGCTTACATGCAGACTGAGCTGACCAGGCTTGCATGCATCTGTAGAACAGGATGGTGAATATATGCTACCCCAGGGCCTCTGATTTCACCTGGGTTGAAATCAGGGTAGGGGGCTGGCGGTGGGTTTTACGACTTTATGTCAGTATGTTTCTCTGACTTCCTGAACCCTGTTCCACCATTCTGAGTTGTGTCTTTACTCTCTGGACCACAGCATTACAAGTAGTAATTTCTGGACCTTACATTGTATGGAGTGCTGGACTACAATTTAAAGAGTAGACTTGGTGCCATTGGGCAATTGATTTTCTCAGCCTCTCCCACCTCTCAGGGTAAAGGTAAAGGGTAAAGGGACCCCTGACCATTAGGTCCAGTCGTGACCGACTCTGGGGTTGCATGCTCATCTCGCATTATTGGCCGAGGGAGCCTGCGAATAGCTTCCAGGTCATGTGGCCAGCATGACAAAGCCGCTTCTGGTAATCAGAGCAGCACATGGAAACGCCGTTTACCTTCCCTATTTATCTACTTGCATTTTGACGTGCTTTCGAACTGCTAGGTTGGCAGGAGCTGGGACCAGGGATTCGAACCGCCGACCTTCTGATCAGCAAGCCCTAGGCTCAGTGGTTTAACCACAGTGCCACCTGGGTCCCTATACCTCTCAGGGTAATTTTAAGGAAAAGAGGGAGAACCATTCACACCACTTCAAACTACTTGAAAGATGAAGCGGGATTAAAATGTTAATAGGAATAAATAAAAGAACCCAGCACTACACAATTAAAAAAAGATCTAGATTAGATACCGTAAACGTCATATGTAAGGAAGCTAACAGTGTGGTTTTATAGATGTCTGGAAACCAAGCCTTATGAGGAACACTTGAAGCAGCTGGGTATGTTTAGCCTGGAAAAGAGGAGACTGAGAGGAGATAATAATAATAATAATAATAATAATAATAATAATAATAATAACAACAACAACAACAACAACAACAACAACAACAATTTATTTATACCCCGCCCATCTGGCCAGGTTCTCCCCGCCACTCTGGGCGGCTTCCAACAAAATATTAAAATACAGAACTCCATCGAACATTAAAAGCTTCCCTAAACAGGGCTGCCTTGAGATGCCTTCTAAAGGTCTGGTAATTGTTGTTCTCTTTGACCTCTGGTGGGTGGGCATTCCACAGGGTGGGTGCCACTACTGAGAAGGCCCTCTGCCTGGTTCCCTGTAACTTGGCTTCTCGTAGTGAGGGAACCGCCAGAAGGCCCTCGAAGCTGGACCTCAGTGTCCGGGCAGAACGATGGGGGTGGAGACGCTCCTTCAGGTATACTGGAGATATGATAGCCATCTTCAAATATCTAAAGCGCTGTAACATGGAAGATAGAGGAAGCTTGTTTTCTCCTGCTCTGGAAGGGAGGACTTGAACCAATGGCTTCAAGTTACAAGAAAGGAGATTATGGAAAAACTTTCTGACAGTAGGAGTTATTTGACAGTGGGACCGTCTCCCTCAGGAGGTTGTGGGCTCTCCTTCTTTGGAGGTCATCTGTCCTGGATGCTTCAGCTGAGATTCCTGCATTGTAGGGTGTCACAATCCAGGGAGTGGGCAGCAAGAGTCCAGAACTGACATGCCGGGACCGGGGCATGGGCGGTGGGGCTGGTGGCAGTCCAACGGCGAGTCTACAGTCGGGAGCAAGTCCAATGGAGGTCAGAGACTGGAGGCGGCCAGGATGCAGGATAACTGGAACGCAGGAACCAAAGCTGGAACAGGAGCAGGGAGGGTTGGACTAGATGAGCCTTGGGGGTCCCTTCCAATTCTACGATTCTATCTCTGAAGCACTGGTAGGGCCAAAGCCAATTTGATGGAGGAGCATTTCAGGGCAGGGGACAGCTAGCAAGGGGAAGCCAGTGTGGTGCAATGGTTTGAGTGCTGAATTAGGACCTGGGAGAGCAGGGTCCGAATCCCCACTCAGGCATGAAGCTCACTGGGTGTCAGGAGCTGGATTGAGGCGCAGGTCAGCAATAAAACAATAAGTCACCCGATGTCAGTGAAAGTCAAACAGCTCAGATCATAGCAACCCTTCCCAGTAAGTCTTGCCCCAATGAGCTAGGAGGAGGCACTCACAAGGGAAAGTGGACTTGTGGCGTTGTGTGACACCTGATTGTAGTGCTTCCTGCTTCCCCCCCACCCTGGCCTCTTGTCTATGAAAGCTGATACCATGCCATAATGATGGATTCATCTTTTAAGGAACCACAGGGCCTCGTTGTTCATTTTTAGGCTTTGTTGCAGTTGGCCATGAGGGTTGGAGGGTTGTGCCAAAAGACAACTTGCCCCAAATGCGCCCACACACCTTTTAAATTTCCAACTGAGAGCATCTTCTCAGTCAGTTAAAAAAAAAACCTAAGCAACTCACAAGCAATCGACGAACAAAAAGTGTATTATATTTGGTACATAGACTTAACACTGAATAGGCTTTGCAGCCAAAATGACTCTTCTTTCAACATGAAGTCCCACAGGAGATCGGGAATGAGGCAGACTGTCAGGGTTATACCGGGGAAAAAATGTGAATTTGTCTTACTTTCCATCTAGTCTGTAGATAAATAAAGTGCTGTGGTTAGAAGGGCAGGCCACGAGGGCAGCATTCATATGTATTAAATACGAACAGACATGCCTCCCTTTCTTCTTCTTCTTTTTTTAAATATAACTTGGCGTGATGATAAAATGTCTTTGGGTGGAAGACAGGTTGACTCTGTGATTAAAAGATAGTACAGTTTGCAACCTCTAAAGGATTAGACGTGGAAAAAAAAGAGAGAAAGAGATAACTGTACAGTCAGCATTCATTGCTATTATTCCTCTTAAAAAATATGCCATGAGATTACATGGTTTGAGGGAGGGGGAAACACTACCACCTTCTCATCAAGTGGACAGTGGAATTTGCATCCAGAAGAAGCAACAAGGATGAGTTAAGAGGATATTAGACTAAAAACATTTTGTTATCGAGACAGTTGCAGAACCACGTCTCCGAGATCCCAGAGCGATCCAGTATAGGATGATATACCTATGTTTCTCCAAATGTTGCACTACAATTCCCTAGGGAAATGTTGGGGGACCTGGAGGCCAGCAACTTCTAGAAGGCCGCAATTCCTGTTATTCCTGGCCATTGACCTTGCTGACTTGAGGTGATGGGACAGTTTTCCTACACCAGCTGGAGGGCGACAAGTTTGCCATCCCTGATATAGTTGGTTGTGAGTACAGTCATACCTCTGGTTACATTCGCTGCGGGTTGCGTACATCACAGGTTACGAACACACCCAACCTGGAAGTGCCGGAACGGGTTACTTCCGGGTTCGGCGATTTGCGCATGTGCAGATGCGCCAAATGACGTCACGTGCATGTGCAGAAGCACCGGATCGCACGGCGAACATGCGCAGATTTGGCGCTTCAGGTTGTGTACTGCTCTGGTTGCGAACGGGGCTCCGGAACGGATCCCGTTCGCATCCAGAGGTACCACTGTACAACCCACTTTTCAATGTATGGGCCTAAAGCCCTCCCAAACAACTATAGAGCATATATCAGGCTTTCTCAACCTCGTCCCTCCAGATGTTTTTGGCCTACAACTCCCATGATCCCTAGCTAGCAGGACCGGATGATGGGAATTGTAGTCTCAAAACATCTGGAGGGCTGAGGTTGAGGAAGTCTGGCATATATATATATAAGGTTCAGTTTTTAAGGATCCTTTCAGTTCAGAAACTGGTTTATTGCTTTCAACTGAGTTAGTTGGCCAAAAACCTGGACCACTAAAAACCAGGCAGGGGACATTGAAAGCAGCCCCATCAAACTTGGGCACTGAATTACATATCATAGGGCTGCCATACGTCTGGATATTCCCAGGATTTCAAAGGTGGAATTGATTTCTGGTGCTTTGTCCTGAATCTTAGGAAAGTCAATTGAAAAATCACTTTTTGGGGGTGTGTTTTTATCTTTTAAAGGCTCAAGAACAATTTTCAGGGTGTCCTGGTTTTTACATTTTGAAATATGGCAACCCTAGTTTATATTGTCTGTTTTTCCCTTCAATATTCAGAAGTCATGGTGCAATTCCTTCCTGTCAATTCTCTTGAGTTATCCTCAAACCTTTTGGCTCCAACCCCTTGCTTAAAGAAATAGCTACCAAGCTGTAGAAGAATGTAGGTGGGTGTTTTTTGGTCTGCTCCAGAGCTGGGCTCCACGGAATAGCAATTTCTGTGCAACAGGCCTTGGCTAAGACAAAAAGAATTTGTTGTCAAACATTTAAGAGAAGTCTAAACAGTAGTCAAGCCAGAAAATGGGGACTTTCCTCCTGGTACATATTTAGCAAGCAACTTAGTGCTGGAAAACTACAAATGGGACTTTTTTAAAAAGCATGAAAAGCACACGTTAACATATTGTACTTTCTTCCTACTTTCTTCCTTCATTGGATTATCTGCGAATCAGGAAAGTTCAAGCTGCCACTAGGATGCAAGGGATGTGTCACAGGAGCCTGCCGGTCAGTAATCCACAGTTCAAAGGTGGAGTTAACTCTTTATTAGCAAAAATATGATCTCCACCTACTTACTTGAGTGTCAGGCCTAATGAGCAGAGCAGCTCATTCCTGGTTGTCTACCTCCATGAAAATCAGTTGCTGAGACTAAAGGTCCTCACCTCCTCACAGCTGTCTGGTCCCTCCTCTCCAGGGCTTTTCATGCCTCTTCTGGATCTGGGAGACAAGGGGAGAGGGGAACTTCACCAGCCTGACTCATGTCTTGGCCTCCCTCATCCTGCTTCATCTTCTGCCTCTGATTCTGGACTTCTCTCTGCCACAGACTCTCTCAGCTCACTAAACCCTGTTACCTCCTCAGCTTCTGACACCTCCTCTCCATACCTACCAAGTTCCTGTGGGAGAAATAAGGGACCTGACCGGAAGTAGCAGACCGGAAGTAGCGCTGCCGCCATTTTGGAACTGGGCGGAGCATGCTCAGAAGCGACTTTTGATGCTGCTTTGCCCAGTTCCAAAATGGCCGCCGCGCCAGAAGTCACACTGCAGCCATTTTGGAACTGGGCAGAGCTGCATCAAAAGTCACTTCTGAGCATGCTCCGCCCAGTTCCAAAATGGCCGTCGTGCCAGAATAAACTGGGGAAAAACAAAAAATCCATTTTTTTAGCTGAGAACAGTTCCCGGGGAATACGGGAGACTTGGCAGCTATGCTCCTCTCCCCAGTCTGCTCTGTCACACCTTGTGTTGTCACTACTGTATTTCTACATGCAGCTGTAGGTACAAAAGCACAGGTTTTGGGTTAGAGAAGTCCCCACAGAACTAGACAAAACAGCAATTAAATGCGTGCATTTTGCTTCTGCCATGCCAATTATGAAAAGTATCCACATCATTGCCATCTTAACACAATCAACACTTGCTCTAATTCAGTGCAAGACTCCCAAGGAAAGAAATTAGCACTGTTCTTACATGACAAACAAAGATTGCTCCGGAAACCATTTTTTTATCTTGGGAAGTAATTCGCTTTTGCACGCATTATCAGGAAGCAAGCGGCAAAGAGAAAATGGCTAGGTATCTACAGAATACAGTTTCTGAGAGCAAATTGAAAAAAGGGCCACTCACTTGGATGCCCATTGTCAATGATGGACAAAAAGAGAAACAAATGTTCCCTAATTCATTGCTGATAAATAAATACAATGTAATTATGACATTTCCGCTACCCCATAATATAAAGTACTCTAGGGCAGCTTGCCATAAATAAAACAGTACTCCAGTCCCACAACTAATCTTTCCTGTCCCCCATCCCTTTTCCTCTAGCTGAGAAAAAACCAAGTTAGCCCTGAAATCTCTCATCCTCTTAGAGCAAACCAACCCCCTCCGCTATTTCCACAAAGCCTGAGAAAACAGATCAGCCATGGAGTGTGACCCCAAAAGGTCAACAAACCGTCTATTTCAGAGCTAAGCTATTTTGAAGTGTTTGGGAGGCAAATGTGGAACCTCCTAAGTTTCGTGTTTCAAACTCTGCCTACTTTTGGACCTTGCAGTAAAGAAAGTAGTAAGTCTTGCTTCTTAACTTAACTTGCTTCTTAATTGCCATTCCACTTGATGACAAGCAGACTGAAATTCCTGCAATCCTGCTCTGGCTGCTTTTGCAGGCTTCCTTTATCTGCATAAACATTTCCTGTTCTGCTTTCTCATCCTTCCCCAGAGCCCTATAAGGGTTTCCTATCATCATTTTTCTCCCATTTCTTTCGCTCGAGACCAAATTGTTCCCGCACTGTAACAAGTCTTGGCTGTGACATTTTGTTTACACAGTGTGCCCCACTTTAATGATCGCAAGCGCATTTCTGCCCATCACCCTTGAGTTAATATGCTTTGGCTGCCTCCATTTAGCAAATGATATGCCAACATAGATGGCGGCCTTGGGCGCTCCTTGATTAAATAATTCATATGGATTACAAGCAGGGTTTTTTTTTTTTTTCTTGAGCTCACAGGAGCACAACTCTGACACCTCTCAGGTGGGTGCCATTGCCATTCTAAGAGAACACGGGGAAATAAGTTCATGGTGAGGTCTGGTACCTCTTTTTTCGGGGGGGGGGGGAGAATGCATAGAATACAAGACCTGATCCCATCCAGTCCTTCAATATTTATAAATTTATATTTATATATTCTTCCTGCCTGCCCCATAGGGTTGCCACCCACCCTGTACAATATAAGATCGTCCCATATTTCAACGTATAATAATAATAATAATAATAATAATAATAATAATAATAATAATTTATTATTTATACCCCGCCCATCTGGCTCTGGGCGGCTTCCAACAGAAAAATAAAACACAATAATCTATTAAACATTAAAAGCCTCCCTGAACAGGGCTGCCTTCAGATGTCTTCTAAAAGTCTGGTAGTTGTTTTCCTCTTTGACATCTGGTGGGAGGGCGTTCCACAGGGCAGGCGCCACCACCGAGAAGGCCCTCTGCCTAGTTCCCTGCAATTTGGCATCTCATAACGAGGGAACCGCCAGAAGGCCCTCGGTGCTGGATCTCAGTGTCCGGGCAGAACGATGGAGGTGGAGACGCTCCTTCAGGTATACTGGATTAGTTGTAGTTTCCGAGTCACCTTCAAGGGTAGCCCCACGTAGAGCGCATTGCAGTAGTCCAAGCGGGAGATAACTAGAGCATGCACCACTCTTGCTAGACAGTCTGCAGGCAGGTAGGGTCTCAGCATGCGTACCAGATGGAGCTGATAGACATCTGCCCTGGACACAGAATTGACCTGCACCTCCATGGACAGCTGTGAGTCCACAATGACTCCCAGGCTGCGCACCTGGTCCTTCAGGGGCACAGTTACCCCATTCAGGACCAGGGAGTCCTCCACACCTGCCCGCCTCCTGTCCCCCACGAACAGTACTTCTGTCTTGTCAGGATTCAACGTACTGTAAACTCTCTCACACACACTCTCTCTCACTCTCTCACTCTCTCTCTCTCACTCTCTCACACACACACACACACACACAGAGAGAGAGAGAGAGAGAGAGAGAGAGAGAGAGAGAGAGAGAGAGAGAGAGAGAGAGAAGTTAGGGATCCTCTCGAAATGCCCACTGCAGCTTCTACAGGGAAGATATTGCTGGCTTGGCTGGAGAAACCTCTTCCTTCCTTCCTTTTTTTCCTCCTCACTCCCTCTCCTCATCCCACCCCTAAAGAGGAGCAAACCAGGGCAAGGTTTTCAGGTTGTTGCTTCCAGTTCCCTGCAGCTTTAGCTGGGTGCATAGCTGCCAAGTTCTCCCTTTTTTCAGGGAAATTCCCTTATGCTGAATAGGCTTCCTCGTGAGAAAAGGGAAAACTTGGCAGCTATGGCTGGGTGAAGGCGTCCATCCGCAGAGCCGCAACCTGGGAGCGTTGGGCCCTGTCCCTCAGAGAACTACAAGTTCTGAGTCTCTAGAAAGAAGTGGTTTTATGTCAGTGGTCATAGCCCAGAAGCCCCAGTTCTGAACATAATTAACTGCATGATATTTGAGGAGGGTAGGGAAGCAGCTCCCCACAAGGCTTGCCTCCCACCCTGCCTAATATTTCAGAAATTTATTTCAGAAATTTAATATGTGGAACAAAGCTCACTCCTTCATCAGAATATGCTGGGAGCCTCAATGCGCCGTTCTCGAAGCTTCGCCTTGGGCAAAAAAACAAGATAGCAAACCCCCCCCCCCAGCTATGGCGCTGCCATATGTTAGGGTTGCTATGCGTCCAAATTTCCCAGCCATATCCAGAATACTGCAGTCAGAAGCAATGCCTGGGTGGAAGTAGCTTTTAAAAACGTCTGGGGAAATCCGGACATAAGGCAACCCGTGTCGGTTTTGGCAATTTTCCTTAAACCTTCTTTGCCCGAAAAAGCTCAACAATTTGATTTCCCCTGTTTGAAATATGGCAACCGTGCCAAATGTTCCATTTGCTCCGCAGGAAGCAGCTCTGAGATAGGTCCAACAGCCTTGCCATTGGGTGTCTAACCACAACATGCCTCGTATTTATACAGTGGTACCTGTATAAATTGGTTCCGGAAGTCTGTACTTAACCTGAAGCATCCTTAACCTGAAGCAAACTTTCCCATTGAAAGTAATGGAAAGTGGATTAATCTGTTCCAGACGGTCCGCGGAGTACTTAAACTGAAGCGTTCATAAACTGAAGCCAACTTTCCCATTGAAAGTAATGGAAAGTGGATTAATCCGTTCCAGACGAGTCCGCGGAGTACTTAACCTGAAGCATACTTAACCCGAAGCATGGGTGTAATTGGTTCCGGAAGTCTGTTCATAAACTGAAGCGTTCATAAACTGAAGCGAACTTTCCCATTGAAAGTAATGGAAAGTGAATTAATCCGTTCCAGATGGGTCTGCGGCGTTTGTAAACCGAAAATTCGTAAACCAAGGTGTTCATAAACCGAGGTTCGACTGTACCTGTATGAATTGGTTCCGGAAGTCTGTACTTAACCTGAAGCGTCCTTAACCTGAAGCAAACTTTCCCGTTGAAAGTAATGGAAAGTGGATTAATCCGTTCCAGACGGTCCGTGGAGTACTTAAACTGAAGCGAACTTTCCCATTGAAAGTACTGTAATAGAAAGTGGATTAATCTGTTCCAGACGGGTCCGCGGAGTACTCAACCTGAAGCGTACTTAACCAGAGGTATGAGTTTAATTGGGTCTGGAAGTCCGTACTTAACCTGAAGCATGCTTAACCTGAAGTGAACTTTCCCATTGAAAGTAATGGAAAGTGGATTAATCCGTTGCAGACAGGTCCGCGGAGTACTTAAACTGAAAATACTCAAACCGAGGTATGACTGTATTTCATTCCTTTATAGAAATCCTCCATGGTCGTTGCTGTACAACAGGCCAGTTGATGACCTTCAAGCCCTTTATCTCAAACTGCCACGCTGACATCGAAGTGGCAGATGTGGAGAGGGTTTATCTTTAGCTCCTTTCAAGGCTTAGGAGAAGCTGGAGATAAGCCCAAGCTCAGCCCCAAACTGTGACAGAGTGTTGTGGTGCAGTCCTACAAGCAGACAAAGTGTGCCACCAACCTGGTCACTGGCTTATTTTATTTTATTGACAGTGGCCAAGCAGCCGCCATCTTTACTGCAGGAGATTTAAAATTCAAACTTGCCTCCGTCTGATGAGGTTGCATGCAGTAAATAGACGAGGCTGGAAGGACAAAATCTCGGAGTCTGGTTAACTGAAAACTCACCAGTGACACAGCACAAGCGAAGACAAATTGCCAGTTGCCAGAAAATGCGCCCAGTTCACAAAGGAACTCTTCCGGTGGCGTGCATTACAGACATCTGTATGTAGCAACCAGACAGAAGAATGCTAGTGAATTAGCCTCATTGCACACAGCAGGCTATACTTCAGAGTAAACATGCGTAGGATTGTGCTGCACTCAACTTTTTTTGAAAGGGAAGTAGCAAAAACAATAAAATTAAAGAAGCCTGTAAGTGAGGAATGGATACAAACAGGATGATATAGGTCACAAACTGGGGCTGTTGTTCATTTATTATTGTGACAAGAAGGGTCAACGCTTCCATACAACTATTTTCCATTGCTTTCACTGCTAGGAAGTTTCTGCATGAGTAATCATCTGGATTTAATGGATTCATAAAACAGGGGGGGAAATCACAATGAAGCTGTTTTGTCCAGTGTGTGCATGAATCTTCAAGTGACTTTAAGCAAATCTGTTTAAATGGGATGTCTCATTCTCACCTGGTACCCAGCTGCTTTAAGAATTGTGGTACATAAACTTGGGCAAAGCAGACCATCTGCAGGATATATGAGTCCTGCACAGGTATCAGTGGTTGAAGGAAGCATGGGCGTACCCAGGATCAAAGCTAGGGGGGGCACACCATCCACGCCCCCCAGCCACCCGATTGGCTAGCTGGCAATGACGTGGCCAGGATCCCCCCCAGAGGCATGGTCAATGTGCACGCCCCCCAGAGAAAAGGGGGCCGTTTGCAAGGCAGCACACGGAGCCACCCGCGCTTGCACTCCTGCCTCGCCATAGCTGCCAAGTTTTCCCTTTTCTCGCGAGGAAGCCTATTCAGCATAAGGGAAAATCCCTTTAAAAAAGGGATAACTTGGCAGCTATGCTGCCTCGCCCGCTCATTTAATGGCAGCGGTGACTAAAAAGAGGCAGCAGCAGCGAAGCTGCCTCCGTTGAAGGAAACCTGGACATGCAAATGAAGTGCTGTGGAGCATTGTGGGGCAGCACTTTCTGTGCTGTGCTCGCTGTGACTTGAAGGAGTGTGGGCTGAAGTTAGCCCAGGTCCAGGTTTTTTACCAACGGAGGCAGCTTCGCTGCCGCTGCCGCTTCACTTCAGCCACTTCAGCGCCCCTGCCTGTCCTCTCCCGCTGCCCTGCTTCTAGGGGAGGGCAGCTGCCCCCCTGCCCCATGCTGGGTACGCCCATGGAAGGAAGGCAGACAGATTAATCGCTCAGTGAAAAAAACAGAAAGCTAAAAGGGAGAGTAACAGTAATTCCTGTGTGGAAGGAACAGATATGAAGGTACAAAGAGCATTTGCCCAAACCTAAGCCTGCCAACCCTGGGCTCCTGAGGCTAGAGCAGGGGTGATGGACATCTAACCACAGGCCAAATTTGGCATAGCATGCATCTCAAGACACCATGACACTCAAAATTGTGGACACAAACTTTTGTCTAAATTTCTAGGCCACAGACACAACATACAAACAACCCTACTTTTCCTGATAGTGGAAAACAGGTACATATTATAAACATCATTTTTTAAAAAATTATTTTAAAAAACTCAGCTGGAAATGTGTGAGAGAAGTCTGTTTCAGGTTATTGAATATAACTATACAGTCACAACATCTACTGGCTAAAACCTACAAATGCATTGCTTTTCTTTTTATGAGGATCTTGGATTTTGCCATCTTTAATCAAGGCATGGGTTTTCTGTGTCTTCTTTTCAGCTGTGCTCCTTTTCAATAACTCCTACTATTTTATCTTAAAGGTAAAGGTAAAGGGACCCCTGACCATTAGGTCCACTCGTGACCGACTCTGGGGTTGCACGCTCATCTCGCATTATTGGCCAAGGGAGCCGGTGTATAGCTTCCAGGTCATGTGGCCAGCATGACTAAGCCGCTTCTGGCAAACCAGAGCAGCACATGGAAACGCCGTTTACCTTCCCACTGTAGCGGTTCCTATTTATCTACTTGCATTTTGACGTGCTTTCGAACTGCTAGGTTGGCAGGAGCTGGGACCGAGCAACGGGAGCTCACCCCATTGCAGGGATTCGAACCGCCGACCTTCTGATCAGCAAGCCCTAGGCTCAGTGGTTTAACCACAGCGCCACCTGGGTCCCTCACTATTTTATCTTACTATGTGTTAATTACTTTGGCTATTTTTCTGTTCCTGTTTTATTTTATAGCCATATTCTGTCCAACTTTACCTGTGGGTTTCCTCTTCTTTGGTCTCTCCCCCCCCCCCCCGTGGCAGAGAGAATTCAAAAAAGGAGAATGAAATATGCATTAAGCTGAGAAGGAAGAGAACAAAAGGAGTTCAGTGTTACACAACAGGGAGAAGAGAAAAATAAATACATCAGATTCAGGAAAGCAAACCTGCCCTTAATATAATCAGAAAACAGATTTAGAACATATTAATTGGGGCGCGGGTGGCACTGTGGGTTAAATCACAGAGCCTAGGGCTTGCCGATCAGAAGGTCGGCGGTTCGGATCCCTGCGATGGGGTGAGCTCCTGTTGCTCGGTCCCAGCTCCTGCCAACTAGCAGTTCGAAAGCATGTCAAAGTGCAAGTACCTGTAGATCACGGGTGTCAAACGCAAGGCCCGGGGGCCAAATCCGGCCCGCCAGACCTCGTCATGTGGCCCGCCGAGCGCCCCAGCCAGCGGGACCCAGCAGTGGGACCTTGCTGCTGAAGCGCCGCGCCAACAAAGTGCCGACAAACAACTGGGGCCGGGGAAATGCTTTTTGCCCCTGGGTCCCTTCGCGCTCTTTTCTGGCGCTGAATCAAGGCGGCGACCCCCCCCTTCCCTTTCTTTCTTCCTCTCTCTCGTTCTTATTCTTTCTTTCCCTCTCCTTCCTTCCTTCTTTATCTCTGTCTTCTCTCCCTCTTTCTTTTTCTTTCCTTCTTTATTCCTTCTTTCCTACTCTTCTTTCTCTCACCTCTTTCCTTCCTCTTTCCCTCCTGCTCCCTCTTTTCTTTCTTCCTTCCTTCCTTCCTTTCTTCCGTCCTTCCCAACTTTCTTCCTCTCCCTCATTCTTATTCTTTCTTTCCCTCTACTTCCTTCCTTCTTTCTCCCTTTACGTCTTCTCTCCCTCTTTCTTTTTCTTTCCTTCTTTATTCTCTTCCTTATTTCCTACTCTTCTTTCTCTCCCCTCTTTCCTTCCTTCCTTCCTCTCTCCCTCCCACTCCCTCTTTTCTTCCTTTCTTTCTTCCTTCCTTCCTTCCTTCCTTCCCTCCCCTCCCCTCCCTCTCCCTCTCCCTCTCCTCAGAAACATAGGATGCTGCTTTATACTTCTGGTCCTTAAACCCTGGAACCAGGAGAGCAGCTTCAGTGAGTCAACCTCAGCCAGTCCCTTTGGTGAAGGGTGGTGGCTCACTGGCAGAACATCTGTCCTGCATGCAGAAGGACCCCAGCATCTCCAGGTACCAGTAGCTCTGCAAAGCTCCTGCATGAAACCCTAGTGAGCCTCCACCACCCAGTGCAGTTACCAAAAATCATTTTTCAATAAATTGTACAATAATTGTACATTTGAATATCTACTTACCATTATTCTGACTATGTTTCTGCTTTCAGAGCTAGTTATTACTTACATTATTACAAAAAACAGTAATAATTGAATGCAGTGACAATAATTTATGATAATAAAGAGTGGACACATAGTCCTACAGATACAACCGGCCCTTTGAGGGTGACCAAACTGCTGATGCGGCCCCCGATGAATTTGAGTTTGACACCCCTGCTGTAGATAAATAGGTACCACTCCGGCAGGAGGGTAAATGGCGTTTCCGTGTGCTGCTCTGGTTCGCCAGAAACGGCTTAGTCATGCTGGCCACATGACTAGGAAGCTGTACGCCGGCTCCCTTGGCCAGTAAAGCAAGATGAGCGCCGCAAGCCCATGGTCGTTTGCGACTGGACCTAATGGTCAGGGGTCCCTTACCTTTACGTTACTTGTGATCAAACAAGGAAAGGCCAGCATTTTTTTTAAAGACACCTTGTGTCGAGAGAACAATCATAATTTTCTCTGTAATATATGTATATGCACATGTTAGAGAATCCATTGCTGGGCATATTTCTGAGCTGAATTTATTTTCTCTTCAAAGTGGTTGCCTTTTAAAGAACTAAAATACATATATGGCAGCTTTAGCCATCACATTCTTGTTTTTGGCGTCGGTTTTATCATTCATTTTAAAGGAAATTGCTACTCTCAGCATGGCTAATTGGATGGAATATTGTAAACCATGAAAGTGTCTTGTAACTAGCTTTTTAAGAATTTATTACACCCTAAAATTAAAAGCAGAAGTACGCCTGTGCTTTCACCTCCTAAGGGCAAAACAACAATTCAGACAAAATCAGCCATGCTGTAATTAATACAGTAAGTAGATGACAGACCAGGGGAGGAATCCAAGTCACGGTCGCTCCTATAAGGCTAGCAATTATAGATAACAGTGATGGCATAAAATTTGGTTGGCAGAAGGAGACTTCTAAGCCAGTGCAGTGTAATGGTTAGAGCACCAGTCTAAGACTGGAGAGATCTGTGTTCAAGTCCTCTCTCCGAGGCAAAGCTTGCTCTTGAGTCTTGAGACCTTGGCTCCGTTGCTACAGCCCTGTTCAGGGGTTAGTTTCCCTACTTCTCTGAGTCAGGCCACTCTATCCATTCCCACCTTCCCCTTGATCAGAGTTCTAGGGTTAACAACTTCGTGGTGGGCACAGACACCTTTTTTTCTTTTTTTAAAAACCACTGTTTAAGTCATATTGCTTTCAGTGGGATCTAGGTGCAACTAATTTAGGCTGCAATCCTAATTTTGTATACAGTACTCAAAAGTAAGCCCCATCAAATTCAGTGGACCTTATTCCCAGGAGACAAGTGGATTTAGGATTGGATTTGACCTAAACCACCCATAACAATTGCATACCTATTGCCATTCTAACTGAGTCACACTGTATCAAAGAAAGTGTATCCAAAGATTGGGGAAATGATATACAGTATTAGCTTCCACCAGCAAAATACAGTACTATATTTAATTCATTTAAGTCAGGGGTCAGCAAACTTTTTCAGCAGGGGGCCGGTCCACTGTCCCTCAGACCTTGTGGGGGGCCGGACTATATTTTGAAAAAATAATAATGAATGAATTCCTATGCCCCACAAATAACTCAGAGATGCATTTTAAATAAAAGGACACATTCTACTCATGTAAAAACACCAGGCAGACCCCACAAATAACTCAGAGATGCATTTTAAATAAAAGGACACATTTTACTCATGTAAAAACATGCTGATTCCTGGACCATCCGTGGGCCGGATTTAGAAGGTGATTGGGCCGCATCTGGCCCCCGGGCCTTAGTTTGGGGACCCCTGATTTAAGTTATTAAAATTATACTCTAGTTTATACCCCCATAGCCAAGGTAGCCCAAAAAGTAAAATAAAATATGTAATAAAAAGTGGGCGATAAATATAACAATAACATAAGAAACAACACAATAAAAAATGATGTAAGGATCAGATGAGCATGGATTGAATAAATCAGACAATAGCAGCTGGTTAAAATCATTATATGTGTATAAAATCATGTAGGGCATTCCACAGCCAGCAACTCAATGAGCACAAACTGACATTTAATGAGCTGTTAATTATTCCTTAATAACAGTATTTGTTGTTGTGTGTGGAGTCAAGAATATACAGAGAGTGGTTCGAGTTACTAAGAGCAGAGAGAGAGTGAAGCATTATCTGGGTTTTCTATATTTTACACCGTTTTGCTATTGGACTACAATTCCAAACATTAGAAAGCAAGCATCTAGGAGTTGCAGAGAACAGTTTCCAACATTCCCACCTGAAAAGAAGCCCAGTCTAACTATCAAAGCCGGGTAATATTTAGCAACTAGGAGGGGACAGAAGAACTGAACTTGACAAGGTGATTTATCGAGGCTATTAGTGGTTTTGTTGGACTGGATTTTTAATTATTTGTCAAATGCCTGAAGCTTGGGATAGGCATGCCTCTGTATTATGTATGTTGAAATCTAAGCAATGTAAATAAATTAATAAGGGTGTGGAGAGGTGGCAGGCATGTTAGCAGTTTGCATCCCTGTAGCTCAGCAGATACTGTTCCCATTAATGAAAAGCAAGGAGACGAAAAAAATAGAGGTGCTGTACAAGCCTAACAATATATATTCAGAAGGAAATCCTATTGAATTGAATGAGGCTTGCTCCCAGGTCCATGGGGTTGAGCATGGAGAACGCAGTTTCCAAAACAATGAATACACCAAAACACAGCCGTCTGTTGAAATTCTCTCTTTTCTGAATTTTGCAATGAAGTTTTCCATCCAAGTAATATGTACAAGAATGCATGTAATAGGGTAAAGTGTGCATCAGAATGCATAGCGAAAAGAACATGCAAAAAATAATAATTATACAGTGGTACCTTGGTTCTCAAACTTAATCTGTTCCGGAAGCCCGTTCCAAAACCAAAGCCTTCCAAAACCAAGGCATGCTTTCCCATAGAAAGTAATGCAAAACGGATTAATCCGTTCCAGACTTTTAAAAACAACCCCTAAAACAGCAATTTAACATGGATTTTACTATCTAACGAGACCACTGATCCATAAAATGAAAGCAATGAACAATGTACTGCAGTCACACAATCAATCAATCAATCAGTAGCTGAACTGGGTTCCACACAGTCACACACACAAAAAGAGCTGCAAAAGCTAAAATGCAAAATAAATAGCAAAAACAGACAGACCTCAGCTTAACACTCAAAGCAGAAGTGTGGCACTCAAATCAGAAGCGTAATACTCAAATTGGAAGCGTAACACTCAAAACGGAGCACGTTCAGCTTCCGAAAAAAGTTCACAAACCAGAACACTTACTCCTGGGTTTGCAGTGTTTGGGTTCCAAGTTGTTTGAGTACCAAGGCATTTGAGAACCAAGGTACCACTGTATCCAAATGCCACCCCCATCCCTTGCACTATTGATCAGCATCTCAGTGACCTCAAATATCTAAGGTATGACTAGCATGGAATTTCTCCACCAATTTGGAGGTAAAGATCATTGTGTCTATGAAGCCACATACTTCTGTTCGGCCCTATTGCAGGAATACAATGAGCTTCTCCCAACTAAGGGGGGGAGGGCAACTAAAGCTCTCTATTATGTATAATTATAGATGTGGGTAAAATTAATAAATGCTAGGATTTTGGCTATTTGTTGTATGAAGGGAGAAATATAAGCTGCAAAGGAGTTATTGGGTCACCTGGCCAAGCTAGGGCCATTAAGGGAACAAGACAAGAGAACTTCTTGCCCCATGTGTGACCTCCGCCATGTCTTCCATTCTCCAAAGGGACACAGACCGTGTGTGTTTGTGTGCCTGTGATTGCAAAAGGGATACTATAGAACAGCAGTATAGAATTTCTCACTTCCGGCCCGAGAAATAAGGGACTGGACCAGAAGTAGCAGACCGGAAGTAGCGCTGCCGCCATTTTGGAACTGGGCGGAGCATGCTCAGGAGCTACTTTTGAAGCTGCTCTGCCCTGTTCCAAAATGGCCGCTGCACCAGACGTCGCGCTGCAGCCATTTTGGAACTGGGCAGAGCAGCATCAAAAGTCGCTTCTGAGCATGCTCCGTCCAGTTCCAAAATGGCCGCCGCGCCAGAATAAACCGGGGAAAAACAAAAAAATCCGTTTTTTCGGCTGGGAACAGCTGGGAAAATGGAGGTTTCCCGGGGAATACGGGAGACTTGACAGCTATGTAGAACAGGCATCCCCAAACTTCGGCCCTCCAGATGTTTTGGACTACAATTCCCATCTTCCCCGACCACTGGTCCTGTTAGCTAGGGATCATGGAAGTTGTAGGCCAAAACATCTGGAGGGCCGCAGTTTGGGGACGCCTGCTCTAGAAGCTGAAAAACAGCTTTCATTAACAACACAAAATAAAAAGGGGGGGGGACATTCCAAGGGGATTTTTAAATTAAACACTGGCTTGACAATGTCGGTGATAAGAGAATAGTGGAATGTTTCAGATATTCAAGAAATGTCCAGCATTGGAACAAGAAACGAGAAACCTTGATTTAAAAGCATGGAGTGTGGAAAAGCATTGCACTTACCCGTCTCTATTATCTCACACTGTCACCCAGAGCGGTGGGAAATTTAAACTCTAGGTTTTTAGCCAGTAGACTGAAATCAAGATAATTAAGGTTGCACTTTACATGGGTCTTGCAACTGAAGTCCAGCCAACAGAAGAGAAACAGCATATTCTCCCCTTCTCTACATTCTGGAAACACACAAGATCTTCTTACAGACCCGAGAGGCTAAGGGCCTGCATACTCATTTAAACACTCTTCCTTCACTGTACCATGTAGGGGAGCCTCTTTCATATCGCCAAAAATAAAGGACAAGTGAGAACACAGATTTGGATTACTTGTGCATGTGCTACCATAGCAAGAGGCAGATAAAGAGGCAGCTGGGTTAACAGGGATTTTGTAAGCATTGCCAATAAGCTACTTGATGGTCCCTGCAAAGCTTCGTGCTCAGTACTTTGCAAGAGTTGGCATTGCAATCAGCTGATCTTTGTGGTTTCTGGGCACAGGGCTATGCAAGCCTTGACATTCAAATGGAACTGTTACATGGCTATCTCTCGAATAGACATAGAAATAGATAGCTGGGAATCAACCCAACCCAATTGTGTTACCCCAAGGCATTTTTCCTCCATGAAAAGAAACAATAGTCGGGGATTCTTGACATCACACCTCATCACACAAGGAAATAATGTCAACTTTACCTCTCTACTCCAAATAAATGACCTTTTAAGGGTACTGGTTGCAAATCATACCCCACAAAGATGCACTCTTGGAGGGAGAGAATCTTCAGGGATAAAGATTAAGGGCATATTTGCTGGTTTGAGATAAGATCTGACTTTTATGACCCAACTTCAAATGAAGATGTGCTACACACCCTGTGGTATGTGGACCTGGATTCCTATGCTTTAAGACAGCAAATTCTGCACCCAAGAAGCTAATTCTCTAAATAAATGAAAAAGGGACTTACTCTTGGTTCTTATGCATACTTGATTTCAACGTTCTGTTTTGATTATGATCCCACCCCCTATTTTCCTTGTGCAACGTGAGATGTTTTGTGCTCCATCTTTCACTTAGCAAAGGTTGAAGAGAGAGGAAGCATTTGCACAAGGACCTGAACGTTTGAGGGTCTGCGTGTGCTGGAACGGTGAACTCTGCTAATATGGAAATTTCATTTATGGCCGGGGTCCAAATATGAAGTCCTAAGAAATCTTAGCAGTCCTGAAAAGGGGATTAGTTAAATACTGCTGGACAACAGGAGCAACAAGTGGACAGGAATGATGGACTGTGCCCATTCCCAAGATAGTAGAGGGGAGCTGTTGTGCTGCTACCAGGTAACTACCAGTAGTAGACCAAGAGAGCAGGTGAGGATTCATATTTGCATCCATGTCCCAAAATGGATGGGACTGCTGTCCCGAAAGATGGGTTATAAATATTTTAAATAAATAAAGGAATCCTAATACAGGATTCCTAATACCTGGACCCAGGTGGCGCTGTGGGTTAAATCACAGAGTCTAGGGCTTGCTGATCAGAAGGTCGGCGGTTTGAATCCCTGCAACAGGGTGAGCTCCCGTTGCTCGGTCCCAGCTCCTGCCCACCTAGCAGTTTGAAAGCACATCAAAGTGCAAGTAGATAAATAGGGACCGCTCCGGCGGGGAAGGTAAATGGCGTTTCCATGCGCTGCTCTGGTTCGCCAGAAGCAGCTTTGTCATGCTGGCCACATGACCCGGAAGCTGTCTGCGGACAAACGCCGGCTCCCTTGGCCTATAGAGCGAGATGAGCGCCGCAACCCCAGAGTCTGACACGACTGGACCTGATGGTCAGGGGCCCCTTTACCTTTACCTAATACAGGCTACCCCCAATTTATGCATATTCAATATATTCAATATGTGATCATGCATACGTGATTTGCGCCGAATCTGGAAGTGGCCTGAAAACATCACAAAACCATCACAAAAAGGGTGGAGTGGGGACCGAACTGGGTGTTTGCAGGCTTTTTCAATGGTGTGCCAAATACAGTGGTACCTCGGTTTACGAACTTAACCCGTTCCAGAAGTCAGTTCTTAAACTGAAACCGTTCTTAAACCGAGGCACACTTTCCCTAATGAGGCCTCCCGCTGCCAGTGCCCTTCCACCATTCAGATTCCGTTCTTAGACCAAGGTAAAGTTTGCTAACTGGGACACTATTTCCAGTTTTGCGGAGTTTGTAAACCGAATCGTTCTTAAACCGGACTGTTCTTAAACCGAGGTACCACTGTATACATGTTTTCACTGGCGTGTGTGGTACCTCGTAATGTAACCCTGTGATAGGTGTGTGTGTACCTGTACTGAATGCACTAACTTGGGAGTAGGTCACCAGTAGGTCACTGGTACTTACTTTTGAGTAGATGTATAGGATTACTCTCTAAAGTATTATCTAGAGATACTAAAAGGGTTCTTTTTTAAGCTAATCACACTTTTTTTAAGGCAATTGATAGCTCAATCTTGATGAAGGTCTGCCTTGTGCTCAGGACAGAAAGAAGAGAATGGATATAATTTGTGACACATACAGCATTTCTAGGAAGCTTTGGGGAAGAAATTCAAACCCTGGTAGCTCTCAGTCCTATGTCTTTTTGAGGGAGAGTCGGCCATTTTCCAAGGGTCATTCCAGAGAAGCTTATCTCTCCAGTCTCGGGGGGGGGGGAGAGAAGAGGAATTTAAAGGAAGCCATAAATATCCTCATTAGAGCCCAGAAGAATGCCATTATTTAGTCAACGTACAAACGCAAAGCAAATGCCACAAGTCATCATCACGGTCGCTTGTGGGATCCCCATGGCACGTCCAGAGAGGAGCAGCATCTCACATTGCCAGATCTGGTACTTAGGCACACAGAATCTTTTTCTCTCCCCTTACCATGAATATGCATTTGCTACTCATCAAGTGCATGAATCATGCTTTTCCTGTGCGCAGAAATCAGGGCACTGGGTGACTTCGCTAAAGGCCAGTCTAGCTCCCTTTCCCACCACAATGGATCGTGCATGGTGAGCAGGGGCAGTTAAGTGTGGAGATGCCACAATGAGGAAAAGTGTGTCTCTGTCTGTGTGTGTTTGCTATACTGGCTTCTCCTGTAGCCGGTGGTGGCTGGTGTCCATTGGGACTAGTAGTGAGGAAACCAAGGAGCGCATCAGAAGGGGGCACCAGAGCTTATTGGTCAATTTTTCTAGTAAGGCTGTTTCCCATACCATTGGTACCATTGGTCCATGCTTACTCCTGACAGGTCTCTCCAGTGTCTGGTTATGGTGTTTCTGGCTGCTGAGAGCAGGCCCATCCTAGCCATAGAGGCTAGTGGCGCGGAGAACCACGGCGCCGGGCGCTGGAAGGGCGCCAAGTGAGCGCAGGGTTCTGGCGATCTGGCCAGGACTGCGCTCCACGAGCTGAGAGGCTGCGCCGTGTCTCTCTCCTTTTCCGAGGACTCCGCGCTGCGCCTCCTCGTTTCCCCAGCGCTGGGTTCCGCTCAGTCGAGCTTCGCCACCAGCGCGCACACAGCGCCCAAGCAGCTCTTGCTGGTCCCGCGGTGCGCACGCTGGTGGCGAAGCTTGACTGAGTGGAACCCAGCGCTGGGGAAACGGGAAGGAGGCGCAGCGCGGAGTCCTTGGAGGTGGCCTCCCGCTACTGCCGCGGTCTGCTTGGCACTCCCGGGTCCTTGGAGAGGCTCTGGAGCAAAGTCTGGCTGCTCAGGAGCTGGTTTGGCCAGCAAGGCGGGAGGGGGCTGCCTGTAGCCCACCAGCTCATAGAAGGGTGGCTGCCTCAGCATGATCGCTTTGGTGCTGCACTTTCAGAGGGGGGCGCTGGAGGGACCTTAGCGCCAGGGCGCTGGATGGGCTTAAGACCTGGCTGAGAGTAAGTGGGTTATGAGTTCTTTGTGGTGTAAGTGGGCATTATTGTCTTGGAAGATGTTTAGTAAGGCAAATTCTGGGGTTATTTCTAATGTTTGCTTGGTTATTTTACATATTTCTCGTATAATAGAAGAAGACGGCTTCACCCCAGTATGGCTCCCCTTTATCACATACACAGCCCAACAAGACAATGACAAAAACCCACCAACAGCATACAAATCAATATGGCTAACCTGATCCAAAACACCCACCCACCCCACTCACACATGAAACAAAGACCACCACAGCCAACCACAAATGAACAATCATACCCTAGGCCAGGCATCCCCAAACTTCGGCCCTCCGGATGTTTTGGACTACAATTCCCATCTTCCCCGACCACTGGTCCTGTTAGCTAGGGATCATGGGAGTTGTAGGCCAAAACATCTGGAGGGCCGCAGTTTGGGGATCCCTGCCCTAGGCCAACCCCAACATCTTTCACCACCAAAGGAACACAAGCGAACAACAGAGAACCTGCACAAGCGACGCTGACATAAAAAGCCCTAACATATATTAAGTAAAATAGAAGCATCATCACCCGAACCCACCCCCACCCAGCTTTCCCCCATCTCCCTCTTTTTCCCCTTTCCTCCCCAATGTCTCAACAAATGAAACTGATTTGTAAAAATGTTACAAGAGACTTTGCACATATTTGTAAATCAAGAAAAATCTTTAATAAAAAGAAAAAGAAGGGGGCACCAGAGCAAATGGCAGGTAGAGGCTGAATCTACACAGATATTTTAAAAAATGCTGTGAAAATGCTTTTTTATAAAAGTTTTAAAATACATATGGAACTTCCCATTAGCTCGTCTAGTGTCACATTTGTATAATGCACTTTAAACACACTTAAAATGTTATATTTGCAACTGCATAGCTGAGTCCAGAGGCAACTAGTTCTAATTTTGTTAATAATAATAATAATAATAATAATAATAATAATAATAATTTTATTTTTATACACCCCACACATTTGACTTGGTTTACCCAGCCACTCAGGGCGGCTCCCAGCAGAATAGTAAAAGCATGATAAAACATCAAACATTAAAAACTTCCCTGAACAGGACTACCTTCAGATGTCTTCTAAAAGTTATGTAATTCTTTATCTCTTTGACATCTGAAGGGAGGACATTCCACAGGGGGGCGCCACTACTGGGAAGGCCCTCTGCCTGGTTCCCTGTAACTTCCTTTCTCGCAGGGAGGGAATCAGCAGAAGGCCCTCGGAGGTGGACCTCAGTGTCTGGGCTGAGCGATGGGGATGGAGACGCTCCCTCAGATATACTGGGCCGAGGCCGTTTAGGGCTTTAAAGGTCAGCACCAACACTTTGAATTGTGCTCAGAAACGCACTGGGAGCCCATGAAGATCCTTTAGGACCGGTGTTATATGGTCCTGGCGGCCACTCCCAGTCACCAGTCTAGCTGCCGCATTCTGGATTATTTGTAGTTTCCAAGTCACCTTCAAAGGTAGCTCCAGGTAGAGCACATTGCAGTAGTCCAAGCAGGAGATAACCAGAGCATGCATGGACCACTTTGGTGAGACAGTCCGCAGTCAGGGAGGGTCTCAGCCTGCGTACCAGATGGAGCTGATAGACAGCTGCCCTGGACAAAGAATTGACCTGCGCCTCCATGGACAGCTGTGAGTCCAAAATGACTCCCAGGCTGCGCACCTGCTCCTTCAGGGGCAGAGTTACCCCATTCAGGACCAGGGAGTCCCCCCACCCACCTGCCCCCACCCCCCAAGAACAGTACTTCTGTCTCGTCAGGATTCAATCTCAATCTGTTAGCCGCCATCCATCCTCCAACCGCCTCCAGACACTCCTATCTTCTTCCCTGCTGAGTTCTACAAGTACAACAGTGAGACTGAGGAGAAGTCCTCCTGCTTTTCCCTGGGAGAATCCACTCCTTAGTGCTTAACTGGAGTAAACAGCAATTTGGGTTTTCTCCAGATTGATGTTTGCTCTGGTTGAGTGATAAAGAGCGGGACTTAGGGTTGCCATATTTTGAAGACCAAAAGAGAGGATACTTTTACCGACTTCTACTTTAAACTACAGATTGCTATGACAACCCTAATTTTGCATACCCATGAAAAAGTGGAGGGGCCCTGGGAAAAGAGGGCATTCGGCCACCCTACACCTGGGAAAGAAGTGGGGCAATGGGGAAACCGCTCAGACCCATGCCTAGAAAGCAAGGGTAAAGCAGAAGTGTGGTCGAGCCCCCTGTTGTGGGATACTATATTTTCCCAGTACTGTTTCGTATTGAGGAAAATGCAATTATTCCCCCAATTCAAGCATTGCTTTTACAGTCCCTGTATAAAGTATGATTGCTACACAGTTGTGATAGGAATTTCTTGGCTAGTGCCTCTGATGTGAATGGTGACGAGTTTCCCCAGATCTACATGTTATTTCTCTCTTTTTTAAAAAAATTCATTTGGTAAAGCTTTTGGGTCTATGCATACTTCCCAAATGTGCTCATCCAGTTTTTAATTTTCAAGTGGCAAGCATCAACAAATGCCAGAACCTACATTTTAGCCACATTCTTGTCATTTTGTGACTCTTTCTTTCTGTTTGATTTCAGTTAATATTTTGGTTTTAAGCACAGTGGTTAAATTGTTGATACAGCTGTAATGTCGCTGGCCCCAACCCACTGAAGGCGGTAACCCTATGGGAACCCAATAAGCCTTTAAGGGCGAAACTACATGAGACACCATATATTTAAAGAGACTTCCGGCGAGGATTTAATTTAAACACACATTATACATCTGGGTGCCTTAGGAGGAAAAGCAGTCAGAGGGCCTTGATCCAAAATCTGCTGCACTTTTTGGGTAATAATAATATTAAAAGTCAGGAAAAAGCCATTTTCAGCTGAAAATCTGTGCATGGCCCCTATCTGGACCAGGAGCATGTTAGAGATCGGGAGTGCACAATCTTTTTCCATCCAAAATAAAGCAGCCAGGTTAAGCACATGTGTGTGTGTGGAAACGTTTGACAAACATTATGTGTAGTTTGAACCTAAGTATGCAGAGCATCATGTGAGAAGCCTGCATGGCTTTAAAGAGGACATGCTGTAGGTGATTCTGTAGATTCAGAAACCCCACTGAACTTAATGGTAAATATTTTTAAGTGCATGTAAAATTATTGCCTTAATTTAGATGGATTTGGTTTATTCTCTTATATATATATCTATAAATATTTTTTTCATACTACATAAAATACAAATTGAATAAGTACAGTACTGTATAGTATTGTTATGTATTGGGCTTGGATCCTAGAACAATAGGCAGGTAGGATCCTAGAAGGCAGCAACCTGATTCGTCTGCAGGAGCTGCCCAATCCGGCTCCAGGAGGAAGTGAAACAGCAATCTAATTGGCCTGCAGCAGCAGCCCAATCCAGCTCCAGGGGGAAGTGAATCAGCAACCTGATTGGCCTGCAGGAACAGTCCAATCAGGCTCCAGGAGGGGAGTTGAATCAGCCAATCACACGGGACCCATCGTGTAAATGATGTATATATAGCAAGAGGTTTGGGGGAAAGCACTCACTTACTGTTTACTATGAGCTGAAATAAAGAGCATGAAATCAACACTCAACTCTGAGTATATTTCAAGTATGAAGTTAAAAGTAATCCTTAGTCCTTAGCAACCACAAAGGAGCACTTTCCTTTCTCCTTCCATCCTCTCACCCTGAGAGACCAACCTTTGCCTGTCTCTCGCCCAGGGCCCTCCCTGGTCAGCCTTTTTCTTAAAAGAAAATCAATTTTATTAAAAGTTTTCAACATATTGTACAATAAAATCCAAACTAATCAATGAAGAAAATTGGCAATCGTAAAGAAAAACCAATCCAAAAAAGAGAAAAGAAAATTGAGAAAGAAGAAAAAGAGGGAAATAAATGAGAAAAGATGTACTCCCGCTTCTCTGTCAATTATATATAAAACAGCTATTCAGAATATTTGACATACCGTACGCACTCCAGAGTAATTCTAGCTGTATATAATTCCAGCTTTTTCCCATTCTGCAAGTTTGTGTTTTCGATTGGGCCTATTCTCATTTGTGGGCTTGCTCGTGACCAGTTTTTAAAGGTCAACCCATGTTTTTAATAAAAGAAAGATTCCCTGTATCATGTAAGCACTGCAGAATTGTTGGCTGTCATACCACTGTTGCAAATCCTGGAGCTTCTTGTGAATTTGGAATCGCTAAATCAAGGAAATACATTCCTAAATAAATAATTGTTTCTGCTAGCTACGCCACATCAGTAAAGTGTGGCGGGGCTAATTTTAAACCGGGCTCTTTGAGTAGCTCATATGAGAAAAATGTACCAGTGTGAAATTTGATCTCTTGTCCAAATCAAATGTATACAAAGAAATAAGGAGTCTGAAACCTTAACCCAGCTAGTTGCCTCCTAGGCTAGGTTTGTAAGAATGTCTGCAGCCAGAACATCATATGATGGCCTCATGCTACTGATCTCGCCATCCTGTTTGTCATTAAAATGAATAAGTGCTAGGAACAAAACTAAGAGACTAAACCCTACAGCATCCACACAGCTGACTTGATTGGCATGTGGACCACATTTAAGTTATTGTGTTTATTTTCTGAAAACCCGCCTAACCATGTAATTCTGATTTTAAAAGTGTGCGTACCTTTGACAAGTACAGGTGATTTCTGGTCAGGATGAAGGAAACACCTAATATTTACTTGAACTTCCCATAAATTACTTATAATGAAGTCAGTGTGGACATTTTCAGCATTCCATTTTGTTTGGTTACAGTTTATGTAAAAGAAAGATTTTTAGAAGACATCTGAAGGCAGCCCTGTTTAGGGAGGCTTTTAATGTTAAATAGATTATTTTATTTCATTTTTTCTGTTGTAAGCAGCCCAGAGTGGCTGGGGAAACCCAGCCATATGGGCAGGGTATTATTATTATTATTATTATTATTATTATTATTATTATTATTATTGAATGACTCATTGCATCAGACAAGCTCCCCACACACACACTACCCGTATTTCATAGCTATCTAATTACCACAAAGAGAAACTCTACTGCTGAATTTCCATTATTTTTGCCAGGCTGGTGAAAATGTACAAATAATTTGGTATCCTTCTTAAACATTGTACTTAATCTCACAGATCTAAGCTCTGTCTAAATGAGCTGCTAAACAATAAATTTAAAAACAATGTGCCAGGTGAATATGCATCCTTCAAAAATATGATTGTATTTCTACATACTTGAGGAAGCTGCCAAATTTATATTTGCATTTTTATTTCGTTATCCCCCCCCCATTTGTTTCAAATATTTATATCCTGCAAATTATTGCTGCCAGTCCCAGGGTGGGTCACGCATATAATAAATCATAACAATACAAACTAGAAGATATAACACTGCCTTTTTAAGAAGGATGAAGATGTGAATCAAAGTGTTATGCTTTTTATGATTTCAATCATTAGTCTTCAACTGGTGGATCCACAATTGAGCTGCAGCCTGATCTAAGGTGGATTGCAACAGCAACACTACCACCCTACAATACATAGGGAAAAATAATTAAGAAATGTTTCTCCAAATGCATGTTTGGGTTAAAGGTGGGTACAGGGCCGGCGTGTCCATTTAGGCGAACTAGGCAGTTGCCTAGGGTGGCAAAATGGAGGGGGCGCTGGCCAGCCTGCCGGGGGGGGGAGTAAGCCTGCTCTTGCGAGAGGCGGTGGCGGGATGAGTGCCCCGAAAGGAGCGCTTTCGGGGCGCTGATCCTGTCGCCATCTCTCGCAGGGGCGGACGGCCGCGTCTCCCTTCTCCCCGGCTCACTGTGGGGCGGGGGAAAGGAAAGCCGCCCAGACGGTGCCCTCCCTTGCCTTTTGGGGCACTCATCCCACCGCTGCCTCTCGCAAGAGCAGGCTTCCCCCCCTTTCTCTCTCTCTCTCTCTCTTACCCACCCCTTCCTTCCTTCTCTCTCTATTCCCTCTCTCTCTCTCGCTATTTCCCTCTCACCCCCTCCTCCCTCCCTCCCTCCCGCCCTTACACACACACTCTCTCTTACACACACATACACCCTGGGGGGTGCCAGAAGGTGATCTGCCTAGGGCGCAAAAAAACCCTAGCACCGGCCCTGGGTGGGTAACAAGTCTGAAAAGACTGAAGACTGCTGGTTCAGGTGATTAAAGGGGACAAAGCTGTAGCAATTTGTCAGTAAATTGATTTTGAGACTGGGTTTTGCATTATTTTGGACTTATTCCAGAAACATGCTTTTGATGTGAGGGGGAAGAAAGACTCTCTCTTTTTTTTGGACAAGTCTAATGAACGCTTTACAATGTTGCTGCTTTGCTGCTTCCACTACAGCAGTATCCTTAAGGCAATACTTGGCTTACGCTCTTCTTAGCATCAGTGCAAATACAAGCCATGCCTCGAGGGCTGAGCATCCCAAGGAGCACTTACAGTTTAAGATCCTCTCACGAGCTCTGCATGAGTAGCTCATCATGCCTGCGTGGAGTTCAGAATAAAACCAGGAACCGTAATGCAGAATGGAGGACTAATGTTGTTGACAAGGGGGCAAAATCGGATGCTTTTGAAATGTGCCGTCGGGTTTATAGCTTCTCCCACACAAGACACGGAACGCTGGCAGTTTAAGTAGCTGAGGTTTATTTCTCAATAACAAGCTTATAGCAGTCCAAGCTTCCAGGCCAGTTGACTCGGCTGGCTTCTGACCCCTCCCAAGGCCAGATATACGCCATGTCCTTCCCCGCCTCCTGCTGGCCCACCTTTGCTCTAATCGCTTGCTCCGCCTCTTACTTCTTGACGACTCAGGTGCAGCCAATTCCTCTTCCTCTGGAGATTCCTCTTTGCTGGGCGTGTTCCCTGACACGTGCTGTGCTTGCCACTGGTGAGGTCAAAAGTTCCACGGTCTCTGTGGAAAAGAGAGGCAGAGCTATGTGATGACACTGAGGCCCAAACCTCCTGATTTCTTTTTCCACCAGTGGCTTCATATATAATCCTGATGTTAAGAGCCTGAGGCACAAGATGGAGCCCCATGGCACCTCACAAGCCAAAGGCCGTGAAGTGGAACAGAGGTCACCCCCACGCTGCCTTCTGGGGTCAGGCATCTAGCTGGCAGAGAACGAGACTATAAAGGTTTAGGACCCCTGGACAGTTAAGTCCAGTCAAAGGCGACTATGGGGTTGTGGCGCTCATCTCGCTTTCAGGCCGAGTGAGCCGGCGTTTATCCACAGACAGCTTTCCAGGTCATGTGGCTGTAGATGATTCATTCCCCGTGTCTGCTGTCATGGGATTGTTGTCTATCACATGATGGTGTATGTTTTCATTCCAGAGTCAGATGTGGCAAAGACAGGATGTTTGTGTTACTGTGTGCCGTGAAGTGTGACTGTTGTCCTTTGTTCTTTCTCTTTGCTGCCTGATGCTAGAGAGAGAGGGAGCCATGTTGCAGTGCTCCGTGTGTGTTTATATGTAAATAAAATAGATTAGCCAAATGCTGAGTTGCTGAGGTCTGTTACGCAGTTGCGAAGACTCTGCGGATCCCTAAGCGTGCTGATGTTTCTTGGCATCAGTCGCTGTGATGTTTGGGCTGAAGAAAGCTTTTGAGGCTCCCGAACGATCTACCAGGAGAGAGAGAACATGCCAGTTGGGCATTCGTCTTCCCCAAGGTCCTACTCATGTGTAGGAGATCCTAACAGTGGCCAGCAGAACTAAACCGCTTCTGGCGCAACGGAACACCGTGATGGAAACCAGAGCGCATGGAAACGCTGTTTACCTTCCCCCCACAGTAGTACCTAATTATCTACTTGCACTGGCGTGCTTTCGAACTGCTAGGTTGGCAGGAACTGGGACACAGCAACAGGAGCTCACCACCGTCATGCGGATTCGAACCACCGACCTTCCGATCGGCAAGCCGAAGAGGCTCAGTGGTTTAGACCACAGCGCCACCCGCATCCCTAGAAGGAGAATGTACCATGCTCTTATTGCACTTACCAAGGAAAAAAATGAGCTCATCCGAAGCAGGAATTATGCTTTGTTATAATGTTATGAAGGTCAGGGTTTTACCACAGAGATCCCAGCATATGAAGTAGAGGCTAAGTTGTAATTTTGCTCCAACGCTGAAACCAAATTGAACCCACTGCATGGTGTACCAACTGGAACCGACAGAGTGGCTGTGCTAGGAGTTCCTTCACAGCATTATACTGCCTTATTCAGCCCTGCCATCAGGCAGAGGGAAGCAAGCTTCTCAAATAAGACAATGTCAGCTTGTGACCAATCATTAAGCCCACTGCGTTTCTGTTGGAATGCACTTGGATTTTTTTTTAGAGGGGAAGTTCAGGCATCCTTCCCCGAGGAGCCTCACTGAAGACACTTGAACCTACTTGATGGGAATTCCTTTGTATCCTTTTTATATATATATTCCTAGTTAAAGAGACCATGCTTGAACTGAATTTCAGCTTTCACACAGAAAGATGACTCATTCGGTCAGCAAGCAGGCTCCGACGTCTTTCTATAGGCCACTATATTATAAACAAGCCCGTTTTTAAAAGTTACTGAGCTCAAGAAGTGAACTGCAAACTGATACGGATTACAATGAATTCTCGTGAGAGGCACAACACTGAAAAATGCAGCTGGGACTTTGGGAGACTGGAGGAGGGAGGGAGTTCAAAAGGAAATGGCTTGGGTGGTGGCTGTGTGTGAATATGGACTCTGTAAGTAGCCAGACTGGAATCCTCCTTTGCACAGAGGGTGTCCTCTTAAACAAAAGCACTTTGGTGAGGTAATAAACGTTTCATCAGGGAAGGGTTATACAATGTGGGGTGTAGCCTCACCAGGTGCTCTGTGTTCTAGGCACTACTTGTGTTGCATTTTAGACACATTATTATTATTATTATTATTATTATTATTATTATTATTATTATTATATTACTATTGTACCTCCTCGGCTGTACAAGCTCTGTAAGATGCTGCTCTCCCATCACAAGAGATTAAGCACCAGTGTGCTAAACTTGTGATGATTTTGCAAAATCATGCATTTATACAACATGACATCATTAGCAAATTATTCGGCACAAGACACTAAATTGAAGAGACATTTTTTTTTTGCAGCAGCAGCCTGGCAATTCCGAATACGAGCAAAATGATTCTAGGCTGTAGCAGTTCTTTAGGCTCAATCAACACTGTCCTGAAAATTACCATTAATTTTTAAATCTTTCAGCAGGTGCTAAATTGTGAAGCTCTGCAATTTTGTATGTCACATTTTTTTTAATTTGGGTGAATTTGTTCCATTGTAGGTTCATGTGTGTTCCTGATATGAAGCACTTACTAAAGACTCTCAACAGCAGTAAGAACATTGCTTTGGTAGACATCTTTAGCTATACCTAAAGGTCCTTCTCAATAATTACATTTCTGGAAGGATCCTTTTTTTAAAGTTAGGGAGCTCTGAATTTGGCCAGTGCTTCCGCCCAAGCACTGAAGTAGCTTGCAAGAAAGTTCTGTAGTCACTGAAATCATTTTCTCCACATATTTTATTTGCCTCTACGTTGGTAACTGGTGTGTGTGTGTGTGTGTGCGTGCGTTCACATAATTGCCTTCCGGATTCCAACTGCACAGAAAGCCTCCATCCCTTTGCCAGGCTAGCTTAATAATATCAGTGTGTGTTCTTAATTCTGCCAGCCAGCACATAGGTCCATTGATTTCACTGTGAATAAACAGAACGGTTCAATTTTTAACTGTACACACTGAACTTCATCACAACTATTTACAAAAAAAAACCAACCGAAATTACTTTAAATGTATTGGCTATTTCAGCTCGATTAGCCCTTTGGCTGGTCAAGTCTAAACTTCCGTTTCAAAGAACTATTGGTGCCAGTGCTTGCTTCAAAGATGTGCTCAGAAAGTAGAGCAAACGCCTGATTCCAGTGATACGAAAGTGTCATATCCATTAGTCTATTCATATCACGTACATTCAGCTAAATAGATTGAGCTTTCAAAAACAGCACAGAGGCCAGGAACCTTAGCTTCAGAGTCTCTGAAGTGGAAAATTGTACACTTTACACACCTTGCTGGAGAAAAAATAAAAACACTCACCCTGATCTAGCAAGAGAGATCTGCACATGTAAGTTGTCTTTACCACGTTGCCTATGTGAATGTGCGTTTAGATGATAATATATATAAAATATCTGTGAGGCAGTGCATTCAGTTGTTCTATGACTAGCTTCCCACAGCTGCAGTTGGACTGTGGCCTTAATCTCCATTTTTGGGTCTTATACATAGCTCAGTCTCTGGATTTCTTGTGAGATGCGCAGTGCCTGTTTAAAATGCATATGTATGTTTTATGCTTATATTGAATTGCTAAAATCTAAGTTAGAAGAAATGTAAATCAAATAAATCTTTAAAAGCAGATACATCACTTTGCTGACAAAGGTCCTTATAGTTAAAGCTATGGTTTTCCCAGTAGTGATGTATGGAAGTGAGAGTTGGACCGTAAAGAAGGCTGATCGCCAAAGAACTGATGCTTTTGAATTATGGTGCTGGATGAGACTCTTGAGAGTCCTATGGACTGCAAGAAGATCAAACCTATGCATTCTGAAGGAAATCAGCCCCGAGTGCTCACTGGAAGGACAGATCGTGAAGCTGAGGCTCCAAGACTTTGGCCACCTCATGAGAAGAGAAGACTCCCTGGAAAAGACCCTGATGTTGGGAAAGATTTAGGGCACTAGGAGAAGGGGACGACAGAGGATGAGATGGTTGGACAGTGTTCTTGAAACCACGAACATGAGTTTGACCAAACTGCGGGAGGCAGTGGAAGACAGGAGTGCCTGGCGTGCTCTGGTCCATGGGGTCACGAAGAGTCGGACACGACTAAACAACAACAACACAGTCGTTGGTCGTGTCCAAGTCTCAAGAGTCTCCTCCAGCACCATAATTCAAAAGCATCAATTCTTCGGCGATCAGACCAAACGACTAAACAACAACAAAACAAATATGTCCTAAAACTTCAAACCTGGTACAGAACTGATCCTGCAAAAGGCTTCTGGGGGGCAGGTATTAGCTTTGCGTTTGTTCCATGTAATCTCATTGATTTCTTTCGGATCATGACCCCACCCAGGCTTCACGGTTCAATTGTGCAGATCTTGCTCTAGGTACAATAATTAATTATTACACATCTGCAGTCAGCAGAAAACTATTTAATTGAATACCAGTTGCTGGCAACCACTAGAGGTGGGGCGGAGAAGGGAACAGTGCTGTTATGCTCAAATCCTGTTTATGGGTTTCCCAAAGGTGTCTGCTTGATCAGAGCAAGATGCTGCACTAGATGGGTCATTGGCCTGATCCAGCAGGCTCTTCTTTTTATGTTAATTTTGCCCATTCCTTTTAAGCTTATTTTAAAAAAATAAAGTTAAAGCAAAAGAGGTTGAAACTACAAAACATATGCTTAACTGCACCTCAAGATCTAACGGCACAAATACTACAAAATCAGCACTCTCAGGTTCTGGATAACGAGAAGAGAGCATTTTTTTTTAAAGGAAAACAAAGTGAGGCCAAAGTGTCAATCAATGCAGAGTTAGCAATGGGCATGTCATAGTACTACAGAGAGCACAAGTGGAAATGGATTTGAATCAAATGAGCGCAAGATCCCACCAGCATGGGTATGACCCACTTCTGACAAAGTGCTGCTGGTGGTGAATTAGGCACAGCAAGTTCTATAGTAAAGAGGGACAATTATTTTCTCTACTGAGCCAACCACTCCCAGCCTACATTGAAATAAATGGGAGAATCCTTAAGCTGCTGTAGGTTTCTTTGTTGTCTTCACTGTTTTGAACCTGATGACTCAAATGCAACAGAAATGCTTAAACAAAGACATTCCTACCCAGTGCTTTGGCCGAGCTCTTTGACAGTTCCCAAACAATTGGTGGTTGGGACTTGGGACTAATGTAATAATTTGGGGTGTGATGTTTATCCATGTCTGGTTTATAACCGGCTGTTTTTTGTTTTATTTTCTAAGCAGGGCCAAAGGGGCCACAAGCCCCACTGCTAGGGGAAAGTACATTTCAATGCCTCTATTCCCTCCTCCCCGATAAGAACATATTGCTGTGCGCCATCACAATCTCCAAGCAGCAATAGACTCCAGGGTACCTGTGTTTACTCAGGATTTGATTTCCTTGAATCAAACTCAATGGAGACCACCTGGACTGGTGGTTTAAAAATAATAATAAAAATGATACTGTATATACAACACAGAAGTAACAGGGGCCCTGCTCAGATAGGTGGGAAATTTATGAATTCCCAGTTGAGCAGTCAGGCACACACAGAAGGTATCCTAGGCCAAGGAGGTATTGTTTATTGTCAAGCTGCCCAGAAGTTCCAGCCTGTGGGATAACCAGCCTCATATAACCAACATGCTTAAGTCTAATTAATGCATGAAGGGGTTAAAACCATAGAGTAAGCTGTCCTGTTAGCCTAGTCCCCCCCAAGGTGAACTAAGCCTATCAACCCTTTGTTCTCCCAATCTACTTGAGAAGCTCAACATGAAAGGAGGTCTGAGCTGGTTGCTCCAGCTTAACCACTTGGCTCTTACAAGGCTCTCCTGAGTTCCTGTACCAATACTTTAGGTTTAGGAACTTTCAACACTGTAACTAAACCAAGTTTTACTGCCTCTGCAACTTTTTCTGAATGCTTTCTTAAAAAGCACATGAATCTGACTTTTGAAGCGTTTGTAAGTAAACCATATTAAACGTATCAAAGATGTGGCCTTTTTCTATGCTAGGGGAAGAAGGCAGTTTTTAGAACTAACAAGGGCATACAGTATTTTAAAGGTCTAACACTCTATAGTTCCATGCTTCACTTTGCTGTATATGTTGTGATTTTAAATATTTGCTGGAGTTCTCTCACCAAAGAGTACTGGCCCCAGACTTGGATCTTGACATCCAGGAATTCTCCTTTAAATATACGTGGGGTTTTTTTCTTGCCACAAACACATCCTTGGACATGTTTACACCCAAACGGGGAAATAAAATGATGCCACATTCTGTCAGTACTGTACAGTACTCTGGACTACAGAACCACAGATCAGTAGCAGAAAAATGGTGCTCAGTCTAGAATTAGCATAAAGCCAGCACCACAGAGATGTAGAGTACTAAGTCAGTGCCAGCCCCTATCAATCATGCAGCCTGGGCAGAAGAAATCTAATCAGTCTAGACTGCAGAGATTGGAAAGGCTGAAAGAATGATTTGCCCAGTCCTCAACGATCAGTTCATTGGTATCTGTCTGGTGTAATCAACACAAAACAATCATCAGACAAATAATGCAAATAAACGTATTTTGTTTTCTAAACAGCTTAAGTACAGTACCGGTATGATGTTACTGTCTTATGCAAACCATATGCTATATACTACAAAGTAATTTAAAGTATGGTATATAGGATCTCTAAATACATTATCACCACGTTTAGATTCACAACTAAGGGATTACACAGTTTGTCCTATTCAACTGAAAAAGAGAGAGAGAGAAATAGATTTGCCAGTACTACACCACTACAACTACAACAAAACACCTCTTTTTCTATTTTAGACAATAAGTGTATGTGTGTGCCTCTCACGAAGATTGCATCATCGGGTCATAAACTATCAAAGCCTCTTTCTTTAGATAATTGAGGCAATGGGTGTATACTAATGCAACGCAGCAAACCCACTACAAAACAAGAGAGGTTGGGGATTTCTTCCCGTTGCAATTGTCTAGTACAAATTGTTTTGACATTTACATTAAAAAACAAACAAGCAAAGAATCACACTCTTTGGGGGTCAAAACGACCACACTAATCCATTTGGAAGCAGAACACACTGTCAGATTGTAAAAATGTCAGGCAAGCACCCATTAGGCCTGGATAACTAATGTGCCCACCAGGAGGATAACGTCATGGGTGACAATTAATGCCAGGAGCTAGCAGCCTTGGTTGTGCCAGCAGCACTAAAGACTGTGCATTCTTAATAAGACCTTTAAATCTGGATCCAATTTTGATGCTCAGCTATGATGCACTGCTGTTGTTGTTTTTAATTATGTCCCGTTTCATGTTTTAATATATGTATTTTATATATGCTGTGCATCTGATCCCAGGTGTGTTTATTCTGAAGTAAATCCCTCTGAGTTCAATGGGGCTTGCTCCCAAACAAGTGTATGCAGGAGTGCATTTTAAAAAGATTGCTAACCTGAATTTTTGAAATAATATAATATAAATAAAGCTGTGGTTAGCTGTGCATTTTTATTATGGTAATTCTGCAACTTCATGACTTGATTTCACATCCTTTCTGGAAGGCAATTTGTTTTGAGATCAGTGTACCCAGAGCACTAGCTGCTGTTTCTTAAGACTTTCACTGCGCTTTAGGAGGTATTCCTAACAGATCACACGAGATCCCTTGTCAGTGCTCAGGACAACAAAAGATGCTCAGGCCAACTACCTTAACAGTATAATATGTTGTTGTTGTTTAGTCGTTTAGTCGTGTCCGACTCTTCGTGACCCCATGGACCATAGCACAGTATAATATATATACAGTATAATATACAATCTGTGAAAGACTGTCAGGTCCAACAATATAGGCTCTTGAAGAAATCCTCAGAGAAACCTCAGAAGAAACAATGCCCCACATCGTAATTTCAAAATAAATTCATTTGTATATATTGTTAGAGGTTAAAATATAAAGCAAAGAGTCACATCTGGTGCATTGTAGAGAAGAGTCCCAAATTACATGCTGTGTTGTTCTGTTCTACAGATTCATACTTTTTGAACAATCCATACCTTTTGCACAGCAGCAAAGGGGTTACAGATGAGGGAACCCATATACATTATGTGCATTTGTTTTTTTTAAATAAAAAAGGCATTTCTACTTAAATAGTCTGAAATCAAGGTTATACAGTACTAGATTTATACTACAGTTAAGCTGGGGGGGGGTATTGATAGGCTTCTTTCAGTCCCTCCAAGTGTCCCTATTTTTCCAGGGACAGCCCCAGATTTTGAGAAAGTGTCCCAGTTTCTGATTTGATCCCAGAATGTACCCCTTTTCCTTAGGACGTCCCCATTTTCACCAGATAAATGTTGGAGCCAAGGAGATCAGTAACTCTACGACCTATAGAAGACATCTGAAAGCAGCACTGTATATCAAAACATGTTTTACTGTATTGTTTTTTCTATATGTTGGAGGCCGCCCAAAGTGGCAGGGGCCACCCACTCATATGGGTGGTATAGAAGTATTATTATCATTACTATTATGGAATAGGAGTTTTGTTGGAGAAATGTTGGAGAGTATGTTCCTTCTGGGAAGGACTAGCATATTGAAATCGCAGGGGATTGGTATGCATGGTGAAGCTGCCACAGATCATACATAAAAATTGCTTGCTCCTTGAATTTGACTTGAGATTTTTTTAAGCCCACCCTGTTTGTGTGATCTGAATCGTGCACGGGTTTGAGCGACTGCCGTAAGATTGCAAATTCCTTCCCACTACGAACCGCCGTTTGCGTTAGCCGGCGGCCGAAGCCGAAAGGGCCGCGAGGCAGATGCCTGTACGAGAATGCCTCGCCCGCCGTAGGCGAGGCGGCTCTTGCGCAGCAACTCCGACGGCCATCTTTGCTGCGGGCAAGTAGTTCCTTCAGCCTGAAGCCCTTGAAGCCCCATCCTCGTTCAGGATTGAAACAGAAGACCAACAATTGAAACATGAGGAGGGGCGGGGGGGAAGGACTTTACAAGCATATACTTGATGACATGATGGGGTGGGTGGGGAGAAAGGGGTGAATGCCCGTGACAAAAATGGCGGAAACGGAACCCCATCGACACCGAAGCGATTTGGGTGAGGAAGGGCGGGAGGACGGCGACGGCGGGCAGCATGAAAAACGGAGGGAGTAGAGGAGAAGGAATTCTCGCGAGATCTCACGCGAGGCCGGAAGAGGCTGCGGACGGGGAGCTGAGCGCAGTCCGCCCGCTCGTTCAGGCCTCCCCTCAGCCCTACGTGTGCGTAGGCGTCGTCGGGCTGCTTGGCGGCTACGCACCGGAGACGGCGTAGGGGGCTTTGGAGAATTGGTAGGGCGGCGGCAGCAGCATAGTAGTAGTAGTAGTAGCAGCAGCAGCACCGCCAGACGACGGACTGAGGGGGCGGGCAGCTCGCTCCGCGCCGCCGCGGCTGAGGGGGACGAACGCCAGCGAGAGCAGCAGCGCCGCCTCGGAGAGCAACCATGGGTGAGTCTCTAGCCCGGGCTCCTGAGGGAGCGGAGGGAAGAAGGGATGGCGGCACCGGGTGGTGCTGAGGGCGGGCGCCTGTGACAGTTGGAGGGGCGATGGCGGCGGCGGCGGGGTCTCCTGGCCCTCCCTGAGGCGCCCCCGCCTGCCTTTCTTCCGCAGCGGGGAGGAGGAGGAGGAGAAGCCGTGACATGGTGGCCGTGCCTCAAGCTTCCTGCTCGCCCTCTTGGCGGAGACGGGGAAGGTGACGCCTCGCCTCGCCTGAGCGCGTCCACACCGCCCGCCTCCCGCTCCCCCTCCGAAATCCGGTTCGTGGGCGTTTTATTTTGTTTTGTTTTTTAGGAGGGGGCCCCAAGCCCCGTGCAGCAGGGTGGGGGCGATGCCCCCTAGCCCCCAACTCCTCACGAACTCTCTCGTTTTTTAAATTTCTTTTTCAAATCTCTCTCCCTCTTTCCTCCCTTCTACGCCTGGAAGGCGCTTCTGGCTTAGCTCCCCCCCTTTTCCATTTATTTTTTACAATGCTTTCCACTCTAGCCTTATGCAGCGCTCTCTATCTTTCTCACCCTTGCAAGAAATGCTGGCTGCAACCTCATCGCGCGCTCTCTCTCTCACACACACACCATTTCCTGCGTCGTATTTTACAGCGTACAGTACTCCTTTTCTACTGCTCCCCACCCCGCGCTTTTCCTCTTATTCATTTTTTTTTAACGCAGTAAAACAAAAAACGCTTGGAGAAAGAGCTGCTTTCTCGTTCCTTGCATCATTATCCCCCCCTCGTCTCCCCAGTTTAGTCCCCAAATTTAGGATGGATGGAATTTGATGGGAGGAATCGTAGGAGCGCTGGAAATATGCATGAGCCGAGCTGGGAGGGACCGGAGAAAAAAGAAATCTCAGAACAGGAAAGAAGGAAGGGCAGGAATGAAGGTGTATTAGTCAGAAGTGAATGGGGCTGGACACAGTAATAGCCTGATGCTCCCGGTTTTTGTTAAATAAAAGCAGCTGCAGTGTTGAAAGATGCTTCTTTGGGAGGGAAGCACGTTTTTTTAAAGACGGAAAGCATGATTTTTGAGCCTGTTCTCTGGTCCCACCCTGAAAAAGCAGCTGCACATGAAGAAGCAGTGTGCATATATCATTATGTCCATGGGTATATGTGGCCATTTGAATCTGCTGAAAGTGTGGTAAACTAAGACCTCAGTACTGACACTCTTACTTGGGTGTAAGTTCCTTTGAATTCAACTGCTATACAACTTCTGTATAGATGTGATTAGGATTGAACGGGTGAAAATGTTTGCTTCATTTTGCCATCCTAAATATGGTTGTTTTTAAAGGAAAAGCAGCTGTGTATTGTAGGACTGAAAAATACTGTTTCCATATTCAAACAGTTGTTTCATGGTACAGCGACTAAGCACTTAATTTTCCTAAACCTAAAGGTGTAATATTTTTAGAGGTCTACATCTTTGCTTTAGACACATTTTTTACTGAGATTTCATCTTTGAGATATTTGTGGGGTATTTATAAATAGTTATATCCCAGACCTGTACTTTCAGTAGAAAAACACAATTATACCTTCACAAAATTGCTGCCGTTGATGCTATTTGTACAGGTGATGCTTGAGAGATTGTGTCTATCATATCAGCAGTTATGCTACTTCTAAGCACCTAAACAGAAGTGGAATGTGAAATTATGCTTGTTTGGAAGTATTACAGAGTTAAAAGGTGTTTACTCCAAAGTGGATAAGGATTGTACTCTGAAGTAACTAAAATTTGTACAGGGTTGTAGCATGTGCCTTTATGACAGAATTTTCCATGTAGGCCATGGGAATATAATTGGGGGCTGGGTGGGAGTGGAATGCTTTGAAGGCTATGCAGTTATGACGTGGTAAATTGCTTCATGTTTTCTTGTTATCTAACTGCATTTTGAGCTACTAAAAGTTAAGCTATGGGAAAGGATTCTCCATGATTGGCTTCAGAAAAACATAATTTCAAGAGTAACTTTCTGTTACCTGACTTTTAGGGTTGATCCTATCTGTAGAAATCACATTTCTTAGTTTGTAATAAATTTAGAGATGAGATGTTTTCAATGCCTGTTCTTTAGCTTGAAGCTTTGCCTTCAGTGTTGCAAAAGCTGAAAATGATTCTTAACTTTGTAGACTCAAGATCAGTTACAAAGCAGCTCATGTTAACTGCATGGTTTCTAACAAAGCAAGTTTCCCTGCTGAACTCAGTTAAAAATTAAAACGCAAGCATTGCTTATTATCAGTCAGCTCTGAAAAATAACTGTAGATATGCTTCATCATTTCAACAAGTTAGCAGGAAATATACAGACAGGAAAGCCCTGGGGAATGCCTTGGTATTCTGAAGAATTGGTCATTAATGGCATAGCATCACATCTGCTTTCACACGGCAGCTTTTAAAATCTGGCATACAACTTCATTTGTTCTCAGTTTTCAGTTTGTGTGCATACACTTTTTCTAGTTGGAAAAACATGCACAGATATTCCTTAGTGTTATATATACATTGGGCAGAGTGACCACAAAAAGCCTTATTGTAAAGGATCGCTAACTACAATGGCGTTGACCTAATATCTAGCATTCAAATGAGAACATTCCTCAGTTGTCCTGCTGATCCTGCCCTACTCAATCCATGCCAAGTCTGGTTAAACCAGACTTTGGTAATTTATTACTGGTTGTTCAGTTGGGTTACATTTTCAAATGTGAGTTAAGCTTGCAACTCACTTTCTTGTGGTTGCTGTACATATGATTGTCAGACCCTAAATTAATCCAGCTAAATCATGTGATTACTGGTAGCATCGTAAATGTGCATACCCATTATAGTGTAAAGACCGTCATGCAGTGGAGGATGGGATGTCCTTGAAAAGAAATTGAAATATTTGGTGGTTTTGGTGCACACTATGAGTTTAGGCATCAGGTGGTTTATTCCTGAGAACTTTGCTTAAAGAGAAGCAGTGCCTATTGAGCAGTGTGACCAGTGGTAATGGATGATGGGAGTTGTAGTTACAGCAAGATCTGGAGGGCGTCAGGTTAGGTACGCTGGAATAAATCAATATGAGGTAGACTACAACTCCCATCATCCATTACCACTGGTCACACTGCTCTAATACTAGTCAGAAATTGTTGACTTCCTGGAAATAATCTAAGATTCCCAGGAAGTCAACGATTTCTGACTAGTATTAGATTTCTAGAGGATCAGACCAAGTTCTAAGTTCCTTAAGATGTATATGCCTTTCAGAATATCTTTGCCAAGAAACACAGAAGATGAAAGTCACGCTGAAGTTGAATGGATGTGTTTAGTAGAGCTCTAAAATGTACTTTTAAGACCACATCCTCTTCTTTAGTTTACCCACAAAGCCAAATAACCCTAGGTTGTTTGAAAATGTCGTCCATTATGCTTGTGATATCTGTTCTTGAAAAAATTGTGTAAAGATGCTGCATGCTAATGTAACCTTGATGATAGCTTCTAAGTCACTGTGAATAACACTTGGACATAATCAAATAGTTGGTAACTTTCAGCCCCATTAGGGTTTATATTGTTTACTCCATGGCTCTGATCCAATTTTAACTCCTGTCTTGCTAGCACCATGGCTTAAACTTTTTTCCATGCAGGAAACCTTTATAACTGCATGCTCAGTTGTTCTAATTAAAACAGTATTTTCTACTTGTTGTTTGAATTTGATTATAGATTATTTCTGACCAGAAAATTTAATTGCCTAAAGTTGTGATGACATGAGATGATTGACATGTGGGTGGCCCTGTCAGCATGTCAAAGTTGGCCTGCAGGTTGAGGGAATATAAAGGACTGCCTACACTAGCTAAAAGAAATTCCTACTTTTGACTGATCCATATTGTACAAACTTGCTTGTCCTAAATATCTACTTGGATTTTCCTCAGTATTTTAGAGGAAGTGCTTGTTTTATCTAAGACTTCTGCTACAAAATTTCCTGACAGTTTAATCCCCTGTAGTTCAGTCCTTGCAAAAGTCCTTGTTGATATGAACAGAGTTGGACTCTCATCAGCTCCAGCCAGCATCATGGTTAGTGATCAGGAACAATGGAAGCTGTAGTCCAGCAACATCTGGAGTCATGAGGTTTATTGTTCGTGATCTAAAATCAGTATTATACTATGAGTCTAGGTGGTGTCTTGGAGTACAGGCTCAGGAGAGGCCAGAATTCTAGCATATGTGTTTAAAATTTCATTGCATGACAGGGTGGTGCCTGCTGCCTTGAAAGTGGTGGTGGTGCAACCACTCCTAAATAAACTGTCCCTGGACCCCTTGGACTGGAATACCTACTACATACCTATCACCCAGTTCTTGAGGAAGGTGGTTCCAGGGCAGCTGCAAGCATTCTTGGATGACCAAATTATGTAGATCCTTTCCAGTCTAGGTTCAGGCCTATCCATGGGGTTGAATCTTATTTGGTCGCTCTGATGGATGACATTTTCTGGTCATGCATGCACCTTTATCTTCAGCAAGTTTATTGAAAAGTCCTGCTGGATTCAGTGGGATTTGTTCCCTGACTAGTATAGTTAGGGTTGTAGTCATAGAAATCTAACATAACAAGAGTGCTGATTTTTTCTAATTCAATATAGTTTTTGTGTGTTTCCTATGCTTGTTGAATTGTATTTCTGATAGGTGTTGCACTGGTAAGTAATTTGCAAACAGAAGATCTGATCAGTGTATCAGAGCAGTAGGTAACTGAGTAGAACATAATTGCATGCCACTGCGTATCCCCCTGTCACCTTTGTTTAACTGACTGGCATTTCTGGCTAAACTCTATGGCCCTTTGTTGAATTGAACATTTAAAAATGTGTATTTGACCCTTTCCTGTAGCATTTTTATTGACTGATACTGCTATATATGTTGGAAATTTGTTTGTTTGATGTGCATTCGGGCAGCTCTTAAGATATCATCATAAGCAGATTTTGCTTGATGGTTGCTGCTAAGACCAAGGGCAGCCCCCCCCAAACTTCGGCCCTCCAGATGTTTTGGACTACAATTCCCATCTTCCCTGACCACTGGTCCTGTTAGCTAGGGATCATGGGAGTTGTAGGCCAAAACATCTGGAGGGCCGCAGTTTGGGGATGCCTGACCAAGGGAAAGGTTTTTGTCTGCTTAGATACAATTGGACACCATTTTGAATCAATTTGGTGAACTGAACCTTTAAAAACTGCACTGATTTCAACCACTGATTTTAAAACTGCATGTTGTTGTTGTTGTTGTTTCTTAAAACTCCTGAAGCACCAGGTACAAAGAAGATAATTATTTCATAATATTTAAACAAGACACAAGTACAGTGGTATCTCGGGTTAAGAACTTAATTCGTTCTGGAGGTCTGTTCTTAACCTGAAACTGTTCTTAACCTGAGGTACCACTTTAGCTAATGGGGCCTCCTGCTGCTGCCATGCCGCTGGAGCACAATTTCTGTTCACATCCTGAAGCAAAGTTCTTAATCATAGAATCATAGAGTTGGAAGAGACCACAAGGGCCATCTAGTCCAACCCCCTGCCAAGCAGGAAACACCATCAAAGCATTCCTGACAGATGGCTGTCAAGCCTCTGCTTAAAGACCTCCAAAGAAGGAGACTCCACCACACTCCCTGGTAGCAAATTCCACTTTCGAACAGCTCTTACTTCATGTTTAGGTGGAATCTTCTTTCTTGTAGCTTGAATCCATTGCTCCGTGTCTGCTTCTCTGGAGCAGCAGAAAACAACCTTTCACCCTCTTCTATATGACATCCTTTTATATATTTGAACATGGCTATCATATCACCCCTTAACCTTCTCTTCTTCAGGCTAAACATACCCAGCTCCCTAAGCCGTTCCTCATAAGGCATTGTTTCCAGGCCTTTGACCATTTTGGTTGCCCTCCTCTGGACACGTTCCAGCTTGTCAGTATCCTTCTTGAAATGTGGTGCCCAGAACTGGACACAGTATTCCAGGTGAGGTCTGACCAGAGCAGAATACACTGGTACTATTACTTCCCTTGATCTAGATGCTATACTCCTATTGATGCAGCCCGGAATTGCATTGGCTTTTTTAGCTGCTGCATCATACTGTTGACTCATGTCAAGTTTGTGGTCTACCAAGACTCCTAGATCCTTTTCACATGTACTGCTCTCAAGCCGGGTGTGTCACCCATCCTGTATTTGTGCCTTTCATTTTTTTTTTGCCCAAGTGTAGTACTTTACATTTCTCCCTGTTAAAATTCATCTTGTTTGCTTTGGCCCAGTTGTCTAATCTGTTCAGGTCATTTTGAAGTGTGATCCTGTCCTCTGGGGTATTAGCCACCCCTCCCAATTTGGTGTCATCTGCAAACTTGTTCAGGATGCCCTCAAGCCCATCATCCAAGTCATTGATAAAGATGTTGAATAAAACTGGGCCCAAGACAGAATCCGAGGTACTATTTGTGGGTTAGCGGAGTCTGTAACCTGAAGCATCTGTAGCCTGAAGCGTCTGTAGCCTGAGGTACCACTGTAAGTTATTAACCCGTAGTATACTTCCTATTTTTATTCATTTTTAAAATTCTAGTTTTGATGGCAAAACCTCCACTATTTTTGGCAGTCTCTCCAGTATCTCAAAGTCTCAAGTAGATTCCAGCATGAAGATCACATGGTAGTTAAAGCAGAATGAATAGTGAAATTGCTTTAATTAATTTTAACTCATTGGAACTTAAAATTGACAAAGATTTTATGCACTGTAGTTAGCTGGAATGACTTATTCTATCTATCTATCTATCTATCTATCTATCTATCTATCTATCTATCTATCTATCTATACACACACTAGCTGGCCCAGCCACGCGTTGCTGTGGCTCATCCCTGTGTTTCCCCCCACCCTGTCCCAATCCATGACATATCCCGTCTCCTCCCATCTCCCACCCCTGGCTCATCCCTGTGATTTCCTCCACCCTGTCCTGACCCATGACCTATCCCACCTCCTCCCCCCCACCCCCGGTTCATCCCTGTGATTCCCCCCACCCTGTCCCGACCCATGATTTATTCCATCCCCTCCTCCCCCCAACACCCTCCCAGGCGTGTCCCCACCTTCATTCAGCCTAGTCTGTAAAGGTGAGCCGAGGTGCTGTGGAGAGGGAAGGTTTTCTAGCTGCAATACCAGTGTAGCCGCCGCTAGAGGGTGCTGTTTTGCAACCTCTTTTGGCTTCTTTTTCCCAGCATGCACTTTTGGGTGAGTTGTGTGTTCTGAAACACAGGGTTTTGGGGGTTTTACCTTGCGCAGGTGTGACATTTGTCTATGCAAACGGTATATGCTTCTTCTCACAGTAGCATGGGACGTTGTGTGCAAATTTGAACGCTATCGGTATATATATATATATATAGAGAGAGAGAGAGAGAGAGAGAGAGAGAGAGAGAGAGAGAGAGATTTGCATACAGAAGTCACAATAAGCTTTATCTTGCAATGATGGCTGGAGGCAAAAGTTTGCTATTGGGAATGGGCAGACAGGTGTTAGGCCAGGCAGGTAGGCATGCACTGAGCTGGCCTTTCTTGTGGTTGCTGTGTGCAAAGCTTGCCTGGGAGCTGAATACCCGGTGCTGAAGGGAAGCCTTTCCACCTGGCAGGCCTGGCAGCACCCACTGCTCCTACTGCTGTCTCCCAAGGTAAGGTGCTGGCCTCACGTTCACCTTTGGCCAGTCTCTGTTAGGCCACTAAGGTTGGGGGCATCCCATTCCCATGCCCCTGTGGGGCAGTGTGAGGAGGCACCTCTCTTTGGGGTGGGGGGCAGCTCAGAGACTAGGGGCGGCGGCAGCGGCTGCCCAGAGAACTGCCCAGAGGAGAGGGGAGGGATAGAAGGCCGAGGGCACACTCCACAAAGGAAGGTTTTCCAAAAGGGTGAGAGGCTGCCAGCTCTGCAGGCAAGAGATGACATAACTGGGTTCCTTAGCCCCACAGGGGTGCCGCAGAAAGAATGTAGTGACCTAATGTCAGGGGATTGACAGCTGGGCAAACTACCACATTTGCCAAATGGAGAGGTCTGGTGGGTTTAGCCTACTAAGCTTCAGATTTTGCCATCTGAAAGATAAAGTGGAACTCTTCGCTTTTAAGTGGTGCTAACTGAAAAGAGATCGTGTTTATCTGCAGCTTTGCAATACGGTGTACAAGATCATTTCTCAGTTAAATACCGGATATTGACTTCATATCCATACCAGCCTCTCTGCACATGCATATATTGCAGAGGGCAGTCGTGGCATGTGCATTTAGTAGACATATTTTACAAGGCATGGGAACTTGGCTCTTTTCAGTTGGCTAGTTTTCTCTGATCTAGTTCACATAAACTGACATGGTAACATACACACAATATCTTAACAAGTTAAGTTGCTGGGCCCACTGATCTTATATATATATTTGCCACCCGTATGTCAAGTACTATGTTTAGCTCAGATCTCAAATTATGAATGCTTGTGAATCTACCAACCAAAAAGGGACAATTACTTCCCATCTAATGGGAAGAGTATCTATTTGCTCATGCTTCTGAGAAGTAGCAGGCACTGAATTCACAAGTAAATGGGCTTGCTCAGGTGTGTATATGAGTGTGATCTGAAGAAATGTCAAAATGTGTGCTGTATTTAAGCATAGAAATTGCATGTACCTCGGAAGTCGAACTGAATCCAGTCCGTAAGTCCGTTCGACTTCCAAAACATTCAGAAACTAAAGCGCAGCTTCTGATTGGCTGCAGGAAGCTCCTGCAGGCAATTGGAAGTCGCGGAAGCCCCGTCGGATGTTCGGCTTCCAAAAATAGTTTGCAAACCGGAACACTCACTCCCGAGTTTATGGTGTTTGGGAGTCAAAACGTTTGAGAACTACAGTAAGGTGTTAGAACAAGGTACGACTGTATAATTCTAGTAACTTTCTTAGCACAGCTTGATTTAATAGTGAGAAAAGGTTCTTTTAATGAGCAATATATCATGCATTTTAAGCAAGAGATAATAAACTGTGACCCTAGGATTAGTTGTAAATATATCTTAATGGTTATAGCAACCAGTAAACAGCTAGTTTTGCTTGGAAATGTCTGAAGTACAAATGGGACCCTATTCAGTGATGTGACTGGGTTTTTTTTTTTAAACACATGTTGGTAAAGGTAGAATACTTGTGGAGAAAAAAATGTATCGAAACCAATCCTAAGTACAATCAACAACCACTTCGCCCTGGCCCCCGCATGTGTTGCTGTAGGGTGTATAAGTGCATTACGTCCCACCCCTGCTTCACCCTTTTAGTGACGTGTCTTGTGATGTTTTCAGTTAGAAGAGGTCCATGTGCAGAGCAGCATGGCTACACTGGAGGCTCCTCCTGATCAGTGTTAGAAACTCAGCTGTGTAAGCTAATTGCCAAATGGCACCTTAAGCCTAGATTATGGTCACCACTCTGGAATACCTGTCATGGCAGCTGGGGGAAGGAAGACGTTCCCTAGCCAAACTCGTTTCCTGGATGGAGTGAACCAATAAAACTGTGTGTGCAGTTTTGCTGTCGATTATGCATACTAAAATACCCACAAACACACATACTAGTTCTCTGCCCATTGCTTTAAGGGAAAGTGAATTAGAAAACTACTTCTGACAAAGAAAATACGCTTTGAAGGTTTATATGACAGCAACTTAATAACTATAGTAATGTCTATTTCAAGTTGCTAAGCAACTTCAGCTTTGTTCTAGCACTTATGGTACCTTTCCTTCTTTTAGAACATCTGCTTAATGTGAAGTTGAGGGAAGGATGAATATAGAAAATTATTGGTCTCTTTTTTTATTAGAGCAGTTGTTAAAGGTCTTTGCTTCTGTATTTTGTACTGTTTTGCCTTCCACTAATGTTGCAAGTTCTCTGCCTCCGGTTTCTGCATAGATTTTCTTAATTGATTTGCATGTTGTGCAGTGGAAGAGCATAGACATTTATGGTTCATTGATGATTCAATGATCAGTTTGTGAGTTCATGTTTGTGAGACAACTTGGCCAGAGCAGAAATGATGTAAATTGCTTTAGCAAACTCAGCAAGTGAGATTTTGGAGATCCATAGAATCATCTAAAAATGTACACCATGCTAACAACATTAAATATGAACAAAGTACAACTTTATTCCTTCATTTTCCTGATTTAGTTTGATTTTGATATTAATAAAACTAGGGTAACTAGGAAATGCACACACAAATGAGCATGTTAATAGTTTTCAATGCCCCTTTAAAATTTAAATTTAAATAATGTATCAAGCTGTCATGTTGTAAAGTATTTAGTAATTTCCAAGTGAAGCTTTGAATCAATGTGGAAATGTTTCATTCCAACCAAGTGCACTCTGATTTTTTTTCCTGATGTAAACTAACTTAGTTTGAGTCCAACCATTGTAAATGAATATGGTAGATTAAATCTTGGTTGATTATAAATTTAAGAAAATAGAAAACTTTCCAGAAAACTCAAATCACTGTTCATATCCCTGTACCATCTAAATCGCATGAGTCATGCTGGGAGGAAGGGGATTAGGAGTTGAGGCTATAGTTGAGGCTATCACAAAGGAACTTGGCATATCTACACCATATGAGTTTCACTGGTCTCTGAAATCACCCATTGAGGCTTTATTTGCATGCCTGCTGGCGGGTTTGGTCAGGCTGCTGGGAACATGAAAACATGGCCTTTTCTGTTGTGGCTCCTCTCCTATTGAACACCCTCCTCTATATTTGACCCCATGCATTTTCAGTATGCCTTCAGTTAGATAGCCAGTTGGGGTTTAAATTGACTTTTTAAATTAATATGATAAGATTTTTTAAATGGCTAATTTGTATGTAGTTTTAATGACTGAGTTGATGATGATTTATTTTTATTGTCAATTGCTGTTTGCATGTCATGATAAAGCATAATCAGTGTGTACAAAAGGGTCCTGCTTTGCTCCCTCAGTGCTTCTGCTGTACTGTGCCTGGAGCAACAAGCAGTGACAGAGCGCGCCTCCCAGGGGCACGGCGCGCGTTCCCGGGGGTGTGGCGCGCCTCCCGGAGGGGCGTGACACACATTCCAGCGGCAGGGCATGCGTTTTGGGGGCGGGACGGGCGCCCCCAATGGCGCCCCTTGGAGCCCGCCGCTCGGAGCGGCCCGCCCCCACCGCCCCTATCTTCCTACACCCCTGGCAACAAGCCACAAGCCGTGTCCAAACCTGAACTCAAAGTTTCCCCCAAAGAAACTATCATCTTTAAGCCAACAACAAACCTTGGTTAGCACTTGGTTGTTTGGGGATAATTGGTTTGACACAGCAAGTCAAAGTTTGTGATTTGCTGCTCCCAGACTAGGTAGCAATGGGGAAGGACCTATGGTGGTGCATGCTGCTTGTTTGTGTTAAGACGTAATTCAACCTTCATTCTAGGTTGTGTTGATTTAGTCAGATAGTTACTTCAGATTGGAAGATCTCAACAGAAATCACAATAAGCCTTGTGAACAATTGAGGAAGGCCTTAGGACAGAGGTTGGCAACCTACGGCCCATGAGCTTCCTGGAACCAGCCCACGGCCGTTCCGTGGATTGGCGTGGGGATTCTGTGCTTTCTTTTCGTGGCACCATTTTTTCTCTTGCTGCGGGGACCGCTATTTCCGGTGCACTTCCAGGATGGAGGAGCGCCTATGTGCACATACTATTTCCGGCACTCTTCCGACCCGGAAGAGTACTGGAAATAGTTTGAGCAGGCGTCCGGCACACCAAGAGGTCTGCTGGGGAGTGGACCGGCCGGTCTCAAAAACATTGCTGACCCCTGCCTTAGGACTTTCAGAAGTAGACCGTTTTGTTGGTTGTCTAGGCAACCAACTGATCTGCTTTTTCAGGCACTTTGGGAAATGCTGGACTTGACTTTAGGCAAGATGACAACATTTTAGCTCTGCAAGCTAGGTTTCCTTATTTCCAGTTGTAGCAGCTAACTTTTTTACTTGCTGCTATTCGTTGCTCAAATGATAGAAATGTTAGTAACTTGGCAGGTGTTTCTTTTATAGTTTGGAAAATTGAAATACAATCATACCTTGGTTTAAGTACGCTTCGGTTTGAATACTTTCAGTTTAAGTACTCCGCGGACCCGTCTGGAACGGATTAATCCACTTTCCATTACTTTCAATGGGAAAGTTTGCTTCAGGTTAAGTACAGACTTCCAGAACCAATTACACTCATACTTCGGGTTAAGTACGCTTCAGGTTGAGAATTCCGCGGACCCGTCTAGAACAGATTAATCCATTTTCCATTACTTTCAATGGGAAAGTTCGCTTCAGGTTAAGTACGTTTCAGGCAGGGTGCATTTGATTTAAATCAAACTGATTTAAATCACGATTTAAATCACGATTTAAATCACTAGTCAGTAAGAAAACTGGAGGGTACGAAAAAATTTAAAAAATTGATTTTTATCCACCCTGGTTTCAGGTTAAGTACAGACTTCCGGAACCAATTGTGTACTTAAACCGAGGTACCACTGTAAAAATAATGTTCCACCTTCCTGGTATTAATTTGCTGCTGCTGCTGCTTCTGTATAATTTTCAAACTGGTGAAGACTTTATGACTATGGACCAGTTACATGTGCATAAACAGCATACTTCAGGTGCTGCACATATGGAGAAACTGAGAGTTCTGTAAACATAGGCTCTCTGTTGCTGAGGTGTACAGGCATTTTGTCCCCAGTGCACAGTTGAAGCACAGGCTTGGAGAGATGGATGGATATACATGCTCGCTCACTCATTCTAAAATGCATATGAAATGTGTTATTTCCTTAAGCTTGATGTAGACTTAAGTAGTGAGAGGGAATGGATAAATGTTGGTCCAACTACTGTACCTAGAAGATGCTTGGGGCATCCCTTTGAGCACTATATGTGGAGGTAGTGTGATGCAAACCAAGTAGCTGGCTAATATGGGGCCATTCAGCAGCAGCATATTTAAGAAGTTCTCCATTTGGGCTTTATTGTGGGAAAAGCTTGGCAGTCAAACACACAAGGGCTATGTGTAGGAGTCAATAGATGGAAAGGGTGGAATGAGTTGCCAGTAGAGGATGCAGTTTGACTAGCTTGTCAATTCAAGGGTTTACGCGACTGGTACAGGGTTATTATGTATATTCATCTTGCATCACATTTATGGTCTTCTTATAATGTGCAGGTTGTTCTCTCAATCTGTCTCCATGTTTAATTTTTAAGACATATTATGACTGCTATGGGATTCTTCATAATGCATATGTTTAAGGAACCACACTACGGTATTCAAATTGTACCTATTACATTGTATGTTACCATAATCAAACTAGTGAAACAAAGTACTAGAAAGCTCATAAGAATTTTCCAGTGACTAGCATACAGAATAATCTGGAACATCACAGAAAGCTATGATAGCTGTAACATTGACTATTTGTCTTTGCCCTGCAGCTGTTTGATCTTACCAATCCCTTAATTGCTTTTTATTATTTATTAAAAACACTGCTCATATTGGGGCACTGTACAACAATATAAATATGCATCAGGGTGGATAAAAATCAATGATTTTTTTTAAAAAAATTAAAAATTGGATTTTTATTTAAATTAGTTTTTTTAAATTTAAATTGGATTTTTAAAATAAAATGCTTTTGGAGGAAAAATCTTTCTAAAGATAGTTTTCTATTTAAGTGACATTATATTCCAAAGGCTATTCATCAGGAAATAAGGATTTGGTTTAAGTTTTTCTTGTGTGCTAAAACTCAATCTAAGTTGTTGGTGTTTTTTATTGTTTAAACACATCAGTTAACAAACATAGATCCATATGCTATAATGTTATTGTTTTCGTTAAATAAATTGTTTAAATTGTTATGAAGGAAATGGTTATTTTTCTCCTTCCAATCAAGTACAGTACAGCAGAAAAGGTATCAAAATATAAACAGTTAACTTCTTAAACCTCACCATAATTTCAGTTATCTGCCTATGTATTTCTAATAGTATAACCAAATCAGTATTTTTTGATATAACTGTAAAAACTACTCTGAAAATTTAATATTCTAAAAATGAAACCTTCCTCTGGTTGTGAATATGAAGATTATACCAGCAAGAACAAGTATTTCCGCAAAAAAGAAAAAACAAGATTTAAATCAAGTCATACTGACTAGTGATTTAAATCAAGTCTGACTGACTAGTGATTTAAATCGTGATTTAAATCGATTTGATTTAAATCAAATCCACCCTGAAATGCATGCCAAAACATTAGAATACAGGAAGAAAAGTAGGGCAGAATTAAAATTATAACACACTGAGATAAAGCACTAGTGACCAGTTGGATAGCTTAGTTGGTTAGAGTGTGGTGTTGCTAACACCAAGGTTACAGGTTTGATCCCCATACGGGACAGCTGCATATTCCTGCATTGCAGGGGGTTGGACTAGATGATCCTCAGCATCCTTTCCAACTCTATAATTCTTTGATTAAATGAAGACTAGGGAGCACAATGTGTTTTAAAAGACACTTACACATCATTAATGTGGATAGTCTCAGAAGTTCTTGGGGAAGGTAGTTGAAGTTTAATAGAAAATACCCTCCCTCTCGTGGTCGCTAGTTGTACTTCCATAGGCTGCAACATGACCCGGAGAGCTTATAATAGTAGTGATTGTGTAAATCTGTAGGAACAAAAGCACCATTTCAGGTATCCTTGTCTGAAGTTGTTTTATGTTTATCTTACATAAATTGTTGACTTGTGATTGGATGTCATCCAAGGATTCCCCCTTAAGGTCTGGTGCCACAGAGTACCTGCAAACTTTTTTCACTGGGTGAGTCCTAGGAAGAAAAATGGCACAAATAATATTTTTATCATAATATAATTACTGATTTGGCATTTGTGATGACTGCATGCCATTAAAAACCTTCACTGGAGGTTTTTTAACAAGTTGGTTGGCCGTCAGAGATTATTTAACTGATTTCTGCATTGCAGGGAGATGGAATAGATAATCCTTTGAGTATTTTCCAACTCTACAATTCTATAATTTTCTTGTTTGCAACCCTCTTGCAACAGATCTAGAACTGTTCACAAATGCATATTTTGTACTAGTAGTTTAGGTACCAGATAATGAACTAAAAAAAAAAGTATAGCTAACTGTGTGGTCTGAACAATTGTAAGTAACTCTTCTTTTCCTCTCTTTCTTCTTTATGAAAATCTGCACCTGCCTGATATTGCTGAACTGCTGGAATTCATCACCTACTATGACTTTTGGCTGTGTCTTGTCTATATCTGGATGGTTGGAATGATGGAAACACATTGTTTACAAAGTAGCTGTAAGTATCTTGATTTTTCAAGCAACTGTGTGCAGCCCATTCTCCTTCATATATGCCAGGGTCAGCAAACTTTTTCAGCAGGGGGCCGGGTCCACTGTCCTTCAGACCTTGTGGGGGGCGGGACTATATTTTGGAAAAAAAATATGAATGAATTCCTATACCCCACAAATAACCTAGAGATGCATTTTAAATAAAAGGATACATTCTACTCATGTAAAAACATGCTGATTCCCGGACCGTCCAGGGACCGGATTTAGAAGGTGATTGGGCCGGATCCGGGCCTTAGTTTGGGGACCCCTGATATATGCCTTTGTTACAGGGGATCCAAATGGATTTTCCCAAGGTAGCTATTCTGTGTAAAGGTACTGCCTTTCTCCAGCACTCAGACAACATATCTGTCTATTAGGAAACCTTACTTTTCTACTTTCCTACCCCTTCAGTTTGTCTGTTACTATGATGCTATGTAGAACAGCTACTGGGCACCTATTGGCTAATATCAATGACGTTACTCTTCAGGAGTGACATTACTTTACCCACACCTATTATTTTTAATTGTACTTTAAAAAAAAAACTTGAGGGAGGTGATAATGTCATCTTAAGTGCTCATTGGGACTAAAATTTCCCCAAAAATATTCCATTTCTGAAAATGTATTTTTCATAAAACTTAATATATGGGCATGATAACATTAGATAGTTGCAAAGTTGCAGTTATCTTGAAGCCTTCTTCATTTGTTCCATCAACAAAGGAAGATAGAATTACAGAGCCCCCCCCCAACCACTGTGCTTCTGCTGCCCCTGCCCTTCACCTCAACATTTATAGAGGGTTTGTACCTAAAGTTAGGAACTTGGGTACAACTGTGGTGGCTAATACATGCATAGTATTCTAGATATCATTATCTAGATACCATTTTGTTCAGTATGTGGAAGTTGAGGGCAGAGTCGGTGGGTACAATCCTGCTCCCCCTCCCCACGTTATGTGGACAGATCAAGATAAATACTAAGACCAAGGAAATGTCATATTCGATTATATCTAATAATAATCACTTCGGGTGTAGTACGCTTAATACCTTAATAGTTTTTAAGGCACTTTATTTTTTCCTAATTGAATCTTTCAGTTCAAATATATTTTGGCTGCTGGAAACTTTTGTAAAATTAACACAATTTATTTCTTTGGTTTTCATTTACTAATGTAAGTCGAGTTAGCATCTCGTTATATTTAGGACATTGGAATTACCTTATGTACTTGCTTATCTGTTAGAGCTTCTTGCTGTGAGTGGCCTGCCAGTGAGGCTAAAACCCCATTACTGCTGTTCATTCCATCACATACTCCTGTGCTTCTTTTTAAAGTTTTCCTCTGGCCTTTGAATTTTGCACAGTCCTCAAAAAATTGAGAGAGAAAAATCTTTTCCCTCCCCTTTCAAGAAGGAGAGCAGGATATTTCCTTTTCAGAAATTTTAATCCTGCTTTCTGTTAAATGGGGATGAGAAGTTTTATTGCTGCTGCCAGCAGGATCATAGGTGACGAGGTATAGTTATGTATTGTGTGAAAAAGCTGATCCAATTGACAACTCCTGCTTTTTGTATTAAAAAAATAATCTTGAGCTGACATTGTAAAGGCTTTCTGGAGAACAAAATGCTTAAGGAAATGTTAGCAAACAGATCTTTGTTAACTTCTGAATTCTATTTCTTCAATCTAAAATAACAGTTAAGCGGATAGTAGGAAGCCATAACTATGCTGCTCCACCCACTGTTTTTAAACCACACAGCTGAGACTCTCCTAGTTCTTCCTAAAATGAGAGCTGGCTCGCAGCAAGCAGTTGTAGCCAATCACCTGGCCCTGGGCAACTGCTAGGCTTTTCTGAAGCATTTGCCAGAGCCAATCAAATGACGGAGCCACAATTTTTTTACAGATGGCTGAAGTTCTGTGCCTATTGCAGATGATAGAATGAGCGGTATCTGAAAATATGCATTCCCAGCAGGGAATTACCTTCCAAGTCATTGCTGTTTGCTTCTGGGGGGTCAGTCAGAATGTTCATGCCATGAACAGAAGTGTCATGAGTCCTGAATGCCCTTGCATTGTGTATTCAGATGTTCAAAAATTATGTGATTGACTAAAAATATTTTCAGGGGGTAGGAAGGGGTGTGTCTACAAGCTGAGGTGCTGAGAAGGCACTATCTTTTGGTAATTAACATGTAAAATAAGCACTTCTACGGTTGTCCATAATCAGTATGAAATTATAATTGTCCTAGACGATAATCTGATTTTATATTTTTTTATCTTAGCAACAGAAGAACCTTGAAGGATATGTGGGGTTTGCAAATCTCCCCAATCAAGTTTATAGAAAGTCAGTGAAGAGAGGGTTTGAATTCACACTCATGGTTGTAGGTAAGTTGTACTTTAGCATGTGTCAAATGGTGACTGCCTTCTTTATTAAAAAATAGTAGATAATGTACATATTAACAAATTGCCTGTGTCATACTTTAAATTCCACTTTGGACGTCAATTGTTTTGAGTACGCAAAGAAAGAAAGTTTAAATGTGGTTGCAGTGTGTATTGCAGGGTTTGAAAATGCTTGCCCTGCTCTTGGCAAGTGGCACGAGGCATTCAGGTTGTGATGATTTCAATAAACAAGGTTTAGATTTTTGTGGAAGGGAGAAGTTGAGTTGAAAAGCTTTGAAGAGACATTTACTTGAATCTTTAAACTGTAATGCTTATTTATTTATTACCTGCTCTTCACCCTCAGGTCTCATTAAAACATAATATTAAAAAGAGTTTGAAACAACTTACGATCATAAAATTAAGATGGGTTCTGTAAATTTACACCTCAAATGCCAAAGGCCTGGGTAAAGGGGTGCATCTTTAGCATTCTCTGGAAGCTGTACAATGAAGGTGGCAGGTGCTCTGCGGGGAGGGAGTTCCATAGCTTAGTGGCTGCCACTAAGAATGCCCTCTCCCAGGCCGCTGTTGAGCCTCTGAGGGTGGAGGAACTACCAAGATGTCCCCTGCTGATCCCAGTTTTCAAGAGGGTCTATAAGGAAGGAGGTGGTCTTTCAGATATTTGGAGCCTGAGTTGTTTAGGGGTTTAAACACCCAACATGAACACTTCAATTGGGCCTGGAAATGATGTGGCAAGCAGTGCAGTTGTTTTAAAACGGGTTCTATGAGATGTTAGTGGAACCCCGGGAAATAATCTGGCTGCTGCATTTTGGACCAACTGATGTTTCCAAGTCATCTTCAAGGGCATCCCAACATAGAGCACATTGCACTAATCCAATCTGGAAGCTATCAGAGCATGCAAAGGAAGGGAAAACATTGTTTCTTTTTGGTTTGGTTCATGTGTCACACTGACTAAGCCAAACCAGTTTGTGGCAAATCTAGAGAGAGCTTAACCACAAGCCTGGGTTTGGATAAAGGTTGGCTTAGCTCAGCATGGGGTGGCATCAGACAGAACAAAAAAGAAACCAGGTGGTTGCAAGCTCCTCTCTGGGAGCCCACTAAGCTACAAGAATCTTGTCGGCTCCAAATGCCCTGCCCTACCCACCTCTCAAAATTGCTTATATGGGGTTTCCACATACCTGACAACCAGCTTCAAAGCCTTTTGCTGTTTGCAGAGGTATTTAAGGCAGCCCCCACCCCCTTAGAGTCTCTGGAGGCTGAAACAGGAGCATGAGTGCTATATTAAAGCCTTTCCCAAAAGCGCTCTTTAAAGCAGCTCTATACTTCTCTTTTAAGCAGAGTGGGTGCTTGAGACGAGGCATTACCCACTAACTCATTAAAAGTGCAGGGCTGCTTTTAATTTCACTTTTGATGAGTGGGGATTAAATCCTGTTGCCTTGGCTGCACAATCCTGTTCTTGATGGGCAACCCTTGTGGGTTGAAGTGGACCCACTGGCGATTTGCAGACCACAGGTTTCCCACCCCTATACTAGGCCATAATTTGGCTTAGTAGGACATGTGAACCTGGCCAATAACGGCTCTGTATTCATTTCAAGTATACAATATTACAATTTATATGGGTGGTGTAGGTTGTCACTTACTACCTGACAGCAGGCATTCAATGCCGTAGAGCAGGCATGTCAAACCTGCGGCCCTCCAGATGTTTTGGCCTACAACTCCCATGATCCCTAGCTAGCAGGACCAGTGGTTGGGGAAGATGGGAATTGTACTCCAAAACATCTGGAGGGCCGCAGGTTTGACATGCCTGCCGTAGAGGGTATTAAAACCTCAAAATGACATGGCCGAAGGTTGTTTCATGAACAAACATCATGGAGGACTTTGCTCAAGTGCTTTTCATCAAGGCATTGAAATAGACAACCCCGTTTTTCCAAAGTGGTGAATAAATGGCAAAATTGCAACTTTTCATTGCGCATAATCTTGCTGTGAATTTCAATTACAAGAGTTTGGTGTTAAAACTACTTTAAACCCACTTTTCTTCTGTTTGTGAATAAGTTCCCTAATCTGACTGGCTGTTGTCCATGCATAAAATATGCATGAAATGTTGATTGTAGATTTGCCAAGAATTTTTTCATCTGTGCCAGTTGTTGTCCTGCTCTCATTATTAGTTGCCTAGATGGCTGCATTTAGTTTCTGTAAAAATTGTTAATTTACATTCATTCAGAAGCTGGAGTAGTTTTACTTGGATCGTTTTCTTCAGGCTTTTCTGGTTAGGGGTGTGAACTTCCTGCATTTCAATTTCTCAAACTAAAGCAGAGAAAGGATTGTGATTGAGGCAAAGGTCAGCTAAAATGTCTGTGTGCAAAAGAACTGTAGTAGAGCCAAATAACTTGTTCAGATATTTTTATCTAGAAAAGCTGCATATTATCACTCTCTGTAGTTGTAGAACTGCATTCTTCAGTTTGTTAATAAATGTACTTCCAGTTATTTGAAATACGTAATGTTGGTGGCTTTTTAACATTGATTTTAAACATTAAAGCTGGTCAGTTCCATACATTGTTTGGCGCTTTAACTTAATTATTTCTTTATCATCACTTTTTTATTGAGCAATTTAGGCTCTCTTATGCACATAGTACATGTATGGCATAAGCTTATCTAATAGTGTACATTTTAAAAAGTTTAGTGCTGTGGTTCTCAGTTTTGGGGTGGGCACTTGCAGTGTTTCAGATATTCCAAGGAAGGATTGAATCCTGATTCAAATGGATTATATTCCTCTTGTTTCCTGCCCTCACTTTCTCAAACACTTGGCTGAATTGGAGCACGCATTACTGGGAACACTGTTCTCACTATCCCATCATCCCAATATATCTTAGGAAAAACTTTTGCTTTGTTCTAATGGGGTTGGGATTTTTTAGCTGACCTAGAGGGAATGCACTGGAAGTTACTGAGAAGAGAATGGAGCAGGTGTCGGTAGATGAATGATGGTGTTTCTTGGGAGCTGTCGGATGAGAAGATGTAGGCATAATATATTAGTAAATCAATTGCTCCCTCTACTTATGCAAAGTGCCATGCAGAAACGCATTCCCCATGTAATGCATGACTTGCTGAGTGGGATCTCTCTGCCTTTTGGTTACTCACCCCACAGTGATGTGTGAAATTGCCTCCCCCCCCAAAAAAAAACCCTGCTCTTGTTTAAACTCTGTAGTCAGAAGTTTTCAGTGTGATATATGGGACTGTCTTGTCTACTTTGAATTTATTTAAGCTGACATTGTCACTCAAACTGGAGGAATGTAGACTTGCAAATGATTGCAAGCAGAACTAGTTCCCAACCTGGCTATTGAAAACCATTGGCAACTCCCCACTCACACACGAATGTGCACACGTGCCATTTTTTGCTCTGAAAGTGGGTAGGGACCCCCGGAATGGGCTGGAATGGGGGAATCCCCACTCCTGTGCATCCTGGTGACATTCACAGTTGTTGGGAATGGAACCCAAGTGTAAGTGGCTGTTCCCCTGTAATTAGATTTTTTAAATAGTGTTTTCTTTAGAGATGTCAGGATGTTAAAATTGCCTCAGACAGGTGGTTATTGTGCCTCTGCCTTAAAAGAAAAATCACAGTATTTCATACTATTGTTCATATAGAAATGAAACTTTGCCAAGGGATAGTTATTTATGGGAATGTCCTGGAGTGCTTCCTACTTATTCTTGGACAGTTTCTTAGATGATGATAATTTAGTGAGCTTCCACTCTTCACATGTTTCTGTGATTCTCTTGTTTGTGGAAGTCTGCAGGATTACCGTAAGTCCTGTTCTGCTCCTTCCTACCCCATCCCTTCTTCAGGGTTTGCTGCGAGGAAGAATGGTGCAGGTTTTCCAGTGGAGTAAGGTAAAGGGACCCCTGACCATTAGGTCCAGTTGCGGCGCTCATCTCGCTTTACTGGCTGAGGGAGCCGGCGTACAGCTTCCAGGTCATGTGGCCAGCATGACCAAGCCGCTTCTGGCGAACCAGAGCACTGCACGGAAATGCCATTTACCTTCCCACCGGAAGGTAATAGATACCTATTTATCTACTTGCACATTGATGTGCTTTCGAACTGCTAGGTTGGCAGGAGCAGGGACCGAGCAACGGGAGCTCACCCCGTCACGGGGATTCGAACCGCCAACCTTCTGATTGGCAAGCCCTAGGCTCTGTGGTTTAACTCACAGCGCCACCCGTGTTAGCTGGGGTTATACATGATGGAAGGACAAATCTGTAGGACAGTTGTAAATGAACATTAAAGTCATTAATACAACTTGAGATTCATAGGGAATGACAATTTTCTGAAGTTAACCTATTTCTGAAGAAGTGTGCAGGTGCACAAAAGCTCATACCAATAACAAACTTAGTTGGTCTCTAAGGTGCTACTGGAAGTATTTTTTTTATTTTGTTTCTATTTCAGCTAAGTTAATGGTTTCCTTGTGGTGTGCAAGTGAATTGTGAAATAGTTATGTTGCATTGTTGTAACTGGCAGCCAATTGAATTGCTATTCTTGTTTTAAAAAACAAACAAAACATTCATCACTTTACCAAATGCAATGGAGAGAAATTAGACAGTTGGCTCTTACTTATTTCATTAAAATATATACACCACTTGATTGTAAAAGAAAACAACCCCTCAAAGCGTTTTACAAAAACATAAAACAATAAAACTGAGAAACATTCACATTTCTACTTTAAAAAATACAAAAGTTAAAATACTAAAATTAAAATTGCCTCAACTTTCTAAGCATCTGGGTAAAGGTAAAGGGACCCCTGACCATTAGGTCCAGTTGTGGACGACTTGGGGGTTGCGGTGCTCATCTTGCTTTACTGGCCCGAGGGAGCTGGCGTACAGCTTCTGGGTCATGTGCCCAGCATGACAAAGCCGCTTCTGGCGAACCAGAGCAGTGTACGGAAACTCCGTTTACCTTCCCGCCGGAAGGTACTTGCACTTTGATGAGCTTTCAAACTGCTAGGTTGGCAGGAGCTGGGACCGAGCAACGGGAGCTCACCCCGTCGCAGGGATTCCACCGACCTTCTGATCGGCAAGCCCTAAGCTCTGTGGTTTAACCCACAGCGCCACCCGCGTCTTGTCTAAACAAGAATGTTTTAGCTGGCACCGAATAGTACAGTGAAGGCAATTGCTTGATCTCAAGAGGCAGAGAGTTCTAAGATTCAGGTGCTGCCACAAGTTCACAATTTAATTCTTACAAATGTAGAAACAGTTGAGTGGGCATGTGGCGTAGGGTGATCTTGTAGGTAAACTGGTCCCAAGTTGTTAAGGGTTTTATATGCTAATACTAACAATCTGAATGTGGCAACCAGTCCTGATCGCTGAACAAAGGTGTTATACACTGACATGGCCTCGCTCCTGTCCCCACTTGCTAGTACTGTTAACCAGTTGTATTTTATATAAAGCATATGCAACAAATGTGATAAACAGTTCAGTACTATAACTTGTGCAAAATTTTGGATTTTGTGACTGTAAACGGTCCAGTCATGCGATAGATATCAAAAAACAGAGCTGAAATCTAGCTTGATAGAACTCACTCAAATACAGGGAGCAAACATTTTAGGTGTATCCAATTGACATGTGGGTCCTTTTGGACTCGTAATTAGGCAGAATGTGGGTCAGAACGTGCTTATATGTGCTCTGCTGATGTGCGGGGGCCGGGAATGGAACCACTGCATGAAATGGTCGCTGCCTGTACTGTCTCAAATACAGCTGCACTCTTTCAGCTATATGTTGTAAGTCTAACTTCATATGATTTGCTTTCTAATAAGTTTCAATCCAAATTCTAATTAATTCATAAAATGTTCTTTTAAAATGGTGGCTAATCTAATACAAGTGTACATTTTTCTCTAACAGGCAGTGGGAAATTATATAGTGTCCACAAAAGCATAGGCTTGTTCAAAGAGTAATTCCGTAATTGCAGTGCAAGTCATCTTCCTCCATAATTAAAGAAATTTACCAATCTAAAAACAAACTATGTTAACCAGTGTATATATAACACTTAAAACCTACATCAAATTTTTATATAGCAGCAACTGTGTTTACACTGGCCAACAAATTACAAGTGTGAACTGCTTTTGAGGATTTGCACTTGCAGCTTCAAAATATTTTTTTTTAGCTGCAAACACACTGTTAAGGTATGGTTGCTATTCTACATGAGTCGTACAAAATCAAATCAAGCTGTCTAACCAGTTTAGTGGAACAGTTCCAGTGAGCAGCAACAGAAGAGACTACTGAAAAAAATCGCTGCTTTCCCCAGGTGGAAAAAGTTCTGGGAATAGCCTGGATCATACTTGCAATTAGTATACTGTTGGAAGACATTCATGGATAGGTTCCTGAAAGGGACAGGGGATGGGTATCTTCACAGCTGGAGAAGTGTTTCAGGCTTTGCTTGACTTGAGACTGACACTGATCTTTTGGCTTCTTATATACATTCTGACTGCATCCAGTACGCAAGTAAACATGAATTTAATTTAAGGGACAGTAGTTGCTAGTTTAAGGTATGATACCTGGAATATTAGTAAACTTTTTATATACAGCTTGCATTGGATAACTTGAAACTTTACTTTCTCAAACAAGACACAGGGTGTCTGTTGTGGGGGAGGAAGGGAAAGGAGATTGTTAGCCGCTTTGAGAATCCTTCGGGTAGTGATAAAGCGGGATATCAAATCCAAACTCTTCTCTTCTTCTTCTGCTGACTCAGCAGATTTAGGCAGCTTGCAGTACACAGGAAAGCCAGTAAAAGATGTTTGTAGAATTGCTACATAAATAGTGCTGACTGGTTCATATCTAACTCAAATTCCAAAAAGAATGTTGCTTTTGTTTTTATTCCCTTACTATAGCCTAGCAAACTGTGCACGGTAGGTAACCTGGTTGCCAGAGCAGTTGAGGCTTCATGGGCCTATGACTTTAACCTCTCCAATGATCCATCTGAGGCTTTAAGTTTTATATCTGAAAACAAATAGATTTGGACCGCTACCTCCGTGATCAAAGCCATAAAAGGATGACTTGTACAGAAATTGCCCAGTCAAAATGTCAAGTTAGTGACTTCTTCAGGTCAGTGCAGATTGCTGTTTGCCGCAACTTCTAATGTCTTAGAAGAATCTAGGGCAGGAAGGCCATACCTCTCAACAAGATGCATTTTTTCTTTCAGACTTGGTTTCATTTACTTAGTTTGCTAATACCTGGCAATACATCTCCATCTCAATCAGCATGACCCCCTTCTTTGCTAGGAGTGCTGAATGCAAAGGCCAGCCTCTTGAATGGAGTCTGTGCACGAACGAACGCCGCACACACACACACTCTATTAGAAATGCAACGTATTTTAGAGAAGAGATATATTGTTCCTAACCTTGAGGGTTTTTTTTATAATATTTTTATTGGTTTTATAATAACAAAAACATAAAACATAAAAAAGATACATTCTGTATTCTTATTTCTTAACTCTACAGACTTCCTCACATCACCCTTTTGAGCTCATTTTTTTGCTATTTAAATTTTGCAGTTTCCAAATATCTTAATTTAACATCATACCTCATATTTTATACCTTAATTCTTAATTCTTACACATTTATCTTTACAAAAAATCTTCTTAATTTCTCTCCTATAATATCATAATTCTCTTAACTTTTATACAATTTCAAAACCATTATTCCCTACCCAAAAATATCCATACCTCCTTTTCTATATCTTCTTCTTTAATTCCGTCTTTAAACTAGTTCATCCCCCCTTCCCCTTGGAATCGGTGTCTCCAGAAATTTCAGCTAGCTCCTTAAAAACTTTCCAGGTTCAGACCGTCATTATCCACTCAATTAAAATAAATCAATATTCCACCTTCACCCCACTCCTACTCTGTCCCAATCCATCCCTTGCTCAGCCCGCTTCTCCCCCTGCTGCACTCCCAACTTTTTATCTTCAATCTCCTTTTCTTTCTGGCCCCAACCTACATCCTCCCCCCCCCCTCAATGGGATGGCAACCTTTCTGATTTTCCCTTTTTTGGGGGACTTTCGAATCAAATCCAATCCCTGTTCCTCCCCTCCCACCGGTGGAACAGTGATCTTCTTCTTCTTCTTCTTCTTCTTCTTCTTCTTCTTCTTCTTCTTCTTCTTCTTCTTCTTCTTCTTCTTCCTTATATTTTTCACAGTTTAAATCTCCTGGTTCAAAATTCAGTTCTGTTGGTTCAGCAGTCTTCTCCTCCAAGATTAATGTTTTCCCATTAGAGTTGAGCATTTCCTCTTTAATTTCCAAAAAAAATTCCAGAATCAAATCCCACTGTATATTTTCTTCCTCCGAATCCAGAACCCTCTCCTCCATCTTGTTGTTGTTCTCCAATTCCATAAGTGTGACAGCCAGAAATGGTATTATTATTGTCTTTGTTTTTTTGTTTTCGAAGCTTAAAAAAGGATAAAGTCCCATCCAAACTGGTTCCAACTTCTATTTCTTTAATCTTCCTCCTAATGTTCAATTTTAAAGTCTATGCTGAGCAGTCTTCGAATTCAATACTAGGTAGCCTGTCAGTAGCTCACAGTTTCTCGGTCTCCGATAGGCAGACACATTCCTTTCTATTGTGACGACATAATGGCGGCCATCCGGTCCTTCCTTTGACCCGACTCCAATTTCCAGGGGGGTTTCCTCTTATCAGAACACAGTCCTTTGCAGAGATCTAAGCACAGTTCAACTCTCCCCCTTACTCTGCTTCAGGGAAGGATTTTAAAGCCAATTTTTGGCCAATTCATTACTCCACTGCGTCCTCCAGTACTCAAATGGGGAGACCGACTTCCCTTTTAAGTCTCATCCCATAACCAATTACAAAGTCCAATTCATAAATTTTTCACTTAGTCCAAATCTCTTCTTTTTAAAGGGAAGAATCCACCGCTTACAGGCTGTCGGCTCGGAGCTTCGCTCCGTGGAGGTAGCGATTGTGCTCAAAATGGCTCCCGCGACTGCAACTCCGCTGGCTCTCAGGGCTCCAAGGAGCTTACCGGGCAGCAGAGGAATCGCTCCGGGGCACTGCCGAGCAATCTGCGCCCCCGGAATGCTCGATCCAGGGTTTTTGGGGGGTGTCTCGTCGCCCCCGTGGAATCCTCCACGCAGCCAGAAACCTTGGAGCTCGAGGTTTCTGCGCCGCTCAGTCCGTGCGGCAGACCGGAAGTGCTAACCTTGAGGTTTTGTTGTTCTTCTGACTGGCACACAAAATACTGGTTCTGCTACGCTCCTACTGTGTATTTAAATCAGGAGTCACCTGATTTTTGAACCCACGGACACATTTATAAACTGGAAGAGTATTGTGGGCACCAAATGTGTTCTCCCTTCCCCAGCTGTAACCTCCCTGTAATCACCCGACAACATCAAAACCAGGCTTGAAAAATGCCTTCTATTGATTATAGCTTGATAGCAATAGGCAAGAAGGAATTTTATGCATATGAGTGGGTCAGCTAGAGGAGGAGACACAGAGGCTCTATCCCTGCTGTGTGCCAAGTTTAGAAACGGCTGCCCTCCTTCTGACAGCCGCTAACTAGTTAAAACATTTTTACATGCTGGCAACATTTATTGACTTATTTACAAGGCAAGTCATCCTCTTCCTGTTGATTGGAATTTTAAGACTAGGTGGATCTGGAATTTGATTTTCAGATGACGTCTGGAACTCATGGATCTTGTTAAAGATAAAATTCAAAAATCTCCCTTCCCTTGCTTCAAAAGATGAGAAAGAAGCAAGAGCCTTTACATCAGTTATCCACAAAGGCATGCACCATAGATGCCATAGCAACTGCCCTAGCTTGAGAGGCTGAGGTAGTTCATAAAATTTCCTATTGTAAACATGCAGGAAGCTGGGCAGATTGTTTGGGGGGTGGGTGGTGGGTGGGAGGGACCGATTATCACTGCTAATCAGAGCCAGTAGGGATTCTACATTATAAACAAAGGGAAAGTGAGCAGGAAAGTTTGTTACCACATCATTATCAGTATCATCGTGGAATTGGATATTGCAACTGGCTAACAGAAAATAAACATGGGCTACGAAGCCCAGCCCCAAACTAGAGGACCTCTGTTTATAAAGAAACAATAAGACTGCAGTCCTAATCCCACTTATCTGGAAGTAAGCCCCATTGAATTCAATAGGACTTTTGAGCAGATATGGTTAGGGTTCCACTGTAATGTATGAGCTAGCTGCAATAAACCCTTATTAGCATAGAAATGTCACTTATGTTTGGAAAGGTTGTTATAGGCTTATTGGTTGTTTTGTTTTTAAATGATAACACAATGTTTCCCTTTCAGCTACATCAAGCTGGATGTTGCCTTCGACTGTTTTCCACTGCATTCAATTTTTTTTCCTGTGAGCTGTTTATAGGCCAGTAAGCATTTATGTGATCATTCTAACTATATGATCATTCTAATTGCATTAATATTAACTTTTTTTTCTTAAATAGGTGAATCTGGATTGGGGAAATCAACACTAATCAACTCGTTATTCCTGACAGACCTGTATTCTTCAGAGTATCCAGGACCTTCACATAGAATTAAAAAGACTGTGCAGGTTTGCATGGAAAAATATATATTATATTTTTTATTCTAATACAGTGGTACCTCGGTTTTTGAATGTAATCCGTTCCGGAAGACCGTTTGAGTTCTGAAATGTTCGAAAACCGAAAACTCAGGTAGGCCTCAAGATCTTGCACTCAGTGGAAGCCGCGTGGGATGTTCGACTTCCAAGGCATGTTTGAAAACCAAAGCATTTTTACTTCCGGGTTTACAGCGTTCGAAAACCAAAATGTTCGTCAACGGAGAAGTTCAAAAACCAAGGTACCACTGTATATGTTGGTCTGCAAATGGAGGCTACTGTTAGGATACTAGAAGCATGTTGACTAGTAGCATGAGTAATATATATGCATATATATTACTGCAATTGCATCTTAGCTGTGAAGTAATTGTTCCAACATATCTGAAGAGTACCTTCTGATAACATTATTCAATCATTTGTGATTACTGACGGCTTAGACTGCAATCTGAATGCTGCTTACCTTTGAGTAACACCCACTGAATTCATTAGGACTGTCTTCTGAAAAGATGTTGCCAGAATTGTGTTGTTAGCTGATAGGGGAATTGGTTTTCGGTGTCTGCTCGGACGTGATTTTCGGTGCCGCAGAAGTGAGTCCCCGTGCTGTGCTGCACCAATTTAGCACAGTGTGTGAGCGGGTGGCATAGCTGCCAAGTCTCCCGTTTTTTTGCGGGAAACCCCCGGATTTTAATCCGTTTCCCGCTGTTATCCCAAATAGAAAAAAATCCCGGAAATCCCCCGGAATTCCTACCTGCCAGGGAGGCTCCATTTGGGTGCCGCTCTGCCCATGTCTGGGCACCAGAAATAGGGCAGAGCGGCACCTTAGGTTGCTGACCCCTGATCTCTTTAGTCTTTCCTCACTTTCATTACCCTTGATACTGCTATGAAATATTGCTAATATTTTATAATAAGGAAATGGGGATAGGGGAGAATGTGGGATGCAACATATTGTTAAGTGTATTTGAAAAAGCTGGTAAGTCTAAACATTAGAAACGCTGTATGTTGATCTTGTTTGCCTTTGAAAGAAAACAAGTCCCAATTCTTTCTGTTGCTGCTTCATTAATTCCCAGGCAATAAGTAGATATTAAATTTAAGAAAAGAAACATTTTGAAGTACATTTGAAACTGCATGAAGTATTTTTTAAAGCTGATGCAACTTACATAAAAATAAGCCTTTATTCTTCTCTGTAAATTGGTTTTTGCTTTCCTATGGGTTTTAAGACTACAGTATTCAAATTCCTGGGTGTGTTTAGAACTGGCTTCATAGCAGGGAACTGAACATGAACCTAATCATATCCTGTGAAATAGACATTTGAAACTTATTTTTGAAAGGGGGGGCACCAGAGAACGTGTCTTCCTTTAGGAAATGGGTGATCAAGCAAGAGAGCTTTAATATTCCACAGTCTGGCATAATATTGTTAACTTGAACTTGATCTGTGTGACCTGCTTAAGTGCTGTGCATGGGAAAATAGCCATTTGGAATGGACTTGCTAAGGAAAGTTTTACATTCCAGGATTGGAGCTAATTTATTTTCCCTGAACCCTTTGAGAATACTGGTACTTCTAAAACTAGATAGGATTCATTCGAGCTCTTAAAAGAGATTGACACTAGTTTACAGCTGTTTTCTGGATTCCTTCCAGTTGAGGCTGTTTTCTGAGAATTTGACCATGTATGGATACACACATTCCTTAAAATTAATAAAGAAAAAAAATAAACTTACTAAGAGGAATGAAATGGTGATGAACTCTAGTTTGAAGATTAAATTGGATAATATGTTTAGAATAATGACTAATATTTCAGAAGCACAATTTCTAATTTAGAAACCATCGAATTAATCTTCTAGAAATGTATAGAGAAATCTCTGTAAATTCTATAGGAGGGGAGTTGGGCTTCGCCTATTGACAAGCTTTCCTTCCAATCCAGGGCTAAAACAGGGTGGGGAGCTTCTTGAGACAGCTCTTGCTTTCTAGTTCATGGGAAGAAAACTTCACACTCTCCAGTAATTTTAGGGGAGATACAGTGAAGTCTTAAAACCGTTATTTTCTCCCCCCCCCCCCCAAACTGGCTTTACTCTTTTGTTAGAGAACATCTGAAAGGGCTTGGTCATTTTGTTTGGGGGCCTTCCCAATTAATCAGTTTCATCCTTCACATAGTAATTTTTAAAATAAGAAAATGTGTACTTCCTGTGCTTTATCTTAGTGTTTCATCCCCTTTCTCCAGTCATAGCTGTGTTCTGTTATGTGTGCCTTAGTGGATTCTTCTTTTGGGCGTATGTGTATTGTGTAATTCTTGTATGAGTACACCAAGCATTGCACACATGCACAGAGCCAGTGCAGCAACACACATTACGCAGCACATAGAACGAGGCATCTTCATAGTAGCCGTGGTGGCTGCAGAGGTGCTGACCGTAGCAGAAGCATGAGTGACCAGACTGGTTCACGCATAGTCAGGCTAATCTGCTCTGCTCATGGTGGTGGGAGGAGGAAGCATGTTCAACTGTCAGGAAGCTATTTGAAGAGACAGTAGGCACTGGCAGCAGCTTGTCAGGGGTCTTTCCTTTTGGGAGAAGAGGGGAGCAGGGAGCACAGCCTGCTGCTGGACGTTGACACCCCTAAGGAGGATGTATCTGATATCCTCAGTGTGAAGAGGAGGAGGTTCTCTAAGGCTGCTGTCCCCCAAGTAGCCAAGCACTGCGGCCCGTTAGAAGTAGTAGCAGACACACCTTCTACCAGTGTCACCAGACACCAGCTCTGGTGCCTCCACTCCTCCTCTGGTTACCCCCAGAATGCTGGAATCTCTTTGTCTCTGCCCTGAGCAAGATTGATTGGTGCTTCTTTTACATACAGGAGCAGGCTGCTGGCAATGTAATTTGCTGCTTCTTTACTGACTCCTGAGCAAAGAACTCAGAGTAAATACAGCAGTGCTGCATTTGGGCAACTTGAGGACCTATTTTTATGTTTAAAATGAACATTTGCACCCGTATAAATGTAATATAGGATTCAGAGGCAAAAGGATGTGATGAGATAATAGAAATAAAACCACACAGGTCCAGGAAAGCAAGCACTCCCTTCATTCCACTCTTTATATTTTACAGCAAAACACAACTAAACCAGTTAGGCAATCTTGATAAACACCAGCCACAAAAATGCTCTGAAGATGTGCAATTTCACATTCCTTCCTTGGGCCAGTCAACTGAAGATAGGCAGCCATTTTATATCTCCTTCCATAAGGGGACTTTGAGCTCAGAATCGACGCCCCCTGCTGGCTGTGGGCCCAGAACATTTTTACCCTCATTCCATTCCTCTTGGCAGCCATGATTGGTCCATACAGTTTCAAGCATACCTTCTCACAAACATATCTTGCTCCCTTTTTAAAATAAAAACTGGGAATCTCAGGAAAATGGATCTGAGACAGTTCCATAAACTGAATTTGCTCTCCCTCCCTCCTTCTGTATTTTTCAACTCAGCAGGAGCTCCATAAAAATGCTTTCCAATTAACAGAAATAAAAACAAACTCTGAATAGAATAAATTAATATGAATGTACTGTACTTGGAAGGTGGTGCTCATTCATCAGTTTCTAACTTAAAAGAAGTACCATTTTCATATGCTTAAGATATGATTTCCCCCCATATATCTAATTTGTAATTCTATTTTTAATTTTCAGGTTGAGCAGTCTAAAGTTCTAATTAAAGAAGGTGGTGTTCAGCTGCTACTAACAATAGTTGACACACCAGGATTTGGTGATGCTGTGGATAATAGCAATTGGTAAGCATGTTCCAATATTAAGAGTGGTGGCTACTAATTTAGAACAACAGTAATTTCATTACAACTGGTCAGGAACACACCCTTGGTTACTTTAAGTATTCTTCTTTAAATACTATCTTAAACAGTAAACTCTCAGTCTGCTGCCACATGTTGTGCATCAGGACTAGTAATGGCAGATAGCTAGCTTTAATTATTATTTTTATGAATTACCCCACAGCCTTGTCAATAACCTTGTGCTCATTTGCACCACTGGCCCTGTGTTTGTAGCCAGAGAAATACTGTGCAAGCTCTCCCTCCTGACTTTTAAAGGGCCACTCTTTAAAGCAAGGTGGGAGCCTGTGCCCAATAGTGTTGTACTCCCAACTCCCCTCAAGCCCAATTACAATGGCTAATGGTTGGGAATGTTGAGATTTGCAGTCTAACAACACCTGTAGGACCATAGGTTTCCCACAGCCCTACCTTAAAGCCTGAGTCTGGTGGAAATGAGAGATAATGGTCTGCTGCTGCTGTAAGAACCGCTCTGCATTCTAGCAGCAGCAAATGTAAGAAGGAGAGGGGAAAGACAACACACGAGATGGTGGCAGAAGGAGAAAACAGAGAATAAAGGGCACAGGGAGTACACCTCTCCTTAGGCACTTAGGCTGCAGTTCTACTTCTACTTGGGAGTAAGCCTCATTAATTTCAGTAGGACTTCTACTCTACATGCGGTTGGTATCGTAAAGTTAGCCATGTACTTGGGAGCAAGTGGTTACAGTCGACTTGCAACTTAAGCACATTTAACTTGTTTGCGTTTAGCTTCACACACTTGGAATTTTTTTTAATAAAAAAAAGATTAGAAATGGGGTATGCATTCAAGGAAAAGGACCTTGGCAATCCTAATCACCACTGCATTTGGAGTTTGGAGGTGCAGAGAGTGTGTGTTTTGACTATACGTGATTTTGGCTTTTTGCCCTATCCCTGCTATCCCTGCATAACTTGAGAGTTGCCTGTGGTAAACCACCCAACGGGAAAATCATATGGCTGTTATAATACCACTTCCTATTTACTGAAAATAAGTACAAACCAGGTGATTGCAAACACCTTAATGTGAAGTATTAAAATTAAAAGAAGCAGTTATATGTTTGTGATCAGTACATCATCAACAGGTTAATTAATATACAGGTTAGTTAATATTAAGCTAAACAATTTGCTGTGATGCTACTGATGTTACAAGTCAATGATGGTTCTTAAAAAATGTGCATTTGCATATTCTAGCTGGCAGCCGGTTATCGACTACATTGACAGCAAGTTTGAAGACTATCTTAATGCAGAATCACGTGTGAACAGACGCCAAATGCCAGACAACAGGGTGCAGTGTTGCTTATACTTCATTGCTCCATCAGGACACGGGTCAGTAGGAAATGTAGCTTGGGGTGTGTTTTTCTGACATTCAGTATCAGCCTCTATGTTAATGATCTGGCTAGATTGCTTGGGAAACTGGATGCATGCCTACCTGCCGTAGGAAATAGAAGGGTCAGGATTATTCTGTATGCAGATGATATGGTTATATTATTTCAGAAAAAGCAGATTGATGTGCTAGCTAACATCTGGAACAACCTAGCATTAATTTGACCAAAATTAAATCCATTGAATTTGTTAGGGGTTCTCCCATGTTTAACCTGCCGATTTCTAATATCCCGTTCAACAGTCTACGTTGTTTTGTTGTTTAGGGGTCCTTTTTACAGCGTCATTGGCATGCTATTATCTATCTTTAAAGCATAGGAGCCATCCTTATGCCTTCCAGATGATGTTAAACACCTACACCCATTAGATGGGAGTTGTCGTCCAGCAACATCTGGAAGACACCAGGCTTGCTATAAGGGTTGCATTCATTTTTTCAGCACAGATGTAATGGTTGTTCCAGGGGCCACCCAAATAGCACTAGGTTCAGCTTTCCTTGTTTGTCTCGGTATGCTCAGATCATTGTAGTTTTTAATTTCAGCACTTGCAGCTTAAAGTAATAGCTTCAGATACAAAATCTAAAATACACTATGATCCTGGATAAAGTTGCTGGCATGGAGCTGACCTAGGTCACTGGTTCTTGAACACATTCCTAGTCCATAGTGCCTGCCAACCTTCTTTTCTCAGCTCCATGTGGATTCAGCTTCATTCAGTTTCTTCCATCCAGTCCCCATATTAGATAGAGCCAGATACAGGGACAGCGTGGCTTGCAGCATCAGCCTCAAGAAGGCAAGAGCTGGATGAAAGAAAGGAAGTGGCTCACTGAAAGCTGCCTTTTTTGAAGCCTGTTAATTGTCATTTAATAGATGCTTACTAAAAAGGTTACTAGATAATGGCTTAATAAACTGCATAATATAAATAAGTCTATTTTAAAATTAATCTGCTTTCTTAACATTATGATGATGTGATTAAATTTAATAAAGAAAATAAATTACTTGTTTTGGCAATTTATAGATGGTTTTGATTCCTCTTTGAATTATGTTGTACTATTTCTCCAGTTAAATGGGAGCTTCCCTTCTGAATAGCAAACCCCTCCTTAGAAATTTGCGTCAGTCTCAGTATTTGAACAAGCTTTGCTTCCTTTATCCAAATTAACTTGATGGGGACGGTGTCAGTTTTCCTGACCTTACTACTGGGATTGCGATTTGTCTTTGGTCCCAGGTTAGTGCTTAATCAGTTGGGTGAGATAGGAAACATCCAAGTCAGAAATGTAGTATCAGTATTATACAATCCTCTCTATTTCAAAGCTAGTTTTCAGTGTTAAACTCTGATAAGTTTGCAAGTGTAATGCTTGAAAAAATGCTTGGCTTATTCCTCTATGACACATATCATTGCAGCTATTAAATAGGAAAATGAATTTGGCATTTGGTTATACAATTTTTTGTAGTGTAGGTGTTCAGAAGGGACTTTCTTAGCTGAGAGCCATATTTTGCTGAATCACTACTTTTTTTTAAAGACTCAAGCCTTTGGATATCGAGTTTATGAAACGCCTGCATGAAAAAGTGAATATCATTCCACTTATTGCCAAAGCAGACACGCTCACACCTGAAGAATGTCAACAGTTTAAAAAACAGGTGAATAGAAACTTTTACTATGAAAAAAACTGAACTAAATATTAAATAGAGGTGTGTGTGGGTGTATGTATACTTACTATGTTTCACAGTGTTAAGAATTTAATCCTCAAATTGATGTCTAGCATCTCAGCAAGATAAGTATTTTGGAAGTGGTAAGCTAACTTTTTTCCAGAAGTAAAAAAAACATGAATACAGCTCCTGACACGGGAAAATGTGTTCACTGATCAATGAAAATGATAGTTCTTTCCATTTTTGTTAAAAGTGAATGTTCTTAATTACCAGGTAGAATAAATATGACAATCTCCATCTAAAACATGTTTGCTTTTTTGCCAGGCCTGTGCAGGGTTTTAGGGATTTGTCAGTACGTTTTTTGTTTTGTTTTTGTTACACAGTAATACTTAATCACTGCTGTAAAGTTTACATTTAAAAGGTGGATGTGGAATGTAATTGTGGTTTGAAAATGATACATTGAACTTCCTTGTGGTTTCTTATTGCCAGATTGTAACTACCTGTAAGGCAGGTTGGAGACCTTAAGCATAGTTAAGTCAAATCTGTAAAAGTAATGCATCTCTCAAGAGATGGCAGGGTATTCATAATGTATGGCAAATGTTTGTTGAATACATAAATTGTTCCGACTACGGCAGGCATCCACCCAATGCTCATGGGAAATTGTAGCATGATATTTTAGAGTAATCAAGTGAAACATTGTTACATAGCCTGGCAAAAGTCTGTAATTGTATTGGGACCAGCTGTTTGTCATTGTAGCAGTTGTGTTCTCAAAATGTTTCTTCTGTACCATGAAAAATAAATAAAAAGATTATAAAAAGAATAAAAATGAGAAGGCAGCATACAGAAATATGGTATGGTGGCTTACTACTGTAGAGTGAGAGGATATTTCAGCTCTTGTAGAAAGCTTCTAAATCCTATGAAATGCATTTGGCTAACATAGATAATAAACAATTCACGAGTGCAATTGGGACTTGAAGCAAAATACTGCAGTAGAAATGTTCCTGATCAAAGCTTCAGTCCCATTGGGACAGGAGCCATGTAAAGCTGTTCAGGGCTTTAGAAGAAGGGCAGAGTTTCAGGCAAGTGTAATGGGACACCTCATCACCCCCACCCCACCCCAACATTCCTCTGTTGTGCTATATAGTGCTAGAAGACTTTGGTTTGCTGCTGGCATCTAGCCCTGAAGCTGAGCATTCTAATGCCATAGTGTGTCCTTTCTCTTTGACTTCATCTTTGAAATATCCTTGTCTTCTAAATATCCAAGCATGCATCTTCCAACACACTTCACCTCTCCTCATCCACACGATGCTAACTTTAAACTGTTGGGGGCTTGCCTAGGCCAGTTACCCCTCTGCTCTGCCCTGCCCTCCCTTTTATTTTTATTTCCCCAACCAGCAGCATAACACTCCACATCTCTTGTGTCTCCATGCCTCATGCCTCTTGAGCTCAAATATAGGTGCATTCAATGAATGTGTACAGTATACCCAACTTACGATTAGGAAATAAGAACAATGGAGAAATCCAAGGATTCTGGCATAACTTTAGTAGACAGAAACATGTCCTTCTCATCCCTGCCAAGCTAATACCACAGACCGGAGTTCCCATATTTGGTGTTCAATGTGAATCAGCAAATTTGATTTTCAGAAAATTGGATGAATTATTTTTAGTATTTCTTACAGGTTAATTTGCCACATACCTTTCATATATCCAGGAACCTCACAGGTCCTTTGTCAGGCAGGTTGTTTTGTTTATTTGAGGGGTTTTTAAAGTAACTTGCAAATCTATGTATGCTTCATAAGCATGCCAAAAACATTGCTTCTGTTCTCTGTTAATATTTTTTTCAGATAATGAAAGAAATTCAAGAGCACAAAATTAAAATATACGAATTCCCAGAGACAGATGATGAAGAAGAAAATAAGCTGGTTAAAAAGATAAAGGTACAAAAATTTAGAAATGTGTATAACACAGGCATCCCCAAACTGCGGCCCTCCAGATGTTTTGGCCTACAACTCCCATGATCCCTAGCTAACAGGACCAGTGGTCAGGGATGATGGGAATTGTAGTCCAAAACATCTGGAGGGCCGAAGTTTGGGGATGCCTGGTATAACATCTCATCTTGAACTTTATACTTTGAACACAGAATTACTCTATTGAAGGCATTGGGGGAACCCTTGCATGCAACCCCGCCCCCCCAAAAGTGCCTGAACATACCAGACATTGCTGTGTAACAACACTGGCTTTGTAGGGAAGTACGGTATGTTTTTGCTTAAATTTATAGATAATCTGCAGTTTGCCATTTGCCCAAACCTGGACAAACTGGCTAACTTCAACTACGGTTAGTCATTTTCTATGCTTCTATCAGCACTTGGAAATCTTAATATGTTTCTCAGAAGGTTTCTAACATCTCAGTTTTTCTCTTCCTCGTTTATTTTACAACCTTGTTCTCCTTTTGTTTGCTGGTGTGTGCTTGTGGCTTACCTAGGGCAGTTGTGGTAAATTCTTTCAGACTTTCTGTTGTATGATACATGGGGGATGCCTTGTGGGGGCTATTCTAATGTGAAGAGGCATAGCTCAATGGTATCACACCTGTCTGAAATCCTGAAAAGACACTTCCAGCCAGCATAGAAAATACTAAGCTGGGTGGTTTTACTTGGTATGAGACAGCTTGCTCTGTAGAATTACAAAAGCATAATAATGGGGAAAGTATCTCAGATAGAAACGTAGAGAAAGATTTCTGCTTGAAACATTGCAAAGATGATGCCACTTGGAAAATACTAGGATCAATGGAACAATGGCAATCTATTTTCTGTTTGGTTTTTAGCAAATGGAGGGAACTAAACCTGAGCCCTTTGCATGAAAAATATGTACCATTGAGCTATGGCCTTTCCCATATAATGTTTCAAAAGTCCCTTTTGTTTATATCCAACTGGGATATTTCATGTATTCACAGGAGTAAAACTATGTACTTACACCCCCAAAATATACTTTCTGTCCTCCAGGACCGTTTACCTCTTGCTGTAGTAGGTAGCAATACTATCATTGAAGTCAACGGCAAGAGGGTTAGAGGAAGGCAATATCCTTGGGGTGTTGCAGAAGGTAAGTGCACAAAAGGCCATGTGTGTGTGAACTTCCCTGTAATACCAAAAAACATTAATAGCGTTGTGATTTGATTATATTCTGCTTTTCCAGTAGTACACTCAAGCCAGCCAACAATTTAACGTTATTACAGTAGCTTTTGTGGTTTTTTATTTGAGCATATGATAACATATAGTGACATTGTAATACAGTAGTGCAACATCAAATAGCTAGAATGGCTTCCCTTTCTACTGTTTTTCCTTCAAAGTTAGTAGCAATGGTGGTAAATAGAGGGTCGACTTCCATAGTGTCCCTTCACCCCATCTGCTACTGGCAGATGTCTGTTTCCTGCATTTAAAAAATGTGACTTTTCCCCCTACAGTTGAAAATGGTGAACACTGTGACTTCACAATTCTAAGAAATATGTTGATAAGGTAAGCAACTAATGTGCAGCACTGGTTTTTGGAATCGTTTTCCTTCCTTCCTTCCAAGTTCTGTTGTGGTTCTTCCATCTATTGGGAGGCCTTCCACATTGGAAGATTAGCTAAGTAGGCCCATTCCTTTCGTGAATTCTATTGGAAAAGAAACTGGTATATTGTAATACTTTTTCTTTTTAACCAAAAGTCATCTGAGTAAACGATGAACTTTTAAAATAAATATATATATGCATGTACTCAGTGGCCACTTTTAGTGTGTACAATTGCAGGATTTTTTCAGGTCAGGAAGAAATATTAAAAACTTAATATTTCCTGATATAGCTTTGAATATCTTTGGCTACATTTTCATAACAAAGCAAGCAAAGGAAAATCTCTTTTAATTTGTGAAAGTCAGCTGTTGGATATTTTGGAATTGATACATCAGTTGGTGGGATATGTAGGCACTTTTTTGGAGGCTAGAGTTTTAACAAGAAGGTGCGAGATGCAGAAACCACAGTCTGATCCTGAGTATACTTACATAAAAGCAAGTTCCATTGAATTAGATAGGGATTTATTGAATTTAATGTGTGTTAGGATCAGGCTGTAAATTTGGGAAATACTTGTACATCAGACATTTTGGGGAGGGATTATGCTAAGAGGCATAATTTGGGTCCACAAATCTATTAAGTACATATGCAAAATATTACTGTATCTTCCCTATTGGGTATTGTAAGGGGAAGGGAATATAGGGACCCCCCTCCCCTCATCAGAAGCAGCTCTTCCACAAGCAGCGATAGCAGCGAGTCCATTCAGGAAGGGGAAAGAAAGGACCAGGGCTCTGGCAGCAAGGGAGAGCCCCTGCTACACAGGAAAGAGGAAGAGGGGGGGGGAAAGGGGGGAGAAGGAAAACATGGAGCGTAGACCCTTTTCCCCTCCAGTTCCGGAATTACGCAGGAGAAGGAGGGGAAAGAGATTTGCTGTCCCGAGACTCTTATGTTGGAGGAGGTCCAGGGGCGGTCCAGTGCCGGGTTCTGCTTCAGACTAAGCAGACATGCTTTTACACACAAGTTTCACTGTAAATAGATTGCACCAATAAAGACTGTTTAAAGACAAACATGTGGAACGCCGTTACTCTAGTCGCAAGAATCCCCTGACAGGTATATTATATATTTATAGAATTCTCTAAACATAAAGTTGTTTGCATATTTCTTTAAGAACAATAAATCACTTTTACATTTCAAATATTGTATTTATCAGCTATTATTCAGTAAAGGAAAGTGACTGATAAGTTGTTCTTTTTCTTAAATAGAACTCACATGCAGGACCTGAAAGACGTCACTAATAATGTCCATTATGAGAACTACAGAAGCAGAAAATTGGCGGCTGTTACATACAATGGAGTTGACAACAATAAAAACAAAGGGCAGCTAACAAAGTAAGTGGTAGTAAAAGTAGTGATATGGTTTTTCCCACATATTCATGGAAAATTTGTTTTGGATCACATATTTAGCCAGTCAAATCCTTAAAGGATCATACATCACCAAAGTAATAGTTACAACTTACTTACTATTATTTATTACAGTTGTTTGTTTAGATCTCACAATTTACAAGAAACATTAACCTACCTTTTACTTTAAATTACAAGTGCCTTTTCCTATATGGATCATTCCAGCCAGTGAGAAAAAAGAGTGGGGCCTCCTGGGTCTTCATATGCCCATTTTGTGGTAAGCAGGGAGAGGAATTTATTTGTTGTCGTGCCCATCCTATGGAACCTCCTCCCTTCAGATTTAACCAGCAAGACCAGTAGTGTGCTTCCAAGCACTTGTTGAAAAATTATGTATTTACTCAGGCCTTTGGGGTGCAATTAGTCTGATTTGCTGCACTTCAAGTCATTAAGGATGCTGTGGAATTTATTACTTATTGTATTGATTTTAATTTATTTATTTTATTAAATTTATGTACCGCCCTTCATCCAAGATAAAAATACAGGATAGATGCACAAAATATCTTCTCTGGCAGTCAATGGCCATCATATTTTTAAAAGGTGGGTGGGCAGAAGTTTTTAGTTTTTGTAATATCAGCAGGAGTAGAAAGTTGTTGTTCGGTCAGCTGAGCTGGTGCTTGATGGTTGAGGGAGGATTATCAACAGAGTACATTTTCTTCATAGGAAACATAATAGTCCTTGGTCGCACCATAGGTTCAAGTACGCTTGGCTGACGTGAAGCTTTTAGTGTAGCGTCCAGCCTGAATTTGGCAGCTGAGGCAGTTTTATTTGCCTGGTGGGCATGTCAGACAATTATGGGAGCGTTTGCATGTCGATTTTATATAATTGAACAGCTACATTATTCGATATATGGGTACATAGTACTGCCATTAACTGACTTCCAATCTATACTGTATTGCCATCAGCAGGGTTCCATCTGGTTCCCATTGCTATTCATTATCTGTAAGAAGAATCTATATGTCCTTGCTATTGCCTCACTTGCAAATTAAATTGTGTCCTCTTCTCTGGTATATAAACACATTTTCATGGTTAAAGTTTCTGAAAGGTAGAAGGAATTTTATATTACACAGTTCATGGTGCAGAAGAGTACAGTTAGAATGAAATATGCTTAAAGGTGCACAGAAAGTATTTATGGACTTGTACTTTTCTGATGGGGAATAACTGAATATGTATTATATTCATACAATAAACAGTGTGTGCTTCATAGATTTATTTTTGTAGGTTATATATTTCTATATAACCCAGTATAATCCAATTGGGGCATTAGGTAATTAATGTAACACAGTAGTTTTATTGCAGAGACTATTTCTAGTAACTAAACTTACAAAAGGGTAGTGGTTTTTCTACGATTCAGATCTGATACTTACATTAAGAAGGTGCTGACTGGAGAAATAAGTTCAGCAATATCTGGCTCCCATATACATGCAGACTGAAGATGATGAGAGATGCAGAAGTAATTGCAGTTGTTACCTATTGACAATCTCAAGTTTTGTCCCCCAACCATTAAGTTCAGCGAACTTTCATGTTTGCTCAAAAGTTAACTTTGGCTTTCTCTCTGGCACATGTCTGTCTCCTGTGCTTTGTGCTCCCTCAAGTAGGTTTGCAGGATAGCCAGCCGAGGAGTTTTCCTTCTTGGAGCTGTCAAACAAAACAAGCCCATGCAGTTTCTGCATACACAGTGTCAGGAAAGTGGGGGAATTAATTGAAGCTTTTTCTTCATTCCACTTTTGGAAAAAAGTACTCAAATTTATTGGTTCCTGAATCTTATGAGGGTACTAACTTCTCTTTTAGGAGTTATTTTAAAGTAACATTAGTCAATTTTTGGAAGGTTAATTGCTTTTCAGACAAATTGTATCAGACAGTTGGCTTCAGGATTTTCAGTTTGAAGTCATAGATCAGGCATCCCCAAACTTCCGGCCCTCCAGATGTTTTGGACTACAATTCCCATCATCCCTGACCACTGGTCCTGTTAGCTAGGATCATGGGAGTTGTAGGCCAAAACATCTGGAAGGCCGCAGTTTGGGGATGCCTGTCATAGATGGTACAACCCTCACCACCCATTTTTGCTAACTTCTCTCACTGCATAATGGATGTATATTTTTACTGCAAGAAAATTTATTTGTTCTTCATAATATGCTCCCTCATATTCATTTTCAAATTGTTAGGCCAGTAGAATAGAATTACAGCGAATGGAATGGGTTGGAGGGTTAAATGCACGTCCAGGATACTTGAGGGCAGTTTCCTGAATAATCCCAAAAACATACTTTTTGAAACTAAGGGTTTATTGTAATTTTATAACGTAGAATGACATTAATTAAAAATATAAGAAAAATGGAATAAATGAACAAGTAAAATTACATGAAAGTATAATACCATAAGGAACATATTAGTTCACAGTAAAAAATAAATAAATCATATTCTCAGGTCTTCTTTCACACATACAAGTCACAAGTATGTTGTTGCTTTTTATCAGTTTGTACAATTCTGAAATTGCAATGGTTTCTTCATCAATAAAGATGACCAGTAAGACCATTAAAGGGTCTGGCATTAGTCCTGTGCCCAAATACAAACTTAAACATTTTTGAGAGTTAACATTTCTGTGCCATTCAGAAGTTGGGAGTCAGATTCTCAAGTATATTTTGGTCTGCAGTATATTTTTTGAAACATAAATCATAGTGTAAATTACATCTGTGCACAATCCACGCTGCTTCACTATGAACAAACTCTTAATTGTATTTCACATTTCTCCCAGGAAGTTGGAACCTCCCAAGCATGTTGCATTGTTGTTGTTTTTAGATCATACTTAAATTGGTTTGAAAAGTGAAAGTTTCTGAAGTCCATCTGGCTTCATTGGAAGAGGATGCGACGCTGAGGCTTGCAGCAGCTCATTCTCAGAATAAGAAAGCATTGTTTACACAGGATGGGGAACATATAGCCCTCCAGATGTTGCTGGACTCTCGAGTAGGAAGATGCACAGGGAGAATCATCCCTGTGCTCTGCTCTACACTTCGTTGCAGCGCTCAGGAAAATGACTTCCTATTCTGGACCAGGAAGCCTTTACCATGCTTTCTGCTTGATCAGCATCTTCACATGTTAACAAGGTTGTAGTTGAATAGTTCTCAGCTATCGTAAATAATAATTTCAGGGAAATTGTCCCTTTCCTGGTGTGTTGCTTTTCCCCCTTCATTCCTTTGATCAGTATGCTAACGAAGCAAAGCATTTGGTTTGACAGCATGAGGCTGCTTCCCATGGTCCTTAAAATATTCAGAGTGCTTCAAAGGGGAAAATGGTTGCATACATTGTGAAATTTCTGAAAATAATGTCATAGTGGTGATACCATAAAGCCCAAACTGTTTGTTGCATTGTTTAGCTGTCTAGGCTGGGCTTCCAGTTCTGCAGTGTGAAGCAAGCCAGGTAACCATGTTGTGCATTTTGGGGGCCAATTTAAAGTGCTGGTTTTAGCGTTTAAAGCCTTTGGGTCTGAGTTAAATGAAAGACTACCAGCCTGCCCGCACATGATAATCAGGGGCAGAGGTTTTCCTTGTTTGCCCATCACCAAAATCAGCCAAGTTGTCAGGCATGGTGTTCCCACACTACAGATTTTCAGAAAGTCCTGACAAACCACTTTTTCACAATGCTTTCCCCATGAGGAATATTCCATCTTGCTACTGTTCTTCTTTTGGCTGCTGAATCTGTTAATACTGCTTTGGTTCTAAATCAGTTGCTGAGTTGCAAGGATTTATTATTATTATTATTCTGCTTTTTAAAATGTGGTTACAGTGAACGTTTTGGATTTTATTTTATTACTGTTGGATTTCTATTTGTGTGCAAGCCTCATTTAGAGAGAGTTTGGCTCCTAAAGCCAGCCTATAAATATTTTCTAATAAAACTAAATATCAAAGGGTGATCTTCAGGTATTAAAAGCTAGGAAGAACAATTATGTAATCCTGCTAAGATAACTACTTACAGTGATGCAATCTAATAAATACTCTGTACGCAGTCAGGAACTCAGTATAACTAATGTTAAAGTTCAGCAAAATGCAGCTACTGTGTAGGTCATTCCTCATTTAATTTCTGCCCTCCCTTAAAGTCTAGCAGCTGTAGGAGACATTAGACAGGACCCACAAGCTTTCATTTGCTTGGCTTTTGCTGCAACTTCAGATGACTCTTCTGCTAGGGAAGTAGTCATATTTCTGATACTGTACAATGGTGCTGGCAAGCTGTTTGCTGTTGTTTCTTGTATCTTACGATCACAAAGACTCTGTCCTTGTGCATGCTGTGGAGAATGGGATCTCTCTTCTGAGGTAGCAGAAGGGGGTGGAGTTTCTTCATAGCTCTACACAACTTGAATCTCCTAACCATTAAAATTTAGAGAGCAACAATGAGGATATGAGCCATGATTTGAGAAACATGCAGGTCCTGCTTTCTGAACACAATGCATTTCCAAGAGATAATTGGTTAGGTGAGCATTCGGGTATCAAACTGATGATTTTAATTATTTCCTATGTGAACATTTCCATGATTTGTCCCTCCCTGCTTTCTTCCTGAAATTGCTGCAGCCAATTGGCAAAAGCCAAACAAAAGAGAAAACTGATTTGTCCCATCTTCCCCCATCCCTCATTTGCCCAATCTCTCCCCCTCTGCCAACCAGCAAAACACAAGCACCTAAGGAAGTGGGGAAAACTCTTGACTGTTCAGCTACCTGAATCAGCCATTTGTGTAGCTAGGTTTGGGTATAATTATTTGTGTTCAGATAACTGAGATTTAGGATAACAAGCATTCAAATAGCGGGAGCTGCATGTATAAATTCTTGAAAATGCATTTGAGCTTTTTTTAGTCAGTGTTGTTCCAATGCAACAAATAATTCTCATCCTGGTGTCAAAGTTAAATTGCTACTGTATATAGTTTGCCAACTCCTCCTTGCACACACATCTTGTTTTGTATCTAGCTGTGACAGTAGTGCATCAGTGTAACAGCACCTACCTAAAACAGTCCTATCCGGCTTCTGCAGCTGGAACAGAAAATAGGAAATTACTTTTTAACTGAAGACTTCTTGGTTTGTTCAGTTGCAAGGGGCTTCATTTTGTTAAGCCAAGATATGATCATACAAATAGGGACATTGTTTGAATAGATTATATGGTTTCCACCATGTTCTGGTTGAGCTATTGGGGGGGGGGGTCAAAAGATTTTTTTTTTCCTTTCAGAAATTCCTGAGTAGCTATGATACAGGGCCAGCTCTAAGACAAGCCTGGGGCGCCAGGGGGCGCCGCGCGGCTGTGCCCGCTGCAGCGGCGCTGCGCCCGCCCGCTGCGGTGAGAAACGGGGGGGGTGCTGGAGTGATCATCGCATCACGGCGCCCGGGTGCCTGACATGCTTAAGACGGCCCTGCTTTGATATTAGAACTTAGAAGTAATCTGTGAAATAGTTTGAATGGTTTATAAACCTGGAAGAATCTTTGAAATACTGTACAAGGCAGAGTGTAGAGTGACTCTTACAGTTCCCATTTTATCATCTGATCTTAATTATAGTAAATATTTTCCAGAGAAGCCTTTTGAGACCTCTGCTGGCGAGTTAAATGGTGCTGTTGACCATTTTGAATATGCATACTAGCAGCAATAGGCCTTGAGACAGTTGTGAATTGGTGTTTATTTTGAGAAGTTAAGCAAATGTCACTAAAATATTTAAGTTTTCATCTAAAGAGCATGCATTATTCCTTGCACACAAACACAGGTAAAAAGCTTTGCACATCAGGTCTGCATTAATTGTGTAGAGCACTTGAACTAACAGACTATTGAAAACAAAAAAACTTAACTAGCTTTAACTAACAACCTGTCACTTTACAAACCAAAGTAGCTTCAAATCCATAATGAATTTGCTTTTTAATTATTGCTTTTTATTTTTGTGGTTTTATTTGAGCATGCTAAGCTTCTGTATTTTTTGTTTTTTAGATTTGACACAGTTGAAGGCATGTAAGTGGTCATTTAAATTTTTCAAAAGACTTAAGACAAGGCTTAAAACAAAAAAAAAGGCTTTTAATGTTGAGTGTAATTTTCAAAACTTTTTATTTTCAGCGATTGCATTTGTTTTGCTTTTAAAGTTTTATTATAAAATTCCCTAACATAAATATTTTTAGTGGCATCTACTGTGAGAGCACATTTATTCACAGAGAGAGCAGAAGACCATTTTAGCAGTTAATTGGATATGAAATCCTCATAATTTGCTTCTTTTCAGCACAGTGATTGATTGTACGTGAAATGATCCTCAAGAACTTGTTAGCTTCATTTCTTCCCTCTGAAGCTGCAGTTGGTTACCACGGCATTTGAAAGTGCCAAAATTATCAAATCAGAGTACTGATAAAGAAGGCAAAAATGTAGATATATCATATCAGTAGCTTGCAGACGCTCAGATTTCATTCTTTTCAGATGTTGTGTCCCAGAAAGAATAGTCAAAATGACATGAATGTCAGCTAGGCATATGCACCCATTCCCCTCACCATGGAGAGGAAGTAGTGATTGATGGATTGGGTGGTATTGCATTCTGTTTGAACATAGCATGCCCCTAGCTGTCTGCCTTTAACCCCTCCTTTTCCAGGGAACAAATTGGCTCTGAGAGATTCCACGTTCAAGCATGGGCAGCCTAGTTCATTTCCATCTTCCGTAGCATTAAAGAGCCAGGGACTCTCACTAGGTCAAGAGTCCTCTCTGGAATATAACACTCAAATAGGTGTTGTGTGTCTGTTTGAGTAGTTCTTGAGGTTTGCTCTCATTTTTGAACGGGGGAAGGGGGGATTATGCATATTTAAATGCACTGGAAACATCTATATTCAGTGTGTGCATTTGAAAACAGCATTTATTTGGACAAATACGTAAACATGCAACCTTGCAATAAAATTTCATTTATTGAAATCCTTTTTTGCTTTTAGTGATGATAATAGGCATCCTGACAATTTTCCATGGAGAGGGCTTGTTTCTGTATTAAAATAAGTTAACCACAGTAGCTGCATTGAAAATAGATTACACCATGTATTCTCTCTCTCCATGTGCGAATTCTTCACAGCAGGGCTGGTTTTAATTCGTTCTTTAATTTTCTTGTCCCTTTGATCATTGGATAAAAGTACAAAATCTTTCAAATAAACATTGGGTGTGGCTTAACTTATATTACAGCAGAACCTCAGACATATGAACTCATGGAGGCTGCTTCCATGAAATGATCATTTGCTTTTAGGTTCTCCTAACTTCACATTGTCTTCCTTTCTAGCTTTTTTTGTAACCCTTAAGCTCAGTCCGTCATTCATCATCCTTCGTAAACTTGGTTTGAATTCACTTGCTGCTTCTTTCTAGCTCCTTGAAGTTGATTCCTTATATACTGTATATTCCTGCGAATAGGACTACTTTTTAAGCCAGGAAAATCTTCTCAAAAGTCGGGGGTCGTCTTATACGCCGGTATATTTCTTATACGGCGAGTATATCCCAAACTCTATATTTTAACTGGGAAAGTTGGGGGTCGTCTTATACGCCGGAATATACGGTATATATTGACCAGATGAAGAATTTAAGGACTCTTACAGTAGAGTGGCCACTACAAAATTGCTCAAGAAGACATTCCCCATCGGTTTCTTAGCATCCAGGCTGATGTGGAATTACTGAGAAACCGGTGCTTCCTATTGCGACATCCGCAGCAAAAAGAAGAGCTGTCTCAGTATGGCTGAAGAAATGCCAAACCAGGCATCCTTTAGCTACAAGGGATGAATCCCCCCTGTCACGCCTTAGCTGTTTAAATGGAATCATACTGTCTAGGGTTCCGCTGTAATCTCATTCATATATAATTCTAGGTGGTTGAGTGAAGGCTGGATTTGATTATGTTGTTTGCTACTTGTCCACTTACACAGTTTGCCCCCACATTTCATGTTGCATGAATGTCCTGCCTAGTAATGATAAACGTGTATTTGGTGCACTTGGCCTGGTGGGCACATCACCCTTTTCCTCCTCAGGTAATAGATGTGACTAGATCATAGCATGTTCTGATTGGAACTTGGAGTGGATTCATTAGCAAGAGTAAGAAATGAAATGTGTTGAATATGGGTCAGTAACATGCCACAGATTTGTTTATTAAACATACAATTAGAGCTATGAGAAGGTCCTCGAAAGGCCTAAGTACACTTCAGCCCATCCGCACATAATGTACTGCTTCTACAACATCAGAACGAAGTGTTTGGAAACCCTTTCAAAATACCTCATAGAGTAATTTATTTTACCATGAGCCTGGAGCCAAAGAATTGTCCATCTGTGTTCAAATCAACAAGAATCATGTGCTCTCTCATCACGACTTTTTACTTCTTTGTGATGGTCCCCTTAAAGCCGTCCTCTCACAATGCAGCAGACCATAAAGTCCTCCACTGGCACAATTCCCCTTTGAGAGTCAAGTCCTTAGACGAGTCCTTAGAAAAGAACAAAATGAGCAAAAAAAGAAGAAGATATTTTCCAAAAGTTTGGAGTGGACTAATTCCATTAGCTCTAAATGACCCATTAACAAATCCCAAGTAGTTTTCAAGATGGAACCTTTTAATGTGAAATGATTCTCAAAGGCAAATTGTAAAATAAAAATGCTATATAAGTATGTAACGATCTCTTGATCACTGTTAAATCCTTTAGGGCTGAAGTCTACTCAGGACCAGTGTGAGCCCCACTGAACTCTGTGCAAGGGGCAAGGGAAAATAATTTTAAGAGGCATGAGAGTGTTGGGAAAGGGGAATAAGGGGAATATAGTGGGGGAATGGAAGGAGGGGAATCTTTTTGAATAATGTATTCAGGAAAGAAGTGAGGGAAGACCAACAGATCCCTATGTTATGGCACTAAGTGTGGAGAACAAGTGCACAGGATAGGCCTCGGGCACTGAGGAGAGCTGACTGGCACTAGGGCGGGCTATGGTGTTATAAACCCCGTCTCTAAAATGGATATGTATTTTCTAAAAAGAAAAAATATTCTACATATGTAATTCCTTCATCATATAAGGCATATCTTGTGCGATATGACCTGTGACTTGTGGCTTGGCTCACTTTCTTGTGGCTTCTGAATGTAGGTGATTTGCTGCTGCTTTTATTGTAGCCCGCACAGTTATAGCTTGGTCAGAGTTACGTTGCTGCCATGTGGATAGGATTGTTTAGGACTGTGAATCCGTGTTTTGCAAACTGCATGCCTGGAACCACCAGTAGGCCTCGAACCCCTTTCAGGTGCACCTCAGCTTTGCAGTCTGCCCAGGACATTCTCATTTCCCAACCCAGCCTGCCCCCAACCGCGGTGCCATCAGCTGCTCCTGGTGGTCCCATCATGCATGATGCAAACAGGAATGCAGCAGTTAGAAGTGAGGCTGTGATTGAAAGGAAAGAAGAAGCAGACGAGAAGAAAGGCACCCGGGGCCACTGCTCTGCCCTTTTGTCCTCTCTCCTTCCTTTCTACCTGCGCGCATGTACACCACACACACACACACTTTTATATCCTATCCCAATGCTCCTTCCAAGCCAGGGAGCCTCTCCTGACCAATTTGAAATTTGCATTGGAAATTGGGCAACTGGTGTGTGCGGATAGCCTTGTCCTGGCTCTCTTTATAGAAGAGAATTTTAAAATCCGCAGCCAGACAATGAGTGTGGTTCCAGGAAAATAGTGAGCATTCCAAAGAAGCATTTATGCAGTGCGAAATTCAAGCCATGCAAAAAGTTATATGGTTAGCTGGTATGAAAACAGCTAACTATATATATATATATAGTAAAGAACATGGTTCAGGCTGCCCTCCCAGTTCTGAGGATTTTCTGCCGCTCTGTGTAGGCTTCTAAATGACTCTAAGCCACAAAGTATGTGTTCACAAACACAAAAAGTAAATGCACCATGGGTTTTCAGTGTTGTGTGCCATGCATATAAATTACAAAGTTCTTTTTAAGTGGCGTTTCCGTGTGCTGCTCTGGTTCACCAGAAGCTGCTTTGTCATGCTGGCCACAACCTGGAAGCTGTACGCCGGCTCCCTCGGCCAATAACGCGAGATGAGCGCCGCAACCCCAGTCGGTCACGACTGGACCTAATTGTCAGGGGTCCCTTTACCTTTACCTGTAATGCATGTGTATTAAAATACAGCCCAGCAGAAATTCTGGAGCCCCATAAAGGAACATTTCTGGATGTAGCCCTGTTTCAACATAACATACTCGAGTTATTCCTACTTGAAATATATTGTTGTCCAAGGTTGTCCATTGCATGTGCACCTGATCAGTGGTGTTAAATCTCACTACCTCTGTGTGGTTTTTTCCTTCTTCACAAAGTGCTATTTCTAAGAAATTGTACCATTGCAGGTGAAGCACAGACCCCAGCCACATGGTTTCATCCTCTTTGTTAGACTAGATGTTCACAATAATTTGTAAACTTGAAACAAATGTGACGAGGAAGCACTTGATCACTCTCATTTATTCGTTGGCACTACTTCACTTTCCAAAAGTAGCTTGCTTCCTGTCTCTGTGTGTATCTATTGGCTCTTCACGGAACTTGTATTTCCAAATGAAAATTGAATAACCAAGCACCTGTTTCATTTATGGCAGGAGCCCTCTGGCGCAAATGGAAGAAGAGCGGAGAGAACATGTGGCGAAGATGAAGAAAATGGAAATGGAAATGGAGCAAGTCTTTGAGATGAAGGTCAAAGAAAAAGTTCAGAAACTGAAGGACTCTGAAGCAGAGGTACATATTACTGTGGCAGTATGTACTGGATAAAGCAAACATTAGAATATTTATTACAGGACAATATTTATTTAGCACTGTGAGTCAATAGAAAATCAGCTGTAAGTGGATTCCCGGGGAAATCAGATGAGCTCAAGTGGAATATATATGTGGGTGATCGATAAATCCCTATTCTTGTGTGCCCAACAACTGTAAATGCACATCATGTCCCATGACTTTTCACATTGTGGAGTTCTTGGCCGTGATTTTACCATTTGGCAATATTTTTATTTTATTTTTACACTGATATGACTTGAGCTGAATGTACCTTTTTAACTCATGTTATGTATCAAATAGTGATCTTCTGTGAAGCCAAGAGAAATTCAGATCCATAACTTTCAAGAATGCAGGATTGTTGTGATTGCTTAAGCTGGGATTTTAAAAAAAATCCTAAATTAAGATCTATTGTAATATCATATTGAAAAGTAACAGCCAGTACATAGTGTAGAGTTCAGCCATGGTTTGACGCTTGGTCTTACACACCACAGCAGCTTTTTCTTCCTGTTTGGATAGGTAGGGAAATTATTCAGTAGGGGGAAACTTGCTTTAAAAGTCAAACTAGATCACAAAGGAGAAGGGGTGAGAATAATAGCATTTAACATTAAAATGCCTGTTAAAAATAAAATAAATACGGGGCTGGATCCAGATTGTCAGTTGCATTTGGGTCCTCCTGAAATCAAAGTTGAAATGTTAGTCATTGCTCACGTTCCATTGAGTTCAGTGGTGATTAAGTGCACGTAATGTGGTCTGGGTCCAATCCAATGTGCTCATTTATTGTCTGTTTTTTACTTACAACATTACTGATCTCTTTGTCATTTTCTGACGGACCCCTTGAACGCAGATGAGAAACTTTACCATCTTTTGCATTCTTGTTCCTTAGCTCCAGCGGCGTCATGAGCAGATGAAAAAGAACTTGGAGGCACAGCACAAGGAATTAGAGGAAAAACGCCGCCAGTTCGAGGATGAAAAGGCAAACTGGGAAGCTCAGCAACGTATTTTGGAACAACAGAATTCTTCGAGGTGCGTTGGAGTCGTAACTGCAGTCCTTTCTGAAAGTGTTCTGATTTTAGGTCCTACCAGTTTCCCCCATCGCAGGAGTTGATACCCTCTCCCTGCACAACCCCTGCAGAGATAACACATCCAAGTAATGGCTTACCTGTGTTTAGTCCTGTGGGTTGCATCCCAGTGGTATCCCTCTGCTGACGGAAGACACATGGATATAGCAGAGGCTCCAGTCAGTAGAAAATGAGGCTATTTTCACCATTTTGCCTTTTTCCTCTCAGCCAACCCCCACATCCTATGTTGTTTCTAAGGGCTCCTGAAACAGGGCATCATATTGGCCATATCAATATCACCAGAAGCAGCCCCTTAGAAATGTTTAAGCTGCTTGGTTGAAGGAGAATAATAAAAAAATATTTCAGTAGCACCTTAAAGACCAACTAAGTTTTTATTTTGGTATGAGCTTTCGTGTGCATGCACACTTCTTCAGATACACTTGAAACAGAAGTGTCAAGTGTATATATATACACAGAGGGTGGTGGGTGGGAATGGGTGATGGGCTGATGGGAGTGGTAAACCTGTAGATGGCTGTTAACGACTGCTGATGACTGCAATTAGTCCTGGGGGGGGGAAGCAAGGGCTGAGGCGCTAAATAAAGCTTGATCATGCATAATGAGATAAGAATCCGATGTCTTTATTCATCCCAGGTGGCTCCATAGTTTTAAGCTTGGTAATGAGTTCCAATTCAGCAACTTCTCTTTCCAGTCTGTTCTTGAAATTTCTCTGTAATATAACTGCTGCTTTGAGATCTTGTATAGAATGTCCTGGGAGATTGAAGTGTTCTCCTACTGGTTTCTCTGTCTTATGGTTCCTGATGTCAGATTTATGTCCATTTATCCTTTGGCGTAGGGTTTGGCCTGTTTGTCCAATATAGAGAGCCAACAGTGCCCTTCAGCTCTCTATATTGGACAAACAGGCCAAACCCTGTTTGGCCTGTTTGTCCAATATAGACAAACAGGCCAAACATGGCTTAAAACCATGGAGCCACCTGGGATGAATAAAGACATCGGATTCTTATCTCATTATGCATGATCAAGCTTTCTTTAGCGCCTCAGCCCTTGCTTTTTCCCCCCAGGACTAATTGCAGTCATCAGCAGTAATTAACAGCTATCTACAGGTTTACCACTCCCATCAGCCCATCACCCATTCCCACCCACCCCCACCACCCTCTGTATATATATAAGGGTCTGACACTTCTGTTTCAAGTGTATCTGAAGAAGTGTGCATGCACACGAAAGCTCATACCAAAATAAAAACTTAGTTGGTCTTTAAGGTGCTACTGAAAGAATTTTTTATTTTGCTTCGACTCAGACCAACACGGCTACCTACCTGTAACTAGAACTATGGTTGGAGGGGAAAATCCCCCTCGGCCCATTCCCATTTCCATGCCACTTTTCGTTCTGTCCAGTCTGCCTGGAATTGCCACTCCTCTGTTGTCGAACCACTTCTCGCAATTCCTTCCTTAGGACTGACAACCCTGCTTATAGCAGTACTTCCTAAACCACTCCCACCAGCTCATTTTTTTGCTTCACCACCACCATCTGGCTCTGTGCTATCACAGGAAGCTCCCACTTCAGATTTAACTACGCTATCTCTGCTCATTTTGGTAAAATGCCATCTTATATGCATGTGACGTATTATATCTGTCCTTGCTATGAACTGCTCCACATGTACAGTTATCCTGGAAAATATCCATGGTAAACATACTTCGCAGATGTATATCTCAGCCTGGAAAAGATGGAGAGTTTGGAGAGAAGAGGGAGAAGTGTTGCTCCTTCCTACGTCCTCTTTCCACTAGTTTTCCAGGCTAAGATTGCTGCCCTCCCAATAGAAGACAAGAGTGACCAGGAGGGAGAAAAAATGTGAGGAAAGGAAAAGGAGAAGAAAATGAACCTAATTGGTGGAAGTGGGGGTGGATTGAGGACAGGCAACCAGTTGGAGAGAGGAAAGGAATGGTTTGTGTATTCCTCCCCTTTGCTCCTCTCTGGGTCAGTTGGCGCTCAGTTCCCTCTTCTTTGAGGGCCTTTGCTTTCTTACCCCCTCTTCTTTTTGTTTCATATTCACTTAGGGACTGTGCCCTTTTCCTTTTCTCTGGGGTCTGCAGGTCCGTGTTTTGTTTGCGTGTTTTCTCCCCTTCAGCACCCAGAAACACACAAACACAATGTAAATGAGTGAGGGCCACTTTCAATATAAAGGTAAAGGGGCCCCTGACCATCAGGTCCAGTCGTGTCCGACTGGGGTTGCTGTGCTCATCTTGCTCTATAGGCCGAGGGAGCCGGCGTTTGTCCGCAGACAGCTTCCGGGTCATGTGGCCAGCATGACAAAGCTGCTTCTGGCGAACCAGAGCAGTGCACGGAAACGCCGTTTACCTTCCCGCCGGAGCGGTCCCTATTTATCTACTTGCACTTTGATGTGCTTTCGAACTGCTAGGTTGGCAGGAGCTGGGACCGAGCAACAGGAGCTCACCCCGTTGCAGGGATTCGAACCGCCGACCTTCTGATCAGCAAGCCCTAGACTCTGTGGTTTAACCCACAGCGCCACCTGGGTCCCTTCACTTTCAACAATACACCTTCAAAGGCAGTCATTTTGTGACTGGCTGAGCCCCCCTGCTTGATGGCAATTTTATGTGAATGCCCACAGAAATTTTGGGAACCCCTCCTCTGTTTGCTCAATTCTCTGAAGAATGCTGTAATTACAGTAATGCGCTGCACTTAAACAAGCAAAAATATCACATGTAAATATAACTGAATAATTATTTTTCCTTTTCTTCTTTTACAGAACTTTGGAAAAGAACAAGAAGAAAGGGAAGATATTTTAAATATACTTATGACCACCAGTTATGTATTAGTTGCCAATATTCCAGCCTGGACATGTGTGTGTTGGATCTGTTTCACCAATCTTGCACCAGTTGTGTCCACATCTTTGGATTTAACAGCATGACAAAAAAATATTATTATTTTTTGGTTAATTTTGAGGGCACTTGAGATGCCTTGATTTATTTAGGGTGTTGTATACTTAGGAAAACAAACCAGCTCTAAGTTACCCCTTTAAAAGAAAAAAGGAAAAAAAAATAAGTCATTTTACTGCAAAATAACATTTTACTGTTGTACAATCATGTTCTGGTGGTTTGATTTTTGTTTACAGGATATTCCAGTATACAAGGACTTGGGAAAGTTTTCCATAAGGATACATTGCCATAATATAATACGAACTATGCTTCTATTATAAAAAAAATCCATTCAGTGCAGCATATATAATAATGTAATTTAGTCTAACAGTTGACCCTATTTTTGACACTTCCGTTGTTTGAAAATACACATGGAAAAACAAAACTTATAGGCTTATGGGGCACCTAAAAGCTTTTTTTTAAAAAACTTTTTTTTGGATTCTTTAAATATATGCTATTCTCATTTAGTAACTACTCTAGCCAGAATAATTTCATTACTGCTTCATTTTTGTAATAACATATAATTTAGATATTTTTCCATATATTGGCCCTGCTAAATAGAATGTAGTTTCTTTCATATGGTAGGAACCAGTTGATAAAACCTTTCCTTTAACTCCCTTTTTACATTTTATGGTAAGTAGCAGGAAAATGCATTTATAGGTCATTTCTAGGAAAAAAATGTGGAGTTAACTACCAACCTGTTTCTACCTGTGTGCAGTCTGTCTTCTACTAGAAAAGAGAATCATGGCCTCTTGAAAGAAAAGTCACAATTTTACATTTAGCTGTATTCATATACTGCATTTCTGTATTTTTGTTTGTATTGTAAAAAGTCACATAATAAACAATGTTGTGATGTAACATACTCAAGTCTGGATTATCTTTTCCTTGGATAATAGAATTTATGACATTTCCCTTTTTCCGTTGCTTTTAAAAGTAAAACTTTGTCTGCCTTTACAACTAATCATTTACCTGAGCTGACTTTGCCTGGACTTCTTCAAAATATTCATGAACATTTAGCAAGATGAAACTTGGTTTTGCATATTTATTTAACACACTCTAACAAACATTCCGCTTTTCAATTTGATATCAGTTACAAACGGATTTGCCTTGCAAACACTCGCGTGATTAGGAAGAAATGCATGCAGGCGTTGTTGTGGTTGTGTTTGAGTGTGTGTTTCATGACATGTTGGTTTCGGATACATTTTTCAACATGCCATAGGAGCAGGAACATAGACTTGTTATTAAAAATGGTTTCAGCAAAACTATTAGGATGTATTTGTACTTTACCAGCCAATGAAAATGAATATTTCTGAGAATGGTTCCAACTGAGAGAAAGATGGTAATAGCAAGGTGGTAACTTGAAAAGTGCATTCTTAATAGCAGAGTCTAGCAGCAGGCTGAAATGATGAGACAGGTGTTGTTTTTTAAAAAATACTGGATGTATTTTTTTTACCCACTACTAACCCGAAAATTTCATTGATCTAACCCAGGGCATCCCCAAACTGTGGCCCTCCAGATGTTTTGGCCTACAACTCCCATGATCCCCAGCTAACAAGACCAGTGGTCGGGGAAGATGGGAATTGCAGTCCAAAACATCTGGAGGGCCGAGGTTTGGGGATGCCTGATCTAACCTATGCTAGGATGGTGCACACCAGCTTATAGTGAACAGGCAGTGTGCATCTTTATGCTGCTGAACATGCTCCACTTTCCTCCATCCTGCCTGGAGCTGGAAGCACACAAACCATGAGTCATGGCTTGGCATTATGTTAGAACCAGGGCTTGCGGTTGGAGTGGGAGAGAAACCCTCACCACATGTTCAAGTTCATTTTGGTGGCCTAATTCGGCCCTCTGGTTGGTTTAATCCGGCCCCTGTGGCAGTTTAATTCCTGGGGTAAAATCCTAAAAAAACTGCAACAACTTCAATCCTAAAAAAGCTCAAAAACTTTGGGGTAAAGGTAAACGACTATGGGGTTGCGCGTGTTGGGCAATACGCACCAACCGAGTGGCAACAGCGGCAGGGTCGACGAAATAACAAAGTCGTCTTCAGTATCTTTGCTTGCTTTTATTTACAATCATATACAACACACTCCTCTACTCCATTCCTCTATATCTCACACTACATCACCACCACACCCATGAATCATTTGGGTAGCTTAAATACAGAATTCAAAATAGTCAATTACCCAATCACATTACAGTAAGCAAACTCTACCTTCAATTATTCAAATTATCAAAAGGTGTGTTAATATTCAGATCAAGGTTACAAACACACATCTCTGTGTAGCACCATTGACCACATCAGTCTTAAAGGAAAAACCTAACAGCGCGCTCATCTCACACTATAGCTGAGGGAGCAAGCATTTGCTCACAGACAGCTTCCGGGTCGTGGCCAGCATGACTAAGCCGTTTCTGGCGAACCTATTTATCTACTTGCACTTTGACGTGCTTTTGAACTGCTAGGTTGGCAGGAGCAGGGACCAACAGCAGGAGCTCACCCCATCGCGGGGATTCAAACCGCTGACCTTCTGATCGGCAAGCCCTAGGCTCGGTGGTTTAGACCACAGCGCCACCCGCGTCCCTAAACTTAAGATTAGTCATTGGATTTAAAAACCTCTTGGAGCTAAAATATGTTGCATTTCTGGTTGTATGGGGAGACCCCAGTTAGCTTCTGCCTCTGCAGGCCCTGGAGCTTCTCTGGAGGGTTTCCTGGTCTACTGAATCCCATTTTTCGTGGAAGACCAGGGAGCCCGTATCTGAAGAAATGGCTTTTCTCACTTCCTTCAGTGTGAAATCAAACTGGTACTACAAGCTGGAGCATTACCTCAGTTTAAACACAAGGTGGCAGTGTTCTCTGCGTCCTGAGATGCCTGGCAGTGTGGTTTCAATCCTGTAGAAACCTACTTCCAGCAGAGGAAATAACTGCTTAAATCTTCTGTGCGCTCTCTCAAATGCCTACAGAAGTGCACAAACTGCTTCCTATTAGCTGTGCCCTAAACTTCCAGATAAATAACTAAATGAATAAATAAATACAGAAGGACTTATTGTCACCTTGCAGGCAGAGGGGAGGGGAGTGCTTGTTAATGTTTGGGACGGAATGGGGATTGCCTTCATTTACAATCTAACCCTTTTCTCTACTCTGAATAAATTTGGGTTAGTAATGAATCCATGGCTCTTTGGGAACAATAGGCAGCTTCAGAAAAGCAGCCTTTGTAGCCTACTAATGTCTGAGCTGTGCTTAAGTTCTGGTTGCCAATTCCTTGCAGCCAGCTCTCTTTCCTTTCCTTCCTTCCTTTTATGCTTCAAATATCAAGGCATCACATAAGAGCAGAATCTGGCGAGGTTCTGTTAGTGCTGGAAAAATGCAACCTGTGCCGTTGATGATAAAGATAATGCGGCCACTCTGCCCTAATGTCATATATGCACCATGCGGATTTCTTTTACTATGCTAATAAACTTTTTTGAGTATAGATACTGCAAAAGACAGACTGTTATAAGGGTGAGGCTAAATTTGAGTTAAGGAATCTGAAACCTGGCTAGAATCCAAAACAAACAAACAAACAGCTTTGTAGCATGTTCCGTGAGCCCAAATGAACTTTAGACTTGTCTCGAAAAGCTGCTTCGGATGTCGCATGGCATACTACTTTAGGAACAGAGAATTTCAAAAGCAATATAGTGTGCATAAGAGCAGCTCTTCAAAGTCAAGAATTTCACTGTGCTCGTGCAAATTAATTCCTTGTGTAAGCCTAAAGAGCTCAAAATCCTAGATGAACATTTTTCGGAGCCAGAATGTAAATGTGAGGATTAAACACCTGCAGAGAGCCTTTTTCTGCACAGAGTAAATGTGTCTTTCTAGATATACACACAAACAGCTGGAATTGCAGCTCCTAGCTTCTAGGCAGCTTGAAACCCTCGTGGTTTGAACACATCACCCAACCATAGCGCTGTTTTGCCAAGGATGCTATTTCCTGTTGCAGTAAACCTTAGCTTGCGCTTAGCATCTTGTTGCTGGGGGTCTGTGTGGCACCTTCCATTCAGCTGACAATAAAAGACATTGGAGTTCCTGTCCTGTCTCCCACTGCTCTGAATTCCTAAGTCTTGTTTAGTCCAGTGCCCTAACCTTGGCCATTGGATTCATCCCAGCTGCCGATGAGGTGATTCCACAGCAGCCAATGAGACTACGGTGCCCCTCCTCAGAGTTAGCCCATTTGGAGCAAACTTGGTGTGACTCCCAGAGTTCCTATTGCAGCCAGCTTGGCAGCATCGAAGTCTGTCGGTGGCTTTTTATATGTTTTGTATGGATATAGAACAGACGGGGCCTTGGTAACAACAGGAGGTTCAAATGAAAGGCAAAACTTACTTTAAAGTGAAATCAAGCGCCCCCCCCCATTTTAGTCTCTCAGGGAGAGTGTGACTGTGGAACTGCCCAAGGCATTCAAGAGTTTTCTAGCTAAAGTCCATGGTTGAATGGGTGGATATGTCCAGTTATGATCTATCTACATATAATGCATCCGCATACCTGCCAAGTCCCTGCCTGAGAAATAAGGGACTGGACCGGAAGTAGCAGACCGGAAGTAGCACTGCTGCCATTTTGGAACTGGGCGGAGCATGCTCAGAAGCGACTTTTGATGCTGCTCTGCCCTGTTCCAAAATGGCCGCCGCACCAGAAGTCATGCTGCAGACATTTTGGAACTGGGCAGAGCAGCATCAAAAGTCGCTTCTGAGCATGCTCCGCCCAGTTCCAAAATGGCCGCCGCACCAGAATAAACTGGGGGGAAACAAAAAAAAATCTGTTTTTTCGGCTGGGAACAGCTGGAAAAACGGGGGTTTCCCGGGGAATACGGGAGACTTGGCAGCTATGTGCATCTGTAGGGCAGAAATGCCACCCTAAGGGCCTTTTCTGTTGTTGCACCCCAATTTTGGAATTGGCTCCTCGGGGAGATTTGCCTGGCACCATCTTTCTGTTTGGTACCATTTTTATTTTGTTTGCATGTGCTGCGTTTAAAACAAAAAACAAAACCTTCTGCTGCTGCCGTTGGAATCTCTCTGTATTGAGAGACAATGGAGTGCGTCTCCGGGGGTGAAGTCAAACAGCTGTGTTAGCATCACCAAAGTGACCTCCCCAGGACGCAAGCCTGGGCAGTGTGTCTGGAAGTCCTGGGCTGCCCAGACGACAAGACCTCCCTCTCAGCTTTGCTGATGTGGTCCAAAGGGAAGCAGAGAAAGACATTCAGGCCCAGCTTGGCTGCAGGAAGAAGGCACAGAAGTTCTGCTGTATGCAATCTGTTTACACCTAGGGAAGGTGCTTATGAGATTTTCTGCCTCAGGTGCCCAAATAACTTGGTGAGCCTTGACTTCTGTCTGTGTGTGTTTGGATGTGCTGCTCCTTCTCAGGCAGTAAAAATGTCTTGGACCAGCCCAAGGACTTCTGAACACGATCGTAGAAGCTGGGAAGGTTCATAAGGGAACAGGTGGTTTAGTTCCTCTGGTCCCAAGCCATTTTAAGTTTCAAGTGAATATTTCAACAGCATTCTTTGACTACTCCCAGGGAAGGCAAATCCATTCTGAAGGAAATCAGCCCTGAGTGCTCACTGGAAGGACAGATCGTGAAGCTGAGGCTCCAAGACTTTGGCCACCTCATGAGAAGAGAAGAATCCCTGGAAAAGACCCTGATGTTGGGAAAGATGGAGGGCACAAGGAGAAGGGGACGACAGAGGACGAGATGGTTGGACAGTGTTCTCGAAGCTATGAACATGAGTCTGAGCAAACTACGGGAGGCAGTGGAAGACAGGAGTGCCTGGTGTGCTCTGGTCCATGGGGTCACAAAGAGTCAGACACAACTAAACGACTAAACAACAACAACAAGGGAAGGCAAAGGTGGAATTTTAATTTCTAAAAAAGTAAGGTGCAATGGTGCAGTCTCCTGCTTTAATACAAAGAATTAAGAGGCACCATGGTGTGAGAGTGAGTTATTCATTCAGTCTGTTCTCTGAGGTATCCTTTATTATTCTCATCTTTATTTTAATAAAAGAAAAAGGGAGGGGCATGGTTAAACAGAGCAGAGGATGCTGCTTGGTTAAAGGGAGAAGAGGTGGGGGTAATGTTACAAGACCTGCTAAAAGGCTACAGCACTGATAGATAGATAGATAGATAGATAGATAGATAGATAGATAGATAGATAGATGATAGATAGATAGATAGATAGATAGATAGATAGATGATAGATAGATAGATAGATAGATAGATAGATAGATGATAGATAGATGATAGATAGATAGATAGATAGATAGATAGATAGATAGATAGATAGATAGATAGATAGATAGATAGATAGATAGATAGATGATAGATAGATGAATGAAAGAGGCTGAGCTGGCTGAAGAAACCTGCATTGAAAGATTGGAGATGAATATGAGGAAAGGAGAGGGAGAAATACTTTGGGAACCAACTCCAGAATTCTGTGTACTAGCTGTAACCCAGAAGGATGTTCAAAAGGACCAGAGACATAGCAAAGGAGATCTCGAGACAAACCCGCTCTCCAATTGTATGGCTTGGCTTCCTCTTGCTGGGTCACTGCAACGCTGGCTTCAGTTAACCATCTAAATAAACTAGGAGCCTTCGGTTGGACAGTGTTTCACTCAACTTTAGCCTCACGCAAACTGTCTTTTCAGGCCCTGCAGCATTCCCGGACAGCAATATAATAATATGTAATTAACGCAGCATATTTTAGCTGCTAGTAACACAACTGGGAGGTTTGAATCCTGCAGAACACCATAAACTTGTCAGGTTTTTTTAAAATAATAATAATAATAATAATAATCCACTGTATGCTTGTTTAGAAATAAATCTCTGTGCACTTAACACAACTTCCAATGGTGTAACTTGCAAGTACCCAAACCATTTCATCAATGAAATATGACTTGCATATCCTAACATATGACTGTTAGGAACAGAAATATAAATGGGTATAATTTGCATAGAATCATAGAGTTGGAAGACACCACAAGGGCCATCCAGCCAAGCAGGAAACACCATCAAAGCATTCTTGACATATGGCTGTCAAGCCTCTGCTTAAAGTCCTCCAAAGAAGGAGACTCCACCACACTCCTTGGCAGCATATTCCACTGTCGAACAGCTCTTACTGTCAGGAAGTTCTTCCTAATGTTTAGGTGGAATCTTCTTTCTTGTAGTTTGAATCCATTGCTCCATGTCCGCTTCTCTCTATGCAAGAATTATTGCCTTCTCTCTATGCAAGAATTATTCATTTTTCTTCTTCCTTTTCAGACACAAATGGTGACACAAAGGTCACTAGGGCTCCCTATTGCCATAATGACTAGTTGTGTGGATGCCTTGACATGTCATAGATGAGAGATGCGGTGGTTTGCTATGTCACAAAAATCTGTTCTGAGTCAAATGACTGGATAGCCATGTTCTCCTCCTGGTTCTTTAATGTCAAAGCATTCATACGACAAATCAGCAAACCAAAAGCATATTTCTCCAAGATAATATAACTGCTTAAGTGTCTGCTTCGGTAATACGGATCTAGACACACAATTCCCACACCGTTTAATACTTTAATTAAAGGGAATTTGTGCAACAGTCTTACAAGAGCATCTTGGAAACCCCGTAATAATACCTCCAGAGTGGATAATCTAGAATTGATTCAACCTCAGCAGTGAGGTCACTGTGTGGCTATTAAATGTTAGCAAACAGAGCTATTCTTTTGGATTAACTCTTTCCAAAGAGACATCAGTCAAGAGTCAAAGCAATGAACTATTTTCAGGGAAGACTTTAAAATGGCAAACGAAGGGCTTTCAAAATAAAAAAATTCCTTCCAGCAGCACCTTAAAGACCAACTAAGTTTTTATTTTGGTATGAGCTTTCGTGTGCATGCACACTTCTTCAGATATCTTCAGCTAGGGCTAAATACTGTATATTCTCTATCTCTTGTCGTTGCCAACCTGACACCTGTGGGCTCCGTTGTGCCCTTGAGAATGTCCCCTGGTGCCAGCGAAGCCTCTGATTCCTCATCCCCAACCTTTTCATTCTGAAATGGAGAGAGTAAGGTCCCATGATTGTCAACCCACAGGACCATTTTTCTTTCTTGAAAAGTAAACTGAGCTCTTTCATCTCTCTGCCTTTGCCAGAGGCATAGCAAGCCCAGGTGGTACCCGGTGCGATTTTTTTTGGGTCAAACCCCTCCCCTCCCCACACACATCGACAGCTTGGTGTAGACTTGGGAGTCACGGGCGGGCTCCGAATGTCACCCCCTCAGCCATGACACCTGGGGTGGTCCGCCCCTCTTCCTACACCTCTGCGCCCCCGCCCCCATGACTCCCAAGTACCCTGAGCCATCGGGAGAAGGGGGGAGCTATGCTGCTTTGCCGGGGTGCTGGCAAAGCTCCACAGCTCATCCTCTCAGGAGCCACGGCTCCCATCGGTCCCCCTCCCTCCCTCCCTGGCTCACTGTAAAGCAGCAAAGTGGGAGCTGTTTACAGTGGTGTGCGGCGACAAGAAGGGTTATTTGCATTGTCATGTGCCTGGCGGCCGCCAATAAACCACACTGACCCGCCGGAAAGGAAACCGGCCGGGTTACGACGCGGGGCGAGCGCAGCTCTCAACAGCCACCACCACGAGAGGGTGGTTTTAGACAAACTTAAAGAAGCTGGCTGGATGAGCTCAACCTGAAACTTGCTGAGCAAAGGATTGTGCTGGCAGAGAAATCAGCGGCTTGTGAAGCCTTATTACAGGAGATTGCAACCAACACAGCAATTGGCAAGTGTTTCTTACAGTCATAATTATATAGTCAATATAGGGCGGCACAGAGTAAATTTTTTAAACTTTTTTAATGGTGGTGTGCCTCGTGATTTTTTTTCATGGAAGAAGTGTGCCTTGGCCCAAAAAAGGTTGAGAAACACTGCTCTACGGGACCGCCTCTCCTGGTATGCCCCGCGGAGGACCTTAATGTCCACAAACAACAATACTCTGGAGATCCCGAGCCATAAGGTGGCTAGATTGGCCTCTATTAGAGCCAGGGCCTTTTCAGTATTGGCCCCAACTTGGTGGAACGCTCTTTCACAGGAGACCAGGGCCCTGCGGGATTTGTCATCTTTCCGCAGGGCCTGCAAGACAGAGCTGTTCCGCCTGGCCTTTGGGTTGGACTTAGTCTGACCCCTGTGTTTTCCTCCCTCATGGCTTGGATTTATGGACTACTTAAAATCAGGCTGCATTTTAAATTTTAATACTGTATTTTAATCTGTATTTTAATTAATTGCTTTTTATGTTTTATTGTAATTTTATTGGTGTGAGCCGCCCTGAGCCCGGTTTTGACTGGGGAGGGCAGGGTATAAATAAAAATTTATTATTATTATTATTAGTAATAGTAGTATTAGTAGTATCATTATTATTAGTCCACCAAGCACCACAATCCTATCACTAACCATGCTAACTTCTTTTAAAAAAAAACAAAAAAACTTCTGATCTCAAACTGTGTTGGCTGCTACGATCACTGAGAAATAACCACCTGAGAGTACCTTTTAGGCTTCACCTTTGTTCAGCTGATGAAATACTGACTCAAACATTACATCACTTTGGCAGCCTGTAGCACAGGGCATCAATTCAAGTCCACCTAGAGACGGTAGGCAGATACTGTATGTCATGTGCAGAGTTAGCCTGAGGTTTCGGCACAGGGGAATGCTTATTGTGGACATTGTGCATGTAACTTCATAGGAGACTGTGGCAAAACAGCCTGGTCAGGATACATTTTTATAAAATGTCTCCAGTCTGCCCTTTTCCATGGTTTTTGATTAATAATAATAATAATAATAATAATAATAATAATAATAATAATTTGGCATCACAGAGTCTCACTGACCACACTTGCTGTTCTAAGAACTCTGTTGTTTTGTAACCCCTTTTGGCAAACAGGAGGCAGCTTTTGTGCAGCCTGAACTTTGCGCTTGTTAAGTGATTTTTGCCGCTCTCTCTCTCTCCAAAGGGTCACTTCTCCAAAGCTGTCAGAGCAAAGATCCACAGCATGCGATTCGATTTCCCTGTTGGTTCTTCACTCGGGTATTGGATGGCTACTTATGATGTCAGATGGCCCCAGCTCCACACTATTTGTTTTGCAAGCCAATGAACCCGGCATCAGTTGAAACTCCTCTCTACATCTTCACTAGGCCCCCTAACAGGATTCCATACATTCCCAAAAATACATTCCTCTTTGTCCTATAGATGCTGCTCCATGAAAAGTTCTGTATCCTGGGTTGACAGGAAGAATAAGAGACCAGAAGGAACAAAGGTATCAGGAAGAATGGGGAAAATTTGTGGAATATCTAAAGGAATATTGTTAAAATACGTAAACACTAGTAGGAATGTTTTGAAAATACAACATAAAAAGCATATACTCGTTGTCATTAATACAAGTATGGAAATATTTGAGGTGAATGACAGATAATAAAAGATAAAGCGCAGAATATGGAGGATGGTAAATAAAACCAGGAGAAAAGAAAAGAGGAAGTCCAGTTCGAGAGAACAAGCTTAGATGACAAGACTATATAAGAGGAAGAGAGGAGATGTAAATAAGAACCGACACATGGTTATGTTTGTAAGATAATTTTTACTTTATTTTATTTTTTGTGAAACAAAGTGCAATTGGCATGTAATACAAAATGTATGACAGTTTATTTGCATGTAAGTGTTACAAAATATTTGAATGATAAATGGAAACAAAAAATGAACTCTAAAAAAAAAAGTTCTGTATCCTGCACAACTGTGACAGCTAGGTGTTCAAGATGAACTCTTTCTCTTTTTCCTTCCGCTCTTTTCATATTAATTTGTATACCGCCTTTCTATATTGCTGCACTAAAAGTGCTTTACAAGCCATGGAAACAACGAAATAACTAGCAAAAGTCCCACATCCTATAACAATCTGATCCAATGCCAATAAGTCCTGATATATAATATGACTTTGAGATAAACAAGTTACCGTATATCAAATAATGTTCAATAATGCATTTAGAATAATAGCCTGGATAGCCCAGTTGGGATATGTTGCTCTTGTTTAGTCGTTTAGTCGTGTCCGACTCTTCGTGATCCCATGGACCAGAGCATGCCAGGCACTCCTGTCTTCCTGTCTTGGGATATAATCTCACGTAAAATTCACTCTCAAAATAATAATGAAACAAAAATTCACTCTCTACAATTACAGTGCCGGGAAATAAATAATTAGATTCAAACCTGGAAATGATAGGAGGAGGCTCACGAGGAGATCCTTCCCAGAGCCCAAAGAGGATGTCAGTGACGGTGGCGGAAGCCCCACAGCATAGCTGCCAAGTACCCCGTTTCCCCCGGGAAACCCCCGTTTTTACTTACCTTTTCCCGGTGGTCCCCCGTATCACTTCGTCTCCCGTTTTTCTCCGTTATTTTCTCCTGCTGGCGGCCATCCCCCCCCCCGATTTGCCCTTCTATGGGCACAAAAATGGCCGTTGCTGGCTTCAAAAGTCGCATCTACGCATGACCGGAAGTGCGTAGATGTGACTTCCGGTGTCGGCGGCGGCCATTTTTGGTGTCCATGGAAGGGCAAAGCAACACCGGAAGTTACGTCGACGCAACCTCCGGTGTCACACGGCTGCCGGTCCCGGATTCTGCAGTCCGGGACTTGGAAGGTAAGCCCCACAGAGACTGGAGGCACAGAGGGGCTTTGTTTAGGCTGCTCAGCCTCCCCGCCTAACAGCTGATGTGCACAGAGTAGGGAAGCAGCACCAGCCACATTTCTGAACATCCTCCAGCCTCCAGCCACCCCCAGAGCTTCGATTCTTGGTGTGTATATTTTTGGATACAGTATTTTTTGGGCTGGATTGGAGAGAGAGCAGCAGAGAGGGTGTTTAAAGAGTGTTTAGAGGGGGCTCCCCACTTATGCAATCTTTGCTTCTGTGTGCGGGGCCCCGGAAGACAACCCCCGCATAAGTGGGGGGAATGCCTGTACAGTAAATAACAGAGAGGTCACCATACATAAAATGCAACGAAACCACGTAAAAAGATTGAATTGAGCAAAGAAGTCACATATACAATTAACAAATGCAGAAACGTAACTGGTCCACAGATCCAGTATCTAATCCACAAGATTATTTTTGGCTGTGTACAAATAGATTCCTGGAAGAAGCTGGAACCATCCACAAGCTCCAGCCGTTACCACCTCTTCCTCTTGTCCAAGGGATCTGGACTGAGCTTTGTATTTGCATTATAGGTGCCATCTGTGATAGCAGTTCCAGGCAGTGGTAGTCCCTGAGACAGTTTACACCAGTTCAGGTTAGGAAGGATAACTCCTATTTTTAGTTACAGGTAGGTAGCCGTGTTGGTCTGAGTCGAAACAAAATAAAAAAATTCCTTCAGTAGCACCTTAAAGACCAACTAAGTTTTTATTTTGGTATGAGCTTTCGTGTGCATGCACACTTCATCAGATACACTGAAACAGAAGCCACCAGACCCTTATGTATATTCAGAGGGTGGGGGTGGAGGTGATGGGAATGGGTGATGGGCTGATAGGAGTGGTAAACCTGTTGATGACTGTTAACGACTGTTAATGACTGCAATTGGTTTTGCGGGGGGGAGCAAGGGCTGAGGTGCTAAGGAAAGCTTGATCATGTATAATGAGATAAGAATCCTATGTCTTTGTTCATGGAGACATGGAGCCACCTGGAATGAACAAAGACATAGGATTCTTATCTTCCTGGATAGTCAATGGAATCCAAGCCTAATTATTTGTTGGAAGTACTGGGATTCCCCCCCCCCCTAAAACAAACAAACAACTAGCTGTTGTTTGGAAGCCAATGTGAAGCCACAATGGGTTGAAAGCCATTCATTCATTAATAAAATTGATGACCCACGTCATCCCAAAGGAAAATTGGAAGCTACCTTATGTTGAGCCAGACCATTAGTCCCCCTAGCTCAGGGAGGTGGTCAGATGCAAAGGAGGATCAAACTCCTGCACCTTTAATAATTGTGCAGAAGAGAGAAATTCAACTTAGCATGCAAGTGGCCGCCGAGACCACATAACACTGGTCCTAAGAGACCTACATTGGCTCCCAGTACATTTCCGAGCACAATTCAAAGTGTTGGTGCTGACCTTTAAAGCCCTAAATGGCCTCGGTCCTGTATACCTGAAGGAGCGTCTCCACCCCCATCGTTTAGCCCGGACACTGAGATCCAGCGCCGAGGGCCTTCTGGTGGTTCCCTCACTGCGAGAAGCAAAGCTACAGGGAACCAGGCAGAGGGCCTTCTCGGTAGTGGCGCCCGCCCTGTGGAACGCCCTCCCATCGGAGGTCAAGGAGATAAACAACTACCAGACATTTAGAAAACGCCCAAAGGCAGCCCTGTTTATGGAATTTTTTAATCTAAGATGTTTTAATGTATTTTGGTATTTGCTGGAAGCCGCCCAGAGTGGTGGGGGAAACCCAGCAAGATGGGCGGGGTATAACTAAATAATAATAATAATAATAATAATAATAATAATAATAATAATAGCCTTGAACATGCTGAAATACCCCCAAGGTATTTTGCATCGAGTCATCCTCTGTGATTATTGTGTTTTGGGTTTACCTTGCCATCCGGTTGGCATTGCAAAAGGGAATTAGCTTAGTTGAATCTTAAATCGAACAGAAAGACATCAGAGCAGGGCTGGGGGGGGAACCTTTGGCCTTCCAGTATTACTGAACTACAACTCCCAGCATCCCCGGCCATTAGCCGTACTTGCTGGGGCTGATGAGGGTTGTAGTTAAACAACATGGGGTGGGGCCAATGTTACACAATGCTCGGTCTGCTTCATTTATTGTTTAAAACGGTCAATGCCCTGTCCTTCAAGGGGGGAAAAGAAAGGCAAACTTCCAACACCATTTAAAACAGCTAATCATAATAATTCCATGCAAATACAATAAAAGTAGCACTGAGTGTAATAAGTAGCGCAACCAAATGAAAAACAACAAAGCCAGTGGACCTGATGGGTTAGGGATAGGGTTAGGGTTATGTTTAGCCTGGAGAAGAGAAGGTTAAGGGGTGATATGATAGCCATGTTCAAATATATAAAAGGATGTCATATAGAAGAGGGTGAAAGGTTGTTTTCTGCTGCTCCAGAGAAGCGGACACGGAGCAATGGATTCAAACTAGAAGAAAGAAGATTCCACCTAAACATTAGGAAGCACTTCCTGACAGTAAGAGCTGTTCGGCAGTGGAATTTGCTGCCAAGGAGTGTGGTGGAGTCTCTTTCTTTGGAGGTCTTTAAGCAGAGGCTTGACAGGCATATGTCAGGAATGCTTTGATGGTGTTTCCTGCTTGGCAGGGGGTTGGACTGGATGGCCCTTGTGGTCTCTTCCAACTCTATGATTCTATGAATCCAGTGGGTTGTCTTAATGGCTAATGCTATTGCAGAATTGCATAGGCTTAAGGCTCCTAATGCAGCGACCTTGCGGCAGCTAAACAGGACTGAGTCTGTTCTGATGGGATACCACTAAGGGAAACTGCCTTGGGAAAAGCAGGATGCAAATGGAATTAATATCCATTATCAAGTACCAAAGCTGAAGCCAGGAACTGATCTCCTTCCCACACCTGCCTGGGGGACTTACGTTCAAGTAAACATGCCCTGGATTGCTATCGGAACTAAGGTTGGTCCGTTTATGCGTCAAAAACCAAAGATGACTGCTAAAGCGATGCTCCTAAACTTTGTTAAGTACCTCAGAAAAATCAGAAGCCAATTATAGAACAACATTGAGTGAACATCTTTGCTATTCCTGCTATTAGCGGGAAAGTATCAGTTGCACAATGCTCCCTGCGCCTCCATCCAGGCAAAAGTGAATCCCCAGATACACATTTGTTCCCGTTGAAATTGGAGAGGCAGCTGGGATTCCACCAGCATCATATTTCTCTCTGGCTCACAAACCAGAGCATGTGCCTGTCTCAGATCAGAACTCTTGGGATATTTGGCAGGAAATCCTATCAAGTTCACAAGGCTGGTGGGTTGTTTTTTTTAAGTCTTTACTGGTTTAAACTCTCTGACTCCTGAATTACAGGGGGAGGGATCCATAATTTCATTTTGAAAACAGAACTGGATTATCGGGAAGACATTATGGAGTGTTTCTGCTCATTTCTCATGTAGCCCACGGCTAGGAGCCTAGTCTACTTAGATCACAAACAGAATAATGCTCCAAGCAGAATGAAGAGCTGTTTTCACACAAATGTAAAGGTAAAGGGACGACTCTGGGGTTGTGGCGCTCATCTCACTTTAACTGGCCGATGGAGCCGGCGTACAGCTTCCGGGTCATGTGGCCAGCATGACAAAGCCGCTTCTGGCAAACCAGACAAGTGCATGGAAACGCCGTTTACCTTCCCGCCGGAGCGGTACCTATTTATCTACTTGCACTCTGACGTGCTTTCAAACTGCTAGGTGGGCAGTTTCCCAAGTACTGTTTCCCAAAATCCCTACAAATACTGTTTCCCAAAATGACTGGCAGCTGAGGGGACATTGCCACTCTCCAGAATTCAAACTGGAAATCTGAGCGACATGTAAAAGACTTAGCTTTAGAGTGCCGTGAGAGTCAAAAGCACTCACCAAAGGAGCAAAGGCTGCTCTGGGTGTGCCTTCCCATTGGGAGACTCCACTGACAGAAGGGAATTCAAGAGATTAAATGTTCCAATGGACAAGACGAGGCAGTGACAACTGCTCCCGCTCAAGGCTGATAGGAAAGTGGCAATCCCAGAGCAGTGAAATATGGGAGGGAGCTGGATTTGCTTAGTTAGGGAATTTATATACTGTGACATGCCACCACGATCTCCAAACGGTGCAAGATTCCAGGGGCCAAAGCACTAGCCTAGGGTTCGTGTTTCCTTTTGGAAACGAGACATAGCGAAGACTGTGGTGTCTTCTATGATATATGGTTTATTTACACATACCTACAACCTGAGCCTATGATGGAGAGGTTCAAAGCATTAATACTCTGAAACATTCTCCCATAGTTGTAGCCTTGGGTTGAAACAGACCCCAGCCATTTAACAGACTGAAACCTCTTTCCCCTACGTTACATCACCACCACTGCAATAGTAAACTGCTTTGCGCCCGGCACACCATATCTGCTTTCTTAATGGCTCATCTCCTTGCCTTTGTTAAGTTAATGGTTAATGACTCATGCTCATTATCAGGCTGGCCTGGATCCCTGCTGGATCCAAGGATTCAGGGGATTGAATTAAATTCTAATCCTATACTGCAGTGGATTTTCCCCACCCACTCCCATGTTGGGCTAAAGATTCCTGCATTGCAGAGGGGTTGGGCTAAATGACCCTCATGGCCCCTTCCAACTCTACAGTTCTATGATCCTATCCTCACAGTGGCCAAAGACTCCTGAGAACTTAGGAACCTGGAGATTCCACAAGGACTTTGGCTGCTGGATCAAGCCAAAGGGGGCCCCATCTGGTCCTGGTAGATCAGTTGGTAGAGCAGGAGAGTTTTAATCTCAGGGTCGAGGGTTCAAGCACCAAGTTGGGCAAAATATTCCTGCATTGCCGGGGTTTGGATTACATTACCCTTATGGTCCCCCTCGACTCTGCAATTCTGTGTTATTCTGTGATTCTAGGTTGGCTGTAAGAATGAACATTTTGGCATTTAAAGGAATATTTTAAAAATCAAGTTTAACATCACGCTGACTCTTGCCAACATGAGGAGAATGTGGAGGAGGGTTGAAAGACAAAGTGCAATTGCAGGAGCATGGAAATTAAGCCATATGCAAGCACAATATGTGAGAATGCAGAACGCATTTACTGCTTACATTACACGGGAGTGAAGGTGGATGCATTGTATGGCATGCATTCTCGGGGGGTCAGGGGATGAACAAAGACTTAACACACCTGTGCAAAGTGAGTGGTGTCCGAGCTGGGCCGAGATCTAAGATTCTGCCCCAGGACCCCATGTGAGGGTTTCCCACCCCCATGTTCGAGATCCTGTCCAATGCCATTTCTGCCTAAGTTCTGACAATATAGTCAATGCCTCACAGCATAGGCGTCCCATTGAGGGAAAGGCAAAAACCGCCCAACTGGGAGCCAACTGTGATTGGCAGGCCAATTCCTTTCTGGCCTGGTGAACCAGCAACTGCAAAAGGCTTGTTGAATGAAAGTGAGCTTCTGCTATGCCTCCACAGCTTTCATGAGACCACGGGCTTCTATCCACTTCTGTGGGAAAAACAGGTTTCCCCTTAGCATCAGAAGTTGTAGTCCTACAGGCTACAGAAATTATTCTTCCATTATGTTCTATTACTATGCTTACAGTCATTTGACAATGCCCTCATCACTACAGAATCGACATCTGTAATATGAAGGCACTTACAGAAAGGTTCCCTGTGGCTCCCACCTGTTTGTGAAGCTCTCTTCCTCTGGAGATTTGCCAAAATCTGAAGCTCTTGAAAGTACTGGCACAGGAACAATTTTAATTTAACATAATACTTTAATATTTAATATTTAATGGGCATCTCCATTTTATTGAAGAGATAGCATTGTTACCTGCCCCAAGTCATCCAGATGGGTTGTGTTTTTATCTATCTGTACATATAATAAAAATGGAAGTGTTATCATGCTGCAATTTGCTTACCCACAGACAGGTGGCACTGCAAACTACAGGGTGCTCAGAGACAGTGAATGGGTGGCCCAGGTGAGCTACTGAGGGCCTGCCATAACAGACCATGGCAGCCCTCAGTTCAACTGGCTCCTTCACCTGACATCCTTGGGGTCCCTGCCCCCAGGATCTAATCACCTGCCCAGCCAGCACCACTACTGGCCAGCCTTCCTCCTTCCAGGCTGATTGAAGATTGATGGTTGCCCCCTCTACAGATCCTCCAAGTGCCCCTATTTTCCTGGGACAGCCCTGGATTTACAGGGCTGCCTTCAGATGGCTCGGGGGTCAGATAACTGCATACCCTTCAACATTTCTCTGATGAAAACGGGGACGTCCTAAGGAAAAGTGGGACATTCCGAGATCAAATCAGAAACTGGGATGGCCTCTGTAAATCCGGGACTGTCCCTGGAAAATAGGGACACTTGGAGGGTCTGTATTGCCACGGTAACATAATAGTTTTCCAGGTTTTGTAGCTTTTGTAGTAAATTCTGCAAAACCTGCCAGCCCAGTGTGACAACTGGACACACAAAAAACACCCTGTGTGTGTATACACCATGACACCGACATGTGTCAATCTTGATGCCTCAGTCAACAGCAGACTGTCTCCCATTTGGATTCCTGCGAATGAGCAGAAGTCAGGAGGTCACAGCTATGAAGATTGCCTAATTTGCACATTTTCCTCCAGACCTTAATGAAGCAATCCACTGATACTCTTGCAGTGTAACAAATGGTGTGTACTTGCCTCTCCATCTGAAACCAAGTCAATGATTGATGGTCAAAGAGAGAGACCTGTGTTCCCTGAAACCAGGCCAGAAGATTGGCAAGCTCCCCTACTGGATATGCTTTGATTCAGCACAGCCAGCAGAATATAATCTTAGCTTGATCATTCCAGTGCTGAGCAAGTTATGTCTCTGAACCAGGGGATCAAGGGTCACTGCACAGTACAAATAAAATCAGAGCGTATTTCTGTAGGCCTGTGGAAGGACAGCAAACTTTCTACCATTTAGAATGTGTTCGACACTTTGCAGAAAAAAAATAAATGAGGGTCAGGAACCTGATGCACGTGGTAACAGCCATGTTGCAGTGTAGTCATGGTGCATGCTGAATTTGTGGTCAAGTGATCATAGAATTGTAGAATTGGTAGATATGGGTTTGGACTAGATGATCCTTGGGATGCTCCCAACTCTCCAATTCTATGGTTCTAAGATGTACAGCATTCTTGAAGGGTGGCTGCCTAGCCTCTGCTTAAATACCTCCTGCCTGAAGTGACTTCTCCTGCAGGGCCGTCTTACCCATAGGCACTAGGGGTGTGGGGCACCTGGGCGCCAGGCTCTCAGGGACACCAGCCGAGAGTCCAGGGCTCGAGAGTTGAATCTGGGGGAGAGCCCGTCTGCCGGTCGGAGCACCATGATGGGCTCTTCTGCTGTGGGTGGCTCTGCCCTGTGAGTTTGGGGCCGACCGAGCCAGTGAGACGCTGAGGCGGCCGGCCGGCTCTGCCCTCCTGCGTGCCTGGGACTGGGCAACCGGGGGGGGGGGGCGCCATGTGGATCTTTGCACCCCGGCGCCGCATATGCTTAAGACAGCCCTGTTCTCCTGCTTCAGCTTATCACCGCTTGTCTGTGATCTTTGCCCAGGAAATTTCAGAGAGATGAGACCCCGTGGGGGATGTGAGGCCTGTTACTCGGAGGCATATGGTAGTGAGGGGTAATGAAATAAAAGTTATACATTGTGCTGGCCTTTGGGAATGTTATGAAACAAAGGACAACCCTTTAACATTATAGAAACTGAGCAGTCCTGGGCATACCTGCCAAGTTCCTGCCAGAAAAATAAGGGATCGGACCAGAAGTAGCAGGCCGGAAGTAGCGCTGCCGCCATTTTGGAACTGGGCGGAGCATGCTCAGAAGCAACTTTTGATGCTGCTCTGCCCAGTTCCAAAATGGCCACCGCACCAGAAATCGCACTGCAGCCATTTTGGAACTGGGCAGAGCAGCATCAAAAGTCGCTTCTGAGCATGCTCCGCCCAGTTCCAAAATGGCCGCCGCACCAGAATAAACTGGGGGAAGACCAAAAAAATCCGTTTTTCCGGCTGGAAACAGCTGGAAAAACGGGGGTTTCCCGGGGAATACGAGAGACTGGGCAGCTATGGTCCTGGGTCACGGCACCTCTGTGCTTCTTGCTCTTTGTTGGGCAGGACTTGCTAAATCATTGTGTTAAATAAGCTATGGTAAGGTAAAGGGTAAAGGGACCCCTGACCATTAGGTCCAGTTGTGACCGATTCTGGGGTTGCGCGCTCATCTCGCATTATTGGCCGAGGGAGCCGGCGTATAGCTTCCAGGTCATGTGGCCAGCATGACAAAGCCGCTTCTGGCAAACCAGAGCAGCACATGGAAACACCGTTTACCTTCCCGCTGTAGCAGTTCCTATTTATCTACTTGCATTTTGAGGTGCTTTCGAACTGCTAGGTTGGCAGGAGCTGGGACCAAGCAACGGGAGCTCACCCCGTCACAGGGATTCGAACCACCAACCTTCTGGTCAGCAAGCCCTAGGCTCTGTGGTTTAACCACAGCGCCACCTGAGTCCCCAGCTATGGTAAAAGACCTATAACAATTATAGGGCTGGGGTGGTACAGAGAGTCTGACTCCTCCAATCAATGAATTCTGCGGGAGTTGTCTGTCGGTCTCCCTTCTCAACAGCTTAGCATTTGGGGTGGCTCTCAATCATCCCACGGGGAAAAGAAATTCCTAGAGAAGTGCCCCCGACATACTGGAGCATATCTTCCCAGTCTACCTGAATCACAGGTAGACTTCCAACTCTTTGCCTTGCCCGATAGCTAAGAAAAAATGGTATATAAGTATACATTTTACAGTATTTGTTTATTTATTACTACATTTACACTACCACCCTTCATCAGAGGACCACGGGGTGGTTTTGTTAAGCACAATTGGTTTAATTCACACAGAAATAGCAAGTGCCTGTGTACTAGTGAAAAGGTTTAACATGGGGATTTTCCATGGGGCTATATATATATATATACAGTATGAGAAAGGATCTCTGAGCTCTAGCTGAGTTGATATTTCAATTATTGCTGTTCTCTGGTAGGAGGCATATATCCATAATTCACTTCATATTGCTGGACTGTCGTCTTCAGTGCCTGATACTGACTTTTTCTGGCCGCCATTGCATAAGAAAATGCAATGCCATTCATCTAATCCCATCTCCCTCGCTCAAGGCAGCTCTTTTGCATTCCAACAGCTTTGCTGAATGTTTTTTTTGACAGGTGCATGGTTCTCTGCAAAGTCTCGAGTGGGCGCCCGTCTCAAGAAGCACACCGCAATTCAACATCCTGTTTGTTTTGCTCTGGGAAAATAATTATCCTATTTAATTGGGACTTTATTACGCTTTCAGAAAGGATAGGCGACACCAGCTGCCCTTCCCCTCATGCACTGTATGAAATTCTACTCCCTTGGATTCGCTAGAAGCCGCAGCATTTGATATCTGTACTGTACAATCTGACCTTGAACTTGTCTTGATTTAACATAACTTGACACATGAGACATGTGTGAACTTTCATGAATCTACAGTCACCCACACCTTCTTTTCCTTCTTAAGGTTCTTTCCCCATTTATCCTTATGTTTGTCCAGTAAACATCTCAAGAGCAGCACACTCAACCTATGTCATGAGTCAAACTATTGCTGTATGAAATAACTTTCGTCTTGGCAAAGGAATGGTATATTAAAATCCAAGACAGAGATCTAGGTACCAGTCAGGGGATAATATCTAGACCCTTGTTCTAGAAGAGAGAGTTAGATGTTATATAATTAGTTCTATTTATGCCACACTTACTGCACTGACATCTTTGGATCGCAAGTTGCTGTTAAACCTTTAGCTCTTTAGAAGGGGGAAAGAAGCAAGATCTGGAGAAAATGGTTGGAGAGAACCTAAGAGAAAATTAATAAATTTCAGAAGAAATGAGAGGCATATCGGAAGCACTTTGGGGACGGAATAATGGGATTGATGGACACAAAATCTGGTGATGACCACTAACTAAGATTATAAACAGAATAGGCAAGCTAATGCAATGGGCATGTATCGAACCTATTAAGCATAATAAATAAATAGAAACTCCATGATCAATGGCAGGATGCCAATGGATACCACTGGTTATTTCATTTTTGCCCTCCTTCTGGACTTTCATTTAACATGGTTCAAGGCCAGCTGCAATCAAAGCAACATCATTTTGGCATTGTCACAGTGGCCGGAGCGGACTACTTCAGAGTAACGACGCTACGCAGCTCTGCATTTTATTCTTTTATTGGTGCTGCGTATTTACAGTGCTAAAGTCATTGCTATTTACACGGAGTGATGTGATCAGTCGGTTTCAGAACCTCCTAATGGCTTTTGGCGCGTCTTTCTCCAACACAAAAGCTTTGGCAGACCCATCCTCTTTCCCCTCCTCTTTCTGCGTAGTTCTGGCGTTGGGGGGATGGGTCTCCCTCCCTTATTCGCCCCTTCCTGTCCCGCCTGGGACCCTGGCTCCTCTACCTTGCCTGAGCCCCGGACCCGACTTCCTGCTTCCCTACTGGAATCGGAACTCTCTCTGCTTTCCCCTGTGCTCGGTGATTGGCTTGAACTCAGGAGGGGAGGGACTTCGCGATATCCCCTGTCCCTCACATCCACCCCCCTCCCAAGCTCTCCTTCACCCCTCCCCAGGTCCCCCCCAGGTGTCGGTGACGACTGGAAGCCTAAGAACTCAGTGCTTTCCGAGCCCGTTGGTGTGAACACCTCCCCCCAGTCCTGCAAGCCCCCCCCTTCCGCCTGGGAGGATGGGAATCCCAAAAAGTCCGTGGCGTCAGAGCTGGTGGGGGTAAAAATGTTCTGCCAATCTGCTCCTTCCTCTGACTGGGTGGATCTCGGTGACACCCATACCTCATCCTCTGGTTCCTCAAACTCCGCTTCCCAGCGCCATGGTGAACTGCTCTCCCGTGCTTCCTCCCCCTCCCCCTCCCTTTCCATGTGCCAGGGCTTGGGTCTATGGGGAAAGAGGGCGTGAAATTCTTCTACCAGGAATTCCTCCTGTATCTGAGTGGCTGGGACCCATTCATTCTGGGACGGTGGAGCATCCTCCCATGCCATGAGGTACTCCAGTCCCCCCACCCCCCACCTTGAATCCAGGATGGCCGTGGCCTCATTGAGTTGCTCCCTGCCTTCCCTCTCCCCCCCTCCCTCAGGGGTTTGTTCGCTGTCTCGGAGCCTGCTGCTTTCCCTGTACGGCGACAGCAGCGATCTATGAAACACAGGGTGCACCCTCATGTCCTCTGGCAGTGCCAGCCTGTATGCCACCGGGTTGACCTGTTGCGTGACCGTGAAGGGGCCCAACCTTCTGGGCGCCAGCTTCTTGCATCGCCCTCTGATGGGAAGGCCCTCCGAGGACAACCACACTTTGTCCCCCACCCTAATGACCTCCCCCGGTCGCCTGTGGCGATCTGCCCCCTTCTTGTACGCTTCCTTGGCTCTCTCCAAGTGTTCTCTGAGCTGCTGGTGTACCGTCAGTGGGGGAGGGCACAACCGTTCCCGCCTTTCCTTGCCACTCCCTGCGATGTGGGCAGTCTCTGACGAGATGCTGGGGGGAGTTGCAGAGAAAGCAATTCCCGCCCCTTCCCTCCTTGCGTCTTGGCGCCGCTGGGGTTTGAAAAGCCCGCGCGCGCGCGCTATCAATCTGCATGGGTTCCTGGTCCTGACTGGCCCCAGGCGTGGCTTGAAAGGGTTGTTGGGGGAGTGGCTTCTCCTGCGACCGTGAGAACCAAGCCCGCTTTGCGCGCGTTGCTTGCTTGTCGCTCCACCGGGATTCCTGTCTCACCCCCACCGCCAGAGCCGCTTTGCTCAGCTGATCCATATTACTGGGCTTTGGACCTCTCGAGAGCTCATCCTTCACCTCCTCATGCAACCCCAAGTAGAACGCCGCTTGCATTGGGGGTGACTCGAGTTCCCACCCCAATCTGTGCACCAGCATGGTGAATTTCGCCCAATACGCGCGAACTGTCATATTTCCTTGGCGTAAATTATGAAGTTCCTCCTTAGTCTGGTCCATATGACTATCGGACGAATACATCGTTTTCAAACCTTCTAGAAATAGTTTGACATTCTTCATGCAAGGATTCTTTGTTGCGATTAACGGTCTTAGCCACTCCCTGGCTGCTCCGGTAAGGTGCTCCACAATAAACGCTACCCTGTGCTCATCATCAGGGAACTCAGCGTGGTGCAGCTCAAGAGCATACACAATCTCAGTCTCAAAGCCCTGATATTCCCTCGGGTCTCCATTGAACTTGCTTACTAGGGTCCCGGCTCTCCAAAGTAGCCCAAAAAGGATTAGGAGGTTGCTGTCACAGTGGCCGGAGCGGACTACTTCAGAGTAACGACGCTACGCAGCTCTGCATTTTATTCTTTTATTGGTGCTGCGTATTTACAGTGCTAAAGTCATTGCTATTTACACGGAGTGATGTGATCAGTCGGTTTCAGAACCTCCTAATGGCTTTTGGCGCGTCTTTCTCCAACACAAAAGCTTTGGCAGACCCATCCTCTTTCCCCTCCTCTTTCTGCGTAGTTCTGGCGTTGGGGGGATGGGTCTCCCTCCCTTATTCGCCCCTTCCTGTCCCGCCTGGGACCCTGGCTCCTCTACCTTGCCTGAGCCCCGGACCCGACTTCCTGCTTCCCTACTGGAATCGGAACTCTCTCTGCTTTCCCCTGTGCTCGGTGATTGGCTTGAACTCAGGAGGGGAGGGACTTCGCGATATCCCCTGTCCCTCACAGGCATTAAGTTAGTAAAACAGCAGTCTGAATTCTGAATGCAACAAATAACTCAATTTTCAGTTGTCTCGTTAGTGAATGAGTTATCTTGTTAGTGAATGCCTCCCACAGTTTGGTCAGACTCATGTTGGTGGCTTCGAGAACACTGTCCAACCATCTCGTCCTCTGTCGTCCCCTTCTCCTTGTGCCCTCCATCTTTCACAACTTCAGGGACTTTTCCAGGGAGTCTTCTCTTCTCATGAGGTGGCCAAAGTATTGGAGCCTCAGCTTCAGGATCTGTCCTTCCAGTGAGCACTCAGGACTGATTTCCTTCAGAATGGATAGATTTGATCTTCTTGCAGTCCATGGGACTCTCAAGAGTCTCCTCCAGCACCATAATTCAAAAGCATCAATTCTTCGGAGATCAGCCTTCTTTATGGTCCAGCTCTCACTTCCATACATCACCCCTGGGAAAACCACAGCTTTAACTATACGGACCTTGTGATGTCACTTACCTTACCGGCATACAATTCAGTCAGCTTTCATTTCTCGACTCACGTGGGCATATGCATGGAAGTAATTAAATAAATTGATTTAAACTGCAAAAAACGTGCAAAAATGGCCCTGAAAGAGCAGGGAAACCGCAGGAACAGAGCAGATCCATGGAGCTTGAAGATCAAGTGTGCGATAGCAGACATTGTGCAACCATACAAGGAGATATTTGACCAGAGGATGAGACAACAGCGCCAGCTGTTCCTCTGCAAGACACCCTCAGCAGCAAGTGAATCTTTTGGGTACTGATCTATCCCACTTGTCATTGTTTCCACCTGGTCCTCCAATGATGAGTAAGATTGAGAGCCACCATTGCCACCATGCAAGCCAGTCTTGGCCTTGACATCTCCCAACAGATGTCAAAGAGAAAAACAACTACCAGACTTTTAGAAGACATCTGAAGGCAGCCCTGTTTAATGTTTAATAGATTGTTGTGTTTTATTCTTCTGTTGGAAGCCGCCCAGAGTGGCTGGGGAGACCCGGCCAGATGGGCGGGGTATAAATTATTATTATTATTATTATTATTATTATTATTGCTGCTGGTTTTTAAAAGGGGTTTTCAGAGGTTCAGAGGGTGTTTACTGGTGTTTTAGATGGTGTTCCCCACTGTACCTGATTTCACATATACGCACGTAAGCCCCGTGTAATAGGGGAGAAGCACATGGAATTTTATCTTTCTTTTGATTTTACTTGCTCAAGGCAAGCAGGGAGCAGAAGAAAATGATACTGGATTCGCTTCACTCACAAATTCAGAAAAGGCTGTAATATAAAGCCTGAGTGGGGTCAAGTGAGCAGTCAAAGACGGCCTAACTGCTCATGCTCAAAATATATTTGGGCTTTTTCATGCAGTTGTGTAGACAAGGCAGCCCCAGCGTGTTTGAATTTCATTCTTCTATTATCTTCTTGGGGGTGAAGACAAAGTTCACTTGTTGTATTTCATACCACAGGACAAAAAGGCTTTTTATGTTTATATTCTTTACTCATAAACCTCACACAACAGCATAGGTCAAATTCATATTTTCCCACACTCTACCTCTGTCACTGCCCTAATCTGAGTAATTGGAATGTACACGATTCAGGCAGGACTCCCATAGGAAAGGTTCAAATTCCTCTCTCCCACATGAACAATTTCCTACACTGAAAGAGAAATCTCGTTAAAGCCTTCCCAGCATGTTGTTCCTGGAGACACCCCACTCCCACCGCCAAGATACCATAATGTTTCCATCTTCTCCGGAATCCTCAAAACACGTCCTTGGACCTTAGTGTCGATGGGGGTCAAAAAAATTATTTCAAAATAAATGGTCCAGAGGCTGGGACCTAACACAAAGCAAGAGAAGTTGTATTTCAAGTTTGGACAGCTGCAGGCCCATTGAGGAACAACAGGTGCTGTTTTCTGTAACTTCTTCTTCTTCTTCTTCTTCTTCTTCTTCTTCTTCTTCTTCTTCTTCTTCTTCTTCTTCTTCTTCTTCTTCTTCTTCTTCACTTGTAGCTGAGTAAGATTGTCTTCCATGAACATGGTTTTAACAGTGAGTCCATAAGTGACAGTGGAGGCCAATTCTGGATCCACACGTCCTTCCACAGTGGGGACATAGGTTTCCGGGCAGACCCGTCTTTCCTATTGGGGCTACTGGCGCATTGTGCCAGGGCGCCGCCTCTCAGGGGCACCCCAACGAGTGGGAGAGCTGCGCAGAGCAAGCGCCCCTCACTGCCCACGTGGAGGCAAGGCTAGGGTGTGCTCCCGAGCCAGGCTCCTCCACAGCGTCTCCTCCCTGCTGGAGGAGCCGCTGTCAAACCCCGCCGGCAACGCCGCCCTCACCCGCCTATTCTCGGGCTGCGGGCGCCGTTGCGGGGAAGCCAGCCGCGAGCCTCCCGTCGGCGCAGCAGCCAGGGCTCCCTGGATGGCAGTGCCGCACAGCTGCTTTGGTCGAGGAGGCAGAGGCGGAGGTGGAGGCGGACCACAGCTGGCAGCGTCCCGGCCTGTCAAACCACCCCCTCCGGTGGCCCGAAGCACCTGGCCCTGCCCGGTGGAGCGCGAGTCTGGTGTTGCCGTTGCCAATCCTGCTTGTGGTGGCCGAGAAGCAGAAGGCATGGCATGGTGGCATCGGGGGGGGGTGCCTTGGAGGTGCACGAGGCGCAGATGCTAAAACGAAGCATGCGCACTCGTGTCCCCGGGGACCACCACCGGAGCCACACCACTGGATAGGATTAAGACGGCCCTGTTTCCAGGTGGGAATTGATGACGGTATGGATTTGCCAAGCATGCCTTCCTCTTAGCACATTTCTCCCTTTTTGTCCTGAGTTAGAGCATCTTCAAAGTCCATAACACCTTTGGTAAAGGCTGCTCTCTAATTGGAGCGCTTGCAGACCAGTGTTCCTCAGTTATTGGTGTTTATACTACATTTTAAAAGATTTGCCTTGAGAGAGTCTTTAAACCTCTTTTGTTGACCACCAGCATTACATTTTTCATTTTTAAGTTCAGAATAGAGTACAGTGGTACCTCGACTTACGAAGACGATCCGTTCCGCGGCGCTCTTCCTAAGTCGAGGTTTTCGGATGTCGAAGCGCCCGTTCTGCGCATGCGTGGACAGCGTGCGGGGTGAAAAGACTTCCGGCGTTGTCAACTTTGTAAGTCGAAACCTTCAGAAGTCGAAGCATTCGTATGTTGAGGTACCACTGTAGTTGCTTTGGAAGACAATAATCAAGCATTCATACAACATGACCAGTCCAACAAAGTTGATGTTGAAGAATCATGGCTTCGACATTGCGGATCTTTGCTTCCTCCAGTACACTGGCATTCGTTCACCTGTCTTCCCAAGTGATGTGTAATTTTTTCGGAGACACCGTTGATGGAATCTTTCAAGGAGTTGGAGATGGAGTTTATAAGTGGTCTATGTTTCGCAAGCATACAGTAAGCATACTGTATCCTTACCTTACCTTTCTGTAAGTACCAGCCCTACCATTAGGCAATGTGAAGCAGCCACCTCTGTGGCAAAGGATCCAGGAGCAGTGGTGAGGTACTGGAGAACAGACTTATGCGTTACCAAGTAACCTGATATACTCCCTAGCTAGCCTGCTGCCCTCCATTGTGATGGACTATGCTGGCCCATTGAAATAAGATTCGGCTGCCAGCGCAGTCGGAATGGGGAAAGGAGCTTTCTTTTCCTTTGCCTCTGGTGTGCCCGTCCTGCTTTCTATCAATGGCCGGGTTTCCCGTGGTGATTTTACCTCACCATAACACTCCTCACAGCTAATTCAAAGACGGTGAATGTTGACTTCAGCAAATGGCATGTCAGGCCAGTGGTATAAATGTCACGGAGAGCTGCTCCAACCTTGGGCTATTTTTTTCAGGACTTCCAGACATCAGCTATACTAGGAGAAGTTTTATGTTGCTGTTACTGTTGCTGTCAAAGATAATCTGTGCAGAGGTTAGTATAGTAAGAGGCTATTTTGAAATCCAACCCAATATTCAGTTTGCTCTTTGAGTGAAAAGGTGACTCAGCTCTTTCCACCGAGTAGGGCTGTTTCTGCTTTCTTGTAAAAAATCCTCCTCGGCTTGCATTTGATGTTCTTTAGCTACATTTCAAAATGTATGTCACCTTGAATATTTTTGGCATTTTATCTGGAAAATTGATAGCCCTCCAGTTAAGACTTAAGCCAGTTGGCACCAACACGTCACTGTTAATTATGAAGGATTATTATTATCTTAAACCTGGATATGCTCATTTACTTTTATGCATTTAGTTAGCCGGGCAGATGTTATCATTGGCTCTTGGCCATATGTGGCCGCCTCAGCGGGAAGGAAGGGGTGTCGCCCAGAGGTGTCCCCGGCTCCGGATTTGCTGCAGGAGCCTTCTGCAACCCATCCGAAGTCGCGCCAGCGTCGCGGAAGTCAGTCCTTGCGTGGCAAGGCCTCTGCGCTGCGCTGGTTTAGCGCAGGGACTGACCAGGCGGGAGGGTCCACAAGGTTCGCAGGCTGGATTAACGAGCCCGGTGGGCCGCATCCGGCCCCTGGGCCTTAGTTTGCTGACCCCTGCTCTAACCCCTATGTAGTGCTTTCTTGTCCCTTCCCCTCCATTCTTTGTACAGTGGTACCTCGGTTTACAAACACAATTGGTTCCGGAAGTCTGTACTTAACCTGAAGCGTACTTAACCTGAAGCGAACTTTCCCATTGAAAATAATAGAAAGTGGATTAATCCGTTCCAGACGGTCCGTGGAGTACTTAACCTGAAGCGTACTTAACCTGAAGCGAACTTTCCCATTGAAAATAATGGAAAGTGGATTAAACCGTTCCAGACGGTCCGTGGAGTACTTAAACTGAAGCGTACTTAACCTGAAGCGAACTTTCCCATTGAAAGTAATGGAAAGTGGATTAATCTGTTCCAGACGGGTCCGCGGAGTACTCAACCTGAAGCGTACTTAACCCGAGGTATGAGTGTAATTGGTTACAGAAGTCTGTACTTAAACTGAAGCGTACTTAACCTGAAGCGAACTTTCCCATTGAAAGTAATGGAAAGTGGATTAATCCGTTCCAGACAGGTCCAAAGAGTACTTCAACTGAAAATACTCAAACCGAGGCGTACTTAAACCGAGGTATGACTGTAAAGGGCTCCCCTGCTCTGGCCCACTGCTTGCATAACGTTTACACAAGGCTTCAAATTGCCGGTGAACTCAAGCTGCATAGCTACAGATTCACAAGTTTATTTCAAGAGTGCTGGAACCCGAGTTCCTGGCTTGTGGACTTAAGGGATAAGCGTCAGCACTCAAGAACATATTTATTTCATGTCACATGAAGACTAAGTAGAATGCTTATTCTGACCCAGTGCAAATCAAGGAGATTTTTTTGGGGGGGGAATGTGTTAATCTGAAACGTTTAAATCCAGGTGAGATTTTCAGAAGTCGTTAATTTCACTCTCAACTCACAAACGACAGCGGCACATTTTCCTTTGTTTATTTTCTGTGTGGGAAAAGGGCTCTGGCTGTTTTCAAAGGCCCAGTTCCTTTGTGGGGATTCTTCATATTTTCATTTCATCTTTTGCAGAACAAATTAGTTTTCTGCACAATATATAACAGACAAAGATGGCACCTGATTCACAAACCTGCTAAGCCAGCGTTCTTTGATTTCAAGTCATGAATGTGTTGCTTTTTCAGGCTGTCCCTGAAACACAGGTCAGACACACAGTGTAATAATTCTCGGCCTGATTCAAGGTGCTCACATTAGTGTTTAAAACCCTAAACAAATGGGGCTCCAAATAGCTGCTAGACTGCCTCCTTCCCAACTAACCTGCTCAGGCATTAAGATCTGCAGAGGGGTTAGCTTCCTGCAGCCAATGGGAAGCCAGCCAGTGTCGCGGAAGGCGGTCCTCGCTCTGCTCCACACTGGTTTAGTGCACGGGAGTCCCCAAGCGGGCGGCAGGGGTCCATGGGCCGGTTAAATGACCCCCATGGGCTGCTTATGGCCCATGGGCCTTAGGTTGCCAACCCCTGGTCTATACAGTTGCTAAAGGTAAAGGTAAAGGGACCCCTGACCATTAGGTCCAGTCGTGACCGACTCTGGGGTTGCGTGCTCATCTCGCATTATTGGCCAAGGGAGCCAGCGTACAGCTTCCAGGTCATGTGGCCAGCATGACAAAGCTGCTTCTGGAGAACCAGAGCAGCGCACGGAAACGCCGTTTACCTTCCCACTGTAGCGGTCGGTACCTATTTATCTACTTGCACTTTGATGTGCTTTCGAACTGCTAGGTGGGCAGGAGCTGGGACCGAACAATGGGAGCTCACCCCATTGCAGGGATTCGAACCGCCAACCTTCTGATCAGCAAGCCCTGGACTCTGTAGTTTAACCCACAGCGCCACCTAGGTCCCTCATAATCATTATTTCTATAGCTGGTTTTAACCAATTGCATAAAATCCATAAATCGTTTTTTGTTTTGTAAGCAAGGGGAATCCCCCCAATTTATTTATTTTTGAAAAAGTAATAATCATAAATAAATAAGAATTAAAATGTGCACTCCACCACCGAGACCATTCCATTGTAACTATCCAACCTCCCAACATTTCAACACCTTTTGTGATGGTTTGACCCCTATTCCGTTTTAACAGTACAAATTCTACAAACACCCTCCATAACGTCTGAAAACCATTTCTCCTTCAGATTCCCCGTCGCACGTGTTAATTTATTGTTAATAGTGATAACCTCACAGCTCTTTATACCGTTCTTCCATTTTATATTCTTCTTGTCCCTTCTACTTCCTGGCTATAATAATTTGTGCAGCTGTCAATAAACTTGTGAGCAAGTCCTTCATAGCCCGTGAACCTTCCACCCCGTCATAAATTGATAATAATGCTAACCTCTGGACTTTTGGTCAGCTGTAACCCAGTGATTTCTGTTATCTTCTTAAACACCCTTTGCCAAAAAAGAGAGAGTACATATTCACACTCCCACCACATGTGAACATAATTCCCTGTTTCCAGGCACACACCCAACATAAATCATAAATCAATTTTAAAATAATATTAGCGTGATTAAGTTAGGATCAGTGACCTATCCATACTGTTTGCTTTGACCGAAAAGCAGCTTCCCAGAATAGGCAGAGATCTTTCTAAGCCTTTGCTCTCTGATATGTTTTTTACGTGAGCCTGCCAAGGTCTAAGCCTAGATCTCCAGTCCTAAAACTTGCTTTGCATGAAATTGGCAAGTTTATTTGTTTTCCTCTGAAATATCTTAGAGGAATTGTACATTCCAGATTCCCTGCCTAGACTAGTACGGTAGTAGCACAGCTCTTTCTCACATGGAATTCTGTAGAAAAACTTGAAAAGCAATTTTATTATTATTTAGAAATAGGGTTTAGTGGGGGGCCCATGAAAGTATCTTAAGAGAAAATACATAATAAATCACCCCCACCCCACCCATCCTGGCACACCCACCCTCCCATTCTCTGTATTTCCTGAGACGTGACGAGAAAACGTAAAGCAAAACAAAGTCATTGCAAAACTGATGAGGATCTATTTAGGGGAGGCATATTAGATTTATGGTGAAGGCAACTTTGTGCTAATGCCCTGTGCCATTACAAACAAATATGATTGATTGAAATTTAAGTGCATCCTGTTTACACACAGAAATAAAAAAAAGCACTTGAATTGGATCAGCGTTTCTCCTTCCTCTGTCTGGAAGGAAACATTGTGGTCGCACCATAAGGCAAATATTTTTATTCTCGTGAAGCTTTAGGATTTCATTCCCTTCCTGACCGAAATTCCTAGAGGGTTGGTTTGGAGAATAGCTGAATAAATAGTTACATTATATTTTGAATGAGAAAGACAAGAGCTCCATATATTAACGTTTTACAATAGGCTAAGGGGTTTGGCTAACGTGAGCAAGTTGCTACGAAGGTGATTACTTCTACAGTTTGGCAGCTGTCCCATTTACAATGGGGAATTCCTTTAGAAAATGACTCCTTTGTAAAGCAACCACAGCCTTTGCAGATGAAGACATATTTTCTTAAATACTATTACGAGAACTGACCTAGGGGATTTCTGTTTCCAGTCGGACTGTTTGGAAGTGTAGAAGAAGAGAATCGCTTCTGCTCAGTTTTCGCTATCTGAGAACTTGTTATGATATGAGAGCTTAGAACAGACACTAAAACACACTAGTGTTACTGGTATAGAAGCATATAATTACTGATAATAAGCAAAAGCATATTTCCGAAGATTTCAAGGAGTTGTAAGGAGCTGCAGGTATTTTTATCCTTAAATTCACATTGTTCAGAAATAATATCTAATTTTATTTTATTTTTTGTAATGTAGTTTTTATAATTTTTCATCTCTAAACTGCTTAATGTGGTGGCATTGAGATCTTTCTTTGTTTACATTAGAGCACACGGCATGCAACATTGACATAAGCAGCACTTTTTTTCTGGGGGGGACCCAGGGGGATGCCCACCCCTCAACATTTTGTGAATCTAAGTTTGGCCTCATTGAGGGGCAGTACTTCAATATGAGTAGGAAAACGAGAGTACCCCTAAACATTTTTTAAAGAAAAAAAGCACTGTACAAAAGCATAAAAATAGAAGAATAAAAACTCAGATAAAAGTTTCAGAATATACGGTATTAACAAAGTTGTGTCAAAGTATATATACCAAAAAAATTACAGAAATAATATCAAATTTTAAGACTGTTGTGGCTCATCACTCTTACGTAATGAAGTACCAGCAAGTACCAGCAATGATATTCTACTAGGTTTCAAAACAAAACAATTGACTTTAGGTCAAGCTTGTGACACCGCCCGCCCCCCAAGATAACAGCTTTGGCACTCCAAAAAAAATTCACTATGTTGTTCAGCTTGTCTTGTGAGCTCACAGTATTAACCAATACTAGCTTAACCAATGTCCCATCCTCTTAAAAACCTTTCTTTGCTCTTCTGGAGACAGGAGTAAAGCAGGTGAACTGCAGGTGAACAAATATCTAACCAGTTTGGCAGACACAGATTAGAAAACCCTGAGCTAAGAGGAAACCGCCAGCTGAAGAGGACAAAATGGAAAAGGCAAAGATGAGAGGTCAACTCTTTCAAGCTTAACACGGGTGAATGTTACTCATATTTCCATCCTTTCTCAATATTTCAAAACATAAAAAGGTAAAGGGGCCCCTGACCATCAGGTCCAGTCGTGTCCGACTATAGGCCAAGGGAGCCGGCGTTTGTCCGCAGACAGCCTCTGGGTCATGTGGCCAGCATGACAAAGCTGCTTCTGGCGAACCAGAGCAGCACACGGAAACGCCGTTTACCTTCCCGCCGGAGCGGTACCTATTTATCTACTTGCACTTTCGTGCTTTCGAACTGCTAGGTGGACAGGAGCTGGGACCGAGCAACGGGAGCTCACCCCATTGCAGGGATTCGAACCGCCGACCTTCTGATCAGCAAGCCCTAGACTCTGTGGTTTAACCCACAGCGCCACCAACATACTTAGCAAGAACTCCGCACTGGAATTTAATGGGGCTTATTTGTGAAGAAAAACAAATGTGCTTTAGAAACACCTAAGTTTAAATTCTCGAAGCTATAGCTTCTAGACAGCCAATAAGTATTTTGGAACCACATTTTCTTTCTATACAGCAGAAAACTGCAAAGAACAAAGTGCTTTTGAAAGTTGAAAATGTGCACAGTTTTGCACAGCGAAGGAAGGCATTGTATTAATGTTATTACTTAAATGTGCACTAAAGCTTTCTCTCTGTTTCCTTTTCTTCTATCGGCTATTAATACTCCACAAGAAGTATGCACAAATATGTAAGGATTATTTCTTCCGTTGCTCCATGCCAAGAAACAGCTGGTGGGTAAATTTGCACTTCCAAATCTGTAGGACCTGAGAATGGGACTAACTAAGGGGTGGATCAGTTCAAATCCTAAGGAAAGCCTATCCAGATGCTGAATATCTGGATATTTCATTATCAGTGATGAAAAACATCTGCTTCCTTTTATAACAGCGGGGGGGGGGGTAAGGAAGTGAACATTAATAAACTCCTTGACCCAAATAATTAAACTGAAACTCCTCAGTGGGTAAGCTAAAAATCCATGGCGGGTGGGGGGGGGAGGAATGGTACATTTATTTCATTCTGCTTTGTGTACTAAGCCTGGGAGACAATGTCACGTGAGCGTGGCACAAAACAGCACCATCTAGCAGAAATATCAAGGTGATTTCTTACATCAGAAGTGGAGCTTTTGTGCCCCTGAAACACCTTGATCAGCCCACCTTCCCTTAGTTTTTTAGCTGTACATTTCCTCCCTCATCTGTAAAGTGGGAACTGGCCATGACCTCGCCATAGGTCCGGATTTTCACAGACATTACTGGGATTTCAAAGACCCAGGGTGGGGTGGGGTGGTTTGCGTCTGGGTCTTAGGAAGTCAATTGAAAAATCATGTGATTTTTCTGGTGTTTTTGTAAAAAGAAAGCTCAACAACTCTCAGGGTGTCCTGGTTGTTACTTTTTGAAATATGGCAACCCTAAAATATAAATCAGCATATGTGCTCCAGAGACTTATATATGAGTAAATAATATGTGGAACTTAACATGGGCCATTGTAGTGCATTGGGTCTGTGGTTAGGTGTGGTTAGGTGTAGTGAATATGTTAATTTCATTTCCCCTCAACCTTTATTTTTCTACTCTTCAATTCAATCCACCCCATTCCTACATGTTTGTGGGTTTTTTAAGGCCTAAAAAACCAGCAATTTATGGCTTTCTCTTCATAGTCACATTTTTGCGATACCTATTGCATGTTATTTCCACCCGCAAAGTGGAAACCCAACAAGCGTTCATACATGAACGAACACTGCAATTTTAAAAGGAACCACTTATTGTGTGGACAGGCAGAGTCCCCCAAACCCTGGGTGTCCCCCGAGTGGAATAACGACTCAAGACAACATGCTATGGGATTAAAATTGGCCACAACTTTATTATGTTTCAGATGTAGGGAGACCTTGGCGTTTATCCTTCCCAGTCCCCCGCTGGGGATCTGGGAGACATCAGGGTTATCCACAGTGAGTGGGGGATGGCCTGGCTCTGGAGAACATATGTTCAAGCAGAGAGCCCGCCGCCCATTTGCCGCCGCTGGAGGGGGAGAGCAATGACAACCTTTCGGCGTACGGCCAATGCCTCCCTTCAAAACAACCCCTTTAATGGGGAACCCTGGGATCGCCACCGCAAAGAGGAAGGGGTGGGTGGGTCACCGCTTCAAAACGCCCCCCCATTTAGGGAAGATAGACTAAAGGATTCTGCCCAAGGCCTGAAACCGCCAAAGTTGTGACGTTTTGGTACAGGAAAGGCGAAACCTGCCAATGCAGGAACATTCCTTTCCGGCCCTTCAACAGCCACCTTGATGTAGCAGCGCCCGCATACCTGTGGAGAAGAGGTTAACCTGCAAAAGAAGGCTTAACTGACGCTGGGTAGGGTGGGAGAAGCTCTGGAGCCGACTGAGAACTCCCAGGTAAGATCCTCCCCCTATTGTGTGGGCGGGATGGTCCCTCCCCCTACCTGGCCTGATCTCCTTGGCAACGCCTCCCGAGGTGGGATTGGTAGGTGGAGACCTCCAGTTATCCCACCCAGGGAAGGCAAAGCGAAGCCTGTGCTAATGGGAACAGCATAGGGTCCAGGGGGCTGCTCGCGACCACAAAAGGGTGCCCCCCCCGTTCTAGTCCTAATTGTCTAGTCTGCTACTATCAATGTGGGTTCCCCCCCCCATCTGTGCCCTTTCTAGAAGACGTACCGGTAGATAAAAATGGGCCTGGTGTTAGATGTGACATTCTAAACTAGAGTCCGCTGTAGATAATAGTTTAGATCCAAAGGAGCAACGACTGATGTTGAAATTTCCTCTGGATCCAGCCCAATGTATCCATACAATTTGTGATGAACATAAGCTCATAGCTGCCAAGTACCCTGTTTTCCCCGGGAAACCCCCGTTTTTACTTACCTTTTCCCGGTGGTCCCCCGTATCACTTCGTCTCCCGTTTTTCTCCGTTATTTTCTCCTGCCGGCGGCCTTTTTTCTTTCTTTCTGATTTGCCCTTCTATGGGCACAAAAAATGGCCGCCGTCGGCTTCAAAAGTCGCATCTACGCATGACCAGAAGTGCGTAGACGCGACTTCCGGTGTTGGCGGCGGCCATTTTTGGTGCCCATAGAAGGGCAAAGCGACACCGGAAGTTACGTCGACGCAACTTCCGGTGTCACACGGCTGCCAGTCCCGGATTCTGCAGTCCGGGACTTGGAAGGTAAGCATAAGCTATGTTTGCCAGAGTTTCCAAGGTCTAGCCAGCCTGACATTCCAGCTTCCATTTTAAAAAACACAACAATCGAACACTGTCTTTAACAAGTCAGCAACAACCCACATGAAATACTTGGCTCTGAGGGCTTTGCCCCTTACTCAGGAGCTTAAAATAAATACAGTGAAGTAGTAGATCATGATAAAAGGTTAATGTGTCACTGCTAGGGGCGCAAACTTTAATTGGTAGGTTAATTAGTGTGGGCCAAATTTAAGCAGCAGGAAATCAAGACATACTTAGAATGCTATTTTTAGTTAAGATAATAGAGCTCTGCCTTATACTATGTCTAGCTCGACACCGTCTTTTTCTTCAAGCAAATTTCTACTCCCTTTTTATGAAACGTTCCTTACATAGTAATGCTCACAGGCAAAAACAGCAATATATAAAACAACAGAATTAAAATGAAAGCACGCAGTTTTAAAAAATAGCAGTCAGCGATAAACATTTAGGAATCAAAACAACACAGCCCAAGCAAATCACACCATCACAAAACAACACAGCACAAGTAGCAGTTGCTTGAGTAAAATCCTTAAAATTATGGGAAAGCAGCTGGCCACTGGTTCTGTTAGCTAGGGATCATGGGAGTTGTAGTCCCAAAACATCTGGAGGGCCGAGTTTGCCTATGCCTGAACTAGCCCAAGAAACAAGAAACAACATAATGTGGGTTGTTTGGACTTTATGAACATACAAAGTCACAGGTGGAATAGACACCAGTATATGGACCTTGTGAATGAACTGATCTGTGAATGAACTGATCTACTGGGTCTTCTGCTTAATCCGTTGAACTTTATGAGTTATTTCCGTTGAACTCTATAAGTTATTTGATATGATATAGTGAATAATATATTTTATTTATGTAAGAGCACAGCCGGTTACGTCTTGTGTGTTTGTTGAGTGTAATTTACGTAACCACAGGTTTGATGTTGTTTTGAACTAGTCCAAGGCCTGGGAGAAGAGGAATATTTTTGCCTGGCACCTGAAGATATGTAACAAAGCACCAGGCAAGCCTCCCTGGGGAGAGCATCCCACAAATGGGGAGCCCATAGCTGCCAAGTCTCCCGTATTCCCTGGGAAATCCCCGTTTTCCCAGCTGTTCCTAGCTGAAAAAACGGATTTTTTTTGTTTCCCCCTGGTTTATTCTGGCGCGGCGGCCATTTTGGAACTGGGCGGAGCATGCTCAGAAGCGACTTTTGATGCTGCTCTGCCCAGTTCCAAAATGGCTGCAGTGCGACTTCTGGAACGGATTAATTCACATCAGTTTATGAACGCTTCAGTTTATGAACAGACTTCTGGAACCAATTGTGTTCATAAACCGAGGTTTATATATGGGGGGGACTAGGGGCTGGCATGAGATAATACAAATGAACAAGGGGATAGTTAGCATCCCTGCTCCTCTTTCCAAAGCAACTGAAGTCAATGTGGAAAGGGGAGAACTTCTTTGTCCTCCACAATTCAGACCTCCACTCTCTTCCTTTTTTTTATAAAAGCATGAGAAGAGCCTGCTAGATCAGGCCAAAGGCAGCTAGTTCAGCATCCTGTTCTCGTGGTGGCCAACAAGATACCTGTGGTAAACCTGCAAGCAGGACTTAAGCACAGGAGCCCTCTTCCCTCCAGCAGCTGGTACTCCAAAGCACACAGCCTCCAGCAGTGGAGGCAGAACACGGCCATCATGACTGGTAGACACTGAAGGCCTCAACCTCCACGAATTTGTCTAATCGAGAACATAAGGCCACCCTTCTCCTCAGTCAGAACCCACCAACCCAGGACCACGTGTTCTGTGTGGCCCATAACATCATAGCTGCCAAGTCTCCCGTATTCTCCGGGAAACCCCCGTTTTTCCAGCTGTTCTCAGCTGAAAAAACGGATTTTTTTTCATTCCCCCCCCCCGGTTTATTCTGGCGCGGCGGCCATTTTGGAACTGGGCGGAGCATTCTCAGAAGCGACTTTTGATGCAGCTCTGCCCAGTTCCAAAATGGCTGCAGTGCGACTTCTGGCGCGGCGGCCATTTTGGAACTGGGCAAAGCAGCATCAAAAGTCGCTTCTGAGCATGCTCCGCCCAGTTCCAAAATGGCGGCAGCGCTACTTCCGGCCTGCTACTTCCGGCCCGGTCCCTTATTTCTCCGACAGCAACTTGGCAGGTATGGGGGAGCCACCACAGAAAAGGCCCGCTCTTGTGTTGCCCCCCCCACTCCTGTGGAAGAGCCTCAGATGAGGATTGCAGGGTCCGGGTCAGTACAAATGGGGAGAGGTGGTCTTATACCCTAGCTATGGCAGCTTTCTCTAACATTGTGGACTGAATTGCATTCTGGGATATCTGTTCAGACAATTGGAACTGCAGATACCTCTTTCCCAGCTGTGTTTATCCCATTTTTCAGTCATTTTTTGTGGCCTTGTTCTTAAATTCTACCACCTTTTCATTCTGACAAATAAAGGCAGTGTAACTCAAAAGCTTGAATTCTTTTAGGCCTGTTGTTAAGATCGTTTCCTTGTGGTGGTGTACCTTTTGCTCTTTACGGCCAATACAACAGCCGCTGTCTTCTTGACAATCACAGTGGCATACCTACCAAGTTCCTGTGGGAGGAATAAGGGACTGGACCGGAAGTAGCAGACTGGAAGTAGCCAGAAGTCGCACTGCAGCCATTTTGGAACTGGGCAGAGCTGCATCAAAAGTCGCTTCTGAGCATGCTCCGCCCAGTTCCAAAATGGCCGCTGCGCCAGAATAAACCGGGGGAAACCAAAAAAATTCCTTTTTTTCAGCTAGGAACAGCTAGAAAAACGGGGGTTTCCCAGGGAATACGGGAGACTTGGCAGCTATGCACAGTGGTAAAGGCAGCCCTGACAGGGTGGCAGCACCATTTGAGAACTTTGGCCAGCAGCAGTTTCCACGACGCCTTTCTCAAGCCAGGGTTACTCGCCCGCTTTCATTCACAAAGCTTGTTTTACAAATGCTTGCGGAAATTTAAAGGAGCGCCCTGTGTTCAGTAGGAACACCACCACCATTTCCTTGCCACCCAATGTACATCCACTTGCATCTCATAGAAGATAAAGGATCAGAGTTATATCTGGTCACAGCAAAAACTGGCAACAGATGCATTCGGATCGTTTACTGTTTCTGTGTCACTTACAAATGGTAAACTTATGGTATAGTTATCATTCCTCTGTGACAGGCAACATTCTGATATCTCCAGGAAATCTGTTGGAATCTCAGCAGTCCTAGTTTCTGAAACCTGATCTGGGAAAAGATCGGGCAATCCTATCCGCTAGGATCCTGGTCTACACAAACACTGAGCCAGACTGGTACGTGCCCTCGATCTTGCCCAATTGGACATCTTTGATTGCGCCTTTTAATCACAGTGGAAATGCTACGTGTACCAGCAGGCTGTTCAGCTTAGCATATAGTAGTTCAATAATCCTCTGCAATGTGTCCCCAGACATTGGTATGTGCTGCTCTCCCAGAGTGAAAGATAATCATGCTTAGCTTCAACAATGTAAACGCAGAACCAAAGAATTCTATTGTGGGTGGCAAACCAAGTTAAAAGAGGAAAACTTCTCATTGAGGTTCCAGTTTCACCTGGTGCAGTGTCAACCTTGACTGTTATCTCTGCCAGCTTTCCATCTTTAGGTTTTATTGTGGACATACCTGCAGCAGAAATTAAATGGCAAAAGGGGCTCCCTCGGTTGTGATACCATAAAGCAGGCATAGGCAAACTCGGCCCTCCAGATGTTTTGAGGATACAATTCCCATCACCCCTGACCACTGGTCCTGTTAGCTAGGGGTGATGGGAGATGTAGTCCCAAAACATCTGGAGGGCCGAGTTTGCCTATGCTTGCCAATAAAGGCTTATTGTTTGTGCTGTGTCCCATCACAGAACTATAGCTCTGGAAGGGACCGTGAGGGTCTCCGAGTCCAACCGCCTGCAATGCAGGAATCTTTTGCCCAACGTGGGACTCAAACCCACGAACCTGAGATTAAGAGCCTCATGGTCTACCGCCTGAGCACTCCTCGGTGTCTAATTTATGTGGTCAGAGATTTAACAGTAACAAATGTTTTCTCGCTAGATAATCCTCTCAGCTCCTCTTTCTATTTCACACACAAAGGTGGCAAACAGGGGGTGTTAGGATGTGGGGACATGCCCCCATTCAGGATCCTTTCCCCACGGGTAGTTGTACGACCTAGGTGGGATGAGAGCAAGGGCTCAAGGCTTGCTAACTCCTTTCATTGCAGAAAAGGAGCCCTCACATTGCTGAGAGGTCAACCAGGAGCCTGGCCTGGCAGAAAGTCCAATTGACAGTGTTGCCTTTAGTGCCCCTAAGCAGATGCCCTAGTTGCTCTCATGTCAGCAGTTTGGCTGGTGGCCCCTGCATGTGGGAAAGGAATAACAGTTTTAGTTTAATTTACACCTTCATGTATGCCAGTTGTTCTGAACGAAGGCCAGGACTCCCTGTTCTCGGTTGGGTTATTTTCAGGGTTGGGAAAAGGCACATGACAAATTTCCGGGAGAAAAATAACTGCATTTTCACACATTTTAGAAAGAAACAAGCTGTGGTTTGCTCTGCTGTGACAGAGGCTCCTAATTTTAACTGCAGCCTGGTAAACAGATGCTCCGTGTCGGGTGCGTTAGGTATGTGTCTGTCCCAAGTGTCCGCTGGTGGAAGGGAGGGCTGGGCAGATACTTTGGCTGCAATCCTAAACACATTTTACTAGGCAGAAAGTTGTATGGAGATCAATGGGACTTCCTTCTGAGTAGCCATGTTCAGGATTGTGCTACTTGTGGAACTGAATGATAAAAAACGGAGGCTGCAAGTTTTGATCTGTCTGGTTGGTTGGTTAAAAGCACAATCCTATGCAGGTCTCCTCTGTAGTAAGTTTGTATCAAAAGGTAATCAATAGAGCCATAAGTTAAGAGCATGCCTATTTATTTATTTATTTATTTATTTATTTAATTCAATTACGATTCTGGTGTCTTTAAATGATCCTCTCTATCACTATCTCAACCTTAATGGAAGCATTTAGGTTGTTTAGTCGTTTTTAAGATGCTTTCTAGGTTTGTCATTGCTTTTCTCCCAAGCATAGCTGCCAAGTTATCCCTTTTTAAAAGGGAAATTCCCTTATGCTGAATAGGCTTCCTCGTGAGAAAAGGGAAAACTTGGCAGCTATGCTCCCAAGAAGCAGGCATGTTTAATTTCGTGACTGCTGTCACCATCTGCAGTAAAATCTCTCACTGCCTCCATTTCTTCCCCTTCTATTTGCAGGTGATGGGACCAGTGGCCATGATCTTGGTTTTTTGATGTTGAGCTTCAGACCATATTTTGCGCTCTCCTCTTTCGCCCTCATTAAAAGGTTCTTTAATTCCTCCTCACTTTCTGCCATCAAGGTTGTGTCATCTGCATATCTGAGGCCGTTGCTGTTTCTTCTGGCAATCTTAATTCCGGCTTGGGATTCATCCAGTCCAGCCTTTTGCATGATGAATTCTGCATATAAGTTAAATAAGCTATTGCTTTCTGTGTTTCTGATTAAGGGAAGATGATGCTTTGCAGCTGCTGGATATGGGCATATCTGTTCAGGAGGTCACCACACCTTAAAGCGCCACACAGCTGGCGGCTTCTGCAACAAATATACCTAGCCTTCCAGAGTCCCTGCTGCTGTTCCTGAAATCAAGGGCAGGGGGAGGGGAGCCTTGGAATAATCCCCATCTGCCATGTAGTTTGCCGGGGAGCAACACAGGAAACACGTTGTGCTGAAAGACTTGGAAATGCAGTTTCTAAGACTTTGCATGCTTTCCACTACAAGAAGTTGGCTCTCATGACAGAATCCGACCACATTTGCTCTGACATTCTCTGTCTTCTGCTCGTGATTGCTTACTGGGTTTTGCTGCCCCTCGGGCTGTGTGAGCCTGTTGCTTAGCATCCTGTTTTATGAGCGTCTTAAAATGCTTCACACTATTGTTTGCATGCCAGTCGCAGGGCCGGGCTACCGTGTTTCCCCTTTTTTAAGACGTAGTCATTATATAAGCCATAGCAGGATTTCTAAGCAATTGCGCGATACAAGCCATACCCCGAAAATAAGACATACTGATAGACCCTTCACCCACTAGCAATAACCCCCCTCCTGCCAGCCAACTCCCCCCTTAAAAATCTCTCCCCATTTTGCTGTCGCTCCACAGACACGTATTTCCTTTAAAAGCTTGTAAAAATGCACCGAACAGCCGTAGCTGCTGGCTGCCGAAGCCTTGTGATTTCTCTTCCCCGTTTCTGAGAGCATTTTTTTAAATAAAAAGATCCAAAAATATTTTTTTAGCCAAGCTGTGTAAGCTCTACTTGGTGAAGGGGAGAAAAGTGGGGTGGGGAGGAGATGAAGGCACGAGGAAGAAAAGAGGGGCGATTGAAGAATGCAAAGGCTGTTTTCCCTTTTAGGGAGAGACCTCCGTGCGCGCGTCTGTCTCTCTCCCCCCCCCCTGCGTGTCTCTCTCTCTCTCTCTCTCTCTCTCTCTCTCTCACACACACACACACACACACACACACACACAGCCCACCTCTCGCTTCCCCCCACCTTTCCCTAAATTCCCTTCCATTCAATGCACGTTGATTTCCTCTTAACGGGAATCTCCCGTGTCTGATTGTTGTCTCATTGCTTTTACCGGGCATAAAGCAGCCTTTTAAAAATCCTGCTGCAGTTTTCTTTCTACCTTATGCTGCTTGGTTGTCTGTGGAGCTGCCCCTTTAAGGATTTGTAAGTAGTCTGGATCGCAGTCCTTGCCTTGGGGACTTTTATTTATTTATTAAGGACTTTTTCCTTCGCTGTTTGCGAGCTGCTAAAAGGAGGTGCTAAACGCTGCTTTACACAAAAGTTAAACTGCCGGTCCTAACAACACGTGCTTCCTCACCTCGCTGGCTCAATTGCTTCTCAATTGCTACCATTTACCAAGTCAGCAATCTTAATTGCTGCTTAGCTGGCTTCTTTGTGCTCAGCAGGTAGCTTCTTTGCTATCAGTGATAGCACTGCAAAGTGCTATGTTGTTGGAACTTCAGACAGTCTTGCAGTCTTGGGCAGCTGGCTGGTAGAGATCCTTACTTGCTTTAGGTATAGGCTACTGCTAGGACTGTATCACACAGATAGATTCCATTATACTGGTTTAGATTTAAGAAGCTCCAGTGTAGCAGATTGCTATTAAGTGAGTCCCCACCTTGGAGGAGAGAGAGAGCAGCCCTTCGCGAACATCCCAGGGCCGGGGAGAGAGGGCTGCACCAGGGACGCACACACCTCCCTTCCCTCAGACTCGTAATAAAAATACCGGTACCAGTAAGACATCCCACCAAAAATAAGCCACCCTGTGGTTTTTTGAGAAAAAAAAGTAATAAGACGGTGTCTTAAAAAGGGGGAAACACGGTATGCTGCTTCAGCCTGGAACCATCAGCTCTTCTTGCAGGCAGCAGCAGCAGCAATGTCTGATCTGCATGATTCCAGTTAGAATGAGATTTTTAATAGTGCAATAAAATGAGGTGGGACTAATCTGCCCCACTTCGTAGCCATGCTATTTTAGGCACAGTAATACTCTGAGACCAACACATGGCTGCTCTGATTTCCAGCTGTGCACGTGGTTAAAAGGCATACAAAAGGTATACAAAGGATGAATTGACAAAGGATGTGATGATAAAATGGGCAAAAGATTTTGGGTACAATATTGAGTATGATGCGTGGTTGAAATTATGGAATCAAACATTGAAGTTTACTGCATGTACCGCCCTGAAAGAGAATGTCTGGAAGATGATGTATAGATGGTATTTAACACCAGCAAAATTAGCTAAAATGTACAGGATGAGTAATAAAATGTGCTGGAAATGTAATGAGAAGGAAGGAGACTTTTATCATATGTGGTGGAAATGCGAAAAAGTTAAAAGATTTTGGGAAATGATATATAATGAACTGAAAAAGATCCTTAAGTATACTTTTCCCAAAAAACCAGAGGCATTTTTATTAGGAATTATTGGACAAGAGATTGCAAAGGAGGACTATATAATATTTTTGTATGCGACAACCGTGGCTAGGACTTTATTAGCCCCAAAATGGAAAATTCAGGATTTACCGACGATTGAAGAGTGGCAGACAAAAATGATAGACTATGCGGAATTAGCGAGACTGACTAGCAGGATCCGGAACCAGGGGGAAACAAGGTTCCAAAAAGACTGGAGTAAATTTGTGGACTATATGGAAAAGAACTGTAAAGACACTTGCAGGACTGAAATACTGGTAAATCCTATGAATTGATTTTAAATGGATGGAATAAAGGAACTGCGAGATAAGAGCTGAATAGAAAACCAAATGAGGGAAGTCAAGCTCGACAGAACATTGAGAAGGAGAAATTAGGGAAGAATTGTTAAAAAGATAGTTGTGTGTGTTATTTGTTTTTGAATGTTTGTTTGTTTTGTTTATTGTTTTAAATGTGTTTATTTGGAAAATTCAATAAAATGCTTTTTTTTTAAAGGCATATGAAAAAGAGCCTCAAGTTGGCACAGGCTCGTGCTCAAAAGCCAGTGTGGATAAGGCCCTCTCAAGGGTTAATGCACAGAACATTGAGAGCTAGAGAAATGCCATTCACTATTGATTTCCCCTCTTTCTGCTAGGAATCAGGACATTGCACCCAAGCTGTGTTTGCACTGCAAAATCTTCTTCCTCTGCCAAGTCGCAGGCCAAACCTGGTGTGATTATTGCTCAGTGCTAAGAGGATCTGCAACACGCAGGTCAGACATGGGAAATTAAAAACGGGGTCTGAATGTAGAACGTTTGGCAGTGTGTTCAATGCATGGCAGCCTTTGGAGATGAGGGCTTGCTTCTAATAATATTACCTTGCCTTAATCTCCAGACTATTTTGAGGAGACTGGAATGAGGAATCCTTAGAGGAAAGGCAGGCTTTCAGATGCTGCTGGGCTTGTCAATGCACTTGCTCGTAGGAGGTAAAAAATAAGAGGGTGTGCGAGGCATAATTAGTGCTTGTTAATATTAGGTACAATCCATCAGGGAGCGAGTTATCCCAGAAAAGGTATTGCTGGTTAATTAACTGCAGGAGCAGTTTCCATGCTTTTCAACCTGGCTGAACTAGATTTCAAAATATGATGGCCTGGGATCTGACTAGATCTTTAGGTTACCCAATGCCTAGTCACTGTATGCCTAGTGGGATTTTTACCTTCAAACAGCAGGCCTAAATCTGCAGATCTGCACCAGCTGGGCCCTCCTCAACATCTGCCAACACTTGAGTCCCACCACCAGCCTGAATGGGTCCCTGCCTCCTGTCTGCTAGGAAGTTTACCTAATGGAACAAACACACGCTGCCTAAATGCTTCCATTAAGGTTGAGATAGTGATAGAGAGGATAGATCAGTCTACATCCCAATCCCAAAGAAGGGCAGTGCCAAAGAATGCTCCAACTACCGCACAATTGCACTCATTTCACACGCTGGCAAGGTTATGCTTGAAATTCTACAAGGCAGGCTTCAGCAGTATGTGGACCGAGAACTCCCAGAAGTGCAAGCTGGATTTCGAAGGGGCAGAGGAACCAGAGACCAAATTGCAAACATGCGCTGGATTATGGAGAAAGCTAGAGAGTTCCAGAAAAACATCTACTTCTGCTTCACTGACTACGCAAAAGCATTTGACTGTGTTGACCACAGCAAACTATGGCAAGTTCTTAAAGAAATGGGAGTGCCTGATCACCTCATCTGGCTCCTGAGAAATCTCTATGTGGGACAACAAGAAGCTACAGCTAGAACTGGATAAGGAACAACTGATTGGTTCAAAATTGGGAAAGGAGTACGACAAGGTTGTACCGGTATATTGTCTCCCTGCTTATTTAACTTATATGCAGAATTCATCATGCGAAAGGCTAGGCTGGACGAATCCCAAACTGGAATTAAGATTGCTGGAAGAAATACCAACAACCTCAGATATGCAGATGACACAACCTTGATGGCAGAAAGTGAGGAGGAATTAAAGAACCTTTTAATGAGGGCGAAAGAGGAGAGCGCAAAATATGGTCTGAAGCTCAACATCAAAAAAACTAAGATCATGGCCACTGGTCCCGTCACCTCCTGGCAAATAGAAGGGGAAGAAATGGAGGCAGTGAGAAATTTTACTTTCCTGGGTTCCATGATCACTGCAGATGGTGACAGCAGTCACGAAATTAAAAGACGCATGCTTCTTGGGAGAAAAGCAATGACAAACCTAGAAAGCATATTAAAAAGCAGAGACATCACCTTGCCGACAAAGGTCCGTATAGTTAAAGCTATGGTTTTCCCAGTAGTGATGTATGGAAGTGAGAGCTGGACCATAAAGAAGGTTGATTGCCAAAGAATTGATGCTTTTGAATTCTGGTGCTGGAGGAGACTCTTGAGAGTCCCATGGACTGCAAGAAGATCAAACCTATCCATTCTGAAGGAAATGAGCCCTGAGTGCTCACTGGAAGGACAAATCCTGAAGCTGAGGCTCCAATACTTTGGCCACCTCATGAGAAGAGAAGACTCCCTGGAAAAGACTCTGATGTTGGGAAAGATTGAGGGCACTAGGAGAAGGGGACGACAGAGTCCGAGATGGTTGGACAGTGTTCTCGAAGCCACCAACATGAGTCTGACCAAACTGCAGGAGGCAGTGGAAGACAGGAGTGCCTGGCGTGCTCTGGTCCATGGGGTCACGAAGAGTCGGACATGACTAAACGACTAAACAACAAAAGCAATAGCATTACTACACCACAAGGAATAGCAGTGAAATGTCATTTTCGTTCCTCCCTGCTGCTTGTTCTTTTCTTGCTCTAAAAGCATTTCTGGTTTAAACAGAACATTTGTTGGTTTTCTCCCCCCAGCCCCAAAGGCAACTCCCTGAAAGGCAATGCCGCTTCTTAAAAGGTGACTTACAGCATTAAATATCATCTCTGGTCCTAATTCAGTTCTTAAGACCACATACCAAACACACCCAGTGAGTGGCTGCATATATTGAAAGCAGTCACTGAGATGCCCCAAGGCTGTCCTTGGGTTATCTGTAAAGTAAGACCCAGTTAGGCGCAGAACTACAAACCATCTATATTATATTGCACTGAGACTGGCTGCAAGTGATGCAGTTGTTCTGAACGTTGAGTTTCTTTGGGAATTAACCAGTGTGCTCTCCGGATTATATGTGAGAAGAAAATGTGGTCAGTTTGGAGAGAATTTAAACCTCTAGTAGAGGACTAGAGAGGGACCCGAGAGACAGGTATCCTGGGCAGGGGAGTGGGAGGCTGATATAAGAGTGCAGAATAGGAAAAGGATCGGGAGACCAAAACAAAGGGTAAGTGGAGAATTTGGCATGAAGAAAGGAGAAAGGTCAAAGCCAGCCAGCCAGTCTTCCTCCTTTGGCTGAGCTGTCACATTTTCATTTTCGGCTTTCAAATGTATGTCTAGAACACCGTGACTTCCACAACCCTGTCACCAAGACAAAGTGTGAATGTGTGTTTTGTGTATGCAGTAATGGTTGGTATCAAGCACACATGTTGAATGAGGAGTTATCTTAAGTCCAGAAGTGTTATCTACTTATAACAAGCGCCTTGCTTAAAATAAGCAAAATCATACGCATGCAAAGAATAGTTTTTTGCTCTGTGGTGGTGGTATGTTTGGACTGCAACTGGATTCCTGTGTGGCTTCTGTAGTTTTTGCTCTTTGCTATTGATAAAGAAGGCTGATCGCCGAAGAATTGATGCTTTTGAATTATGGTGCTGGAGGAGACTCTTGAGAGTCCCATGGACTGCAAGAAGATCAAACCTATCCATTCTGAAGGAAATCAGTCCTGAGTGCTCCCTGGAAGGACAGATCGTGAAGCTGAGGCTCCAATACTTTGGCCACCTCATGAGAAGAGAAGAATCCCTGGAAAAGACCCTGATGTTGGGAAAGATGGAGAGCACAAGGAGAAGGGGACGACAGAGGACGAGATGGTTGGACAGTGTTCTCGAAGCCACCAACATGAGTCTGACCAAACTGCGGGAGGCAGCGGAAGACAGAAGTGCCTGGCATGCTCTGGTCCATGGGGTCATGAAGAGTCGGACACGACTAAACAACTAAACAACAACAACAATTGAAAAGTGGTCCTGAAAATAATCCCCCTTTAGCTGCTATTGTGGTGTGTATGGCAGTGTACTTTGAAGAGCTAAGGGGCACTCAATATATGAAGAATAACCTGGAAGCAAATTTGGTCATGGAAAAATGTACCGTCTTCCTATTTTGGGAATCGAGAATATATTCCATATTCTAAAATATTGAAACAGATGTCTGCTGGAGGAAAGAAATCTGTTTCTGCAATTCAGAGAAGTGCAAATTTCGAAGGCTGGCTGTGTTTCTGTCTACATATTGCGAATTTAGTAAGTTTGACTTTAAATGCAGACTGAATCCATTTCTCCCCCCATTCATGCCCACAGTGCTGTGGGAAACAAAATGTGGCAGCCATCGGGTATGGATTGGGGCCAAACCGACCTTTGGCTTCCTGTCCATTGCAGCGCTAGCAGCAGGGAAGCCCCCTTGCTTGCAAGTACAATGTGGAGGGGATGCTGGAGGCTTCAGAAACAGCCCCCCTACCCCCAGAAGATGTAGGCAAGACATCAGATAGGTGCCCCCCCCCTGCCAGAGTGCAAGGACTCCAGCAAAATACCCGGTATGCCAGATGCTAATCCAGGTCTGCAGAAGAGGAAATAAAACAGTGGGGGTGGGGCGTTTTATTAAAAATAGGTCAATAAATGCCACAAGGCAATTTGGAACAGAATATTTCCCCCCTCTTATCGAATGAGAACGTTGCCATTTTCTGACACATCTCTCCGCGGATTTAAAAGAGCATTTAGGCAGAATATAAAAAAGGGGTTTAAATTCCCAGAGAACCTCTTTTTTTCTTTTTGCAGTGGTCGAAGGGTGTAATTAAACAGAATCAGAAGCAAAGGGCATGCAGCCCAGATTAAGAGGCTGCTGCTTAAATTGCTTTCAGATGCCACTGTTATTAAAAATGGGATGCTTTTCACCTTCTTTGAGAGGCGAGGGACAGGCCTTCAATTCAATTGCCTCAAGCTCCCCAGTGCAGTGTAGATTCGCTCAGATCTTTCGGAGTTTTGGAAACGGCATAAGGCAGAGTTAGTTATATATTTAAGGCATTTTTTAAGTGCCTTTAAGAAAAATGAATTACAGGCCTGCGTTACTCCTGCTGTGGATATTATTATTATTATTACTACTACTACTACTACTTGCTGCTGTTGATGATACTGTCAACTTAATATTTCCTTCGCTGTTTTTCGCTTTTTGAAAGATGCATCAAGCCTTGAAGGGCTACACTTTTTAAATAAGAAATAAATTGCGAAGAGAGAGAAAATTGGACTGTCAGCCAGTTAAATAATGGCTGGCACCTTCTGCCATATGAATGTCTGGTTTCGTTAAATGTAAATTAAATTACATATTTCTTGTGCTCTATTCAGGCGCCTTATTGAGACATTGACAGAAGCGTATGATAACTTACAATTTAATAAACAAATACTATCATTCAGAAAAGGCCAGCTTCAATATTTGATTTTTTTAATTTTTTAATTTTTTTAAAGTAATACCAGAAGCAAAAGCTCTAAATCTAGTCCTTATGGCTGAGAAGAAATTTTATTTTTATTTATTGCATATATACACACATATATATACACATCTCCTAGGGCAGCTTACAACAAATGAAACACACACACACACACTATTTCAAACTCACGTTGAAAGCATAAAATTGACAGAAATTGACTGAAAAACAACAGGAGCTAATATATCAAAACAGTAAAACCTCTAAAGAGCAGAGTGGGAGAAAAATATTTGTGAGGTAAATATATTTAAAGGAATACGTGTGTACTCCATAAGGGAGAGTGTGTGTTGGGAATCAGGTCAATAAGCAGTGAAATAGCTGCCTCAGGCTGTGGGTGCTATGGAAAGAAAGAAAGAAAGAAAGAAAGAAAGAAAGAAAGAAAGAAAGAAAGAAAGAAAGAAAGAAAGAAAGAAAGAAAGAAAGAAAGAAAGAAAGAGGGGTGGCAACAGCAGCCCTAGTGGCAAGGGTGGCCTTTCCCATTTTGCCACCTGAGGTGAAAATGGAAGATGTTGCACTCGTTGCTGCCCCTACCGAAGCCTCGCTTATCGTGGTTGCGTGACTGTGGCTTCCGCGTTCTGGCAAGATCTCAAGAAGCTGTGGCACAGAGGTGCCCCTTGGTTTCTGCCGCCTGAGGCGGCTGCCTCAGTCTGCCTCATGGACAGGCCTGCACTGCCTCGTGCCCGTTCTTTTTGAGGTCCCATAACCATTTCCCTCTGTTGGATGCCAGAGCTGTGTGTGCCACATGGCCCATGCCTTGTACCCGTTCAGCCAGCTTGCTGCCATCCCGTCAATGTTGAAGGAACAGTCAACGGCTGGTCTGGCTATCCGGCTTCTGTGTGTGGAATATGTCTTGTTACTTGCCTTTGGCAGCAAAACATCCCAGCCTCTCCTGGTTGGGAAGGCCTTGTGATGGGTGTCGAAAATGCCCTCAGCACACAAGCTGTTCTAGGGGGAAATATTAACCGCTGTAGGTAGATTTCCCAGCACCTGGCAGTGAAACACATTACTGTTCACAGCGAGAGGTGAAGCTACAGGGAACCAGGCAGAGGGCCTTCTTGATAATGGCACCCACCCTGTGGAACGCGCTCCCATCAGATGTCAAGGAGATATGTAACCATACAACCTTCAGAAGACATCTGAAGGCAGCTTTTTAAGGTTAAAGGTTTTATTATGTTTTTATATAGGGACGCGGGTGCCGCTGTGGGTTAAACCACTGAGCCTACGGCTTGCCGATAGGAAAATCGGCGGTTCGAATCCCCGCGATGGGGTGAACTCCTGTTGCTCGGTCCCAGCTCCTGCCCACCTAGCAGTTCAAAAGCATGTCAAAGTGCAAGTAGATAAATAGGGAAGGTAAATGGCATTTCCGTGCGCTGCTCTGGTTTCGCCAGAAGCGGCTTAGTCATCCTGGCCACACGACCCGGAAAAACTGTCTGTGGACAAACGTCGGCTCCCTCGGCCAGTAAAGTGAGATGAGCGCCGCAACCCCAGAGTCGTTTGCGACTGGACTTTACTGTCAGGGGTCCCTTTACCTTTTTGTTTATATATATCAGAAGCCACCTAGAGTGGCTGGGGCAACCCAGTCAGATGGGCAAGGTGCAAATATATTATTATTATTATTATTATTATTATTATTATTATTATTTATTATTATTATTTGTTCCTAAGTCATCCAGTGCTGTTCTTGTCTCCTTACCAAACCTGCTTCCAGGGAAGCTTTTCCAACCTAATTTGCCTTACAGTGAACAAGATTTAATGTATTTTCTAACATTCATATCCTGCCTTTTTTTCATCACAGAATCAAAGGTGGTGCAATTGGGCACTACCTTTGAATACCTTCAACAAGGTAGAGCAGGGCCTCATGTACTTCAGTCTGTACCCTTGAACCCTTCAAGGCATAAAAAGAAGGGAAACTGAAACCCCATGTTGTTCAGAATCATTTACTTGCCGCTCGATTGCAATACATGGTTTTCATCCACTCAATACATGCCAGTTCTCTGTTCCATTTCAGCTCTGTAAGCAAATACTTTATCCTCTCCATGCCTTTTATCCTACATAGTGTAGTCGGGTGCATTCCTGACCTAATTTCAGATCCACTCCAATGTTCTGGGGTTTAAAAGTTCAACACGGTCTTATATATTTCTCTACACACTCCCCTTTCTGTTCCCTTACTAAAGAGAAGGTTGGCATCAAGGAAGAAACTGTTATTAGAAATACGGAGACCTCTTCAGAAGTTCCTCTCCCTGTGGTGGACAGCAGGGCAGTGCACAACACAATTGCCGCTGCCATTGCACCCATGCTGTCCATGTGTTGCAAAAGGCCAGGGGTCAAGGGAAGCTGGGTGAGCCCCTGCAGCCTGCCCCCATGTGATCTGGGACCCTGGCACTCAGCATTCCAGCTCATAGGGTTGGAAGGAGTACATGTGACATACCTGCCAAGTTCCTCTCTGAAAAATAAGGGACCGGACCGGAAGTAGCATACCGGAAGTAGCGCTGCCGCCATTTTGGAACTGGGCGGAGCATGCTCAGAAGTGACTTTTGATGCTGCTGTGCCCAGTTCCAAAATGGCCGTCGCACCAGCAGTTGCGCTGCAGCCATTTTGGAACTGGGCAGAGCAGCATCAAAAGTCGCTTCTGAGCATGCTCCGCAAAGTTCCAAAATGGCCACCGCGCCAGAATAAACCGAGGGGAAACAAAAAAAATCTGTTTTTTCGGCTGGGGACAGCTGGAAAAACGGGGGTTTCCCGGGGGAAACGGGAGACTTGGCAGCTATGACATGTGACCTCACATCTCTATGGTGTGGAGAGACCGCCTCCCCATCCTGGCCCTCCCAGGGAGGAGGAAGAGGAAGACAGTAGAAATTTACAACAGGGGTTTGAGGGAGGTCACAGCTCAGAGGCAGCAAAGTTGGGAAATAATGGGAGAGGAGGAGCAGGCAGAACTGTAGCAGCAGCTGGCTGACACCGTGTCACTAGAACGCATCCCAGATCCTTCATCTCCCAGAAACTGGTGAGCCTTAAAAGTAGGAGAGCAAAGAGCTCAAAGGCAGAGGGCACGTGGCAGCACCCGTAGAGGAGGTGATAGGGATGACAAATGAGGAAGTGGGAGAGAGGGGGAGATTCACTCAGGACAACGCCATTATCCAAGAGGCTGGGTTCTATAGCCATTCTCTGTAAAAATTGAAATAAAAAAGGACGGTAAGAAACTTTCCCTTGTCTTTATACTTTCCTTGGCAACCAGCTGGGAGCCGCTGACAGCATCCTGACATCATGCCACATCTCTTTCAACCTTTCCACCGAATCCAGTGAAACTTACTTTTTATTTATGGCCAGGTGATTAGGATGCATGAAAGCAAACGTCTGATGAGAAGGTTGCAGTGTTTAATGTGCTACTGCTGCATTGATTAAACCAGCTAATACCTATTTCTAAACATACTGATGGGGAAATAAATCCTGCTGGTTTTAATTAGGCCAAACCTACTGCCATCCATAGCCTGGCACCTCCGTTTCTGCCTCAACTCCTTCAGCCTCGATTTTTATGGCCTCTGTTATGTGTGGGTTGTTTATATGTCATCAATATGTAGCGCAGTATGTCACCGACTTCAAACTTCATTCTACTAAAGAGCTACCTTCATCTGGCTTGTAGAGTGACGTTTTGCAAGTTCAACCACGTTGCATCAAATTCATATATTACATGCTACAATTGGAACCTATAGCAGAAATGTGCACTGCAGCTGCTCAGGGTTCCCGCCAGCCACGCCTTCTTTCAGACAATCATGCCGCACCCCAGAATACTTCGTTCTATTCTCTTCCTCCCATGACTTCTAATTCTCCCCTCCTTCAATGGTCAGCCAGAGTTTGGAGGCCACAATGAGCATGGTCAGTCTTCACTGGGCTTTGGGGTTCCACTCAGTTTTCCCCAAAACGTTTTTTTTTTGGGGGGGGGACTCCTGTAGACCTTGGGGCTCACCAAGCATAGGTAAAGGTAAAGGGACCCCTGACCATTAGGTCCAGTCGTGACCGACTCTGGGGTTGCGGCGCTCATCTCGCATTATTGGCCGAGGGAGCCGGCGTACAGCTTCCAGGTCATGTGGCCAGCATGACAAAGCCGCTTCTGGCGAACCGAAGCAGCACACGGAAACACCATTTACCTTCCCACTGTAGCGGTACCTATTTATCTACTTGCACTTTGACGTGCTTTCGAACTGCTAGGTTGGCAGGAGCTGGGGCCGAGCAACGGGAGCTCACCCCGTTGCAGGGATTCGAACCGCCGACCTTCTGATTGGCAAGCTCTAGGCTCTGTGGTTTAACCCACAGCGCCACCTGCGTCCCATTCCCCAAGCATACTAATCTATTTATTTTATTTCTTTTGCAATATTTATATACCTCTTGGTTGTGGCAAAAGCTCTATGCAGTTAATGCCTTTTCTCTTGTGCGTGGCTAGTGCCCTTTTGGCTACATTCACCTCTGAACTTTGGAAACTGCGTAAAACAGAGATTGATTGATTTATCGGTATAGTTTATATGGTGTTCTGTAGTTACCTGCATTCTTTCCCCATGTGCTGCTTTCAGAGCCTGACAGCCACTTTCCCCTTGCAATGTGTCATCCAGAGGAGCCCGTTTTCCATGAGGAAACGGCAGGAAAGGATGGGGTGGTCAAATCTTTCCCTTACCAGCTTTTCCCCCTTAGAAACCTACTCCTAAAATGCTCCCCCTCTGCATAGACCCATGTTGTTTACCTCAAAAATATTGATCTAGAATTAGCTGCAAGAAGGAAGCCACTGGTGGGGGAAACAAATAGAGGTTGGACTCCCCTCTTGCTACTCTTTCAAAGATCCATTTCCTTCAAAATCAAGCTGCCTGCTTCACAGGATGTTAATTATATGCAAATAGGGCATGCAGATTAACCCCCCCCCCCGTCCTCTCGAGCTCCTTCTTACCTGAAGGAGTTGCCTGCCTACCAGTTTTGTATGGTTTTCAGATAGTCTGCAAGTATCACCCACCCACACCCGCCTAGGACAGAAGGAATCACACTCATAGTCATTCACATGAACATAATCCCTGCGCTGGTTACATAAAAGATTAAATAGATATTATATAATCTGGGAAATTAGACTGTTGGATCACTTTAAAGCTTTCAGCCTCCCGTTCTTTGGGGAATGAAGTGACAGAACAAAACTCAAGGTATTGTTTACCTGTGGGGCAGGAATAAAACGGCCAGCACATTTGCAAAGCTAAGCAGGGTCTGGTGCGGTTTCAGATTGGATGCAGGACCATGTCTTGAGATTTCCTGCTGCATAGCAGGGGGTTGGACTAGATGACCCTGGGGGTCCCTTCCAACCCCACATTTCTATGATGCTATGATTCAGTTATGTACCTGTATGATGTCAGACTAATCTCACGATCCCATTTCCTCCAGGCAAATGAGTGCCTGAAGCAATATTAACCCAATTGGTGCAAACATAGCATAGTAAATGTGAGTATGCACTGTGAGCCACTGTGAGTCTCACCTCAGCCATGAATGAATTGCTATACTAGTTCCTGTAGGAGCCAGGGATGTCAGGGTGTGTGGCACAAATTCACTTAGCCCCCTGGGAATGAGGGACAAACAATGGGTGTTGATTAAATGGGGAGCAGACAATGGTGGGTGAGTCAACTGGGTTTCCTGAGAGGTGGGTCCTATGGTTAGTAATGCCTTGGGGGGGGGAGCTAACTTTTACTTTATCAACTTTTACTTAATGTCAGGGAACTGTGGGATGGAACACTGGGGCAGACAAGTCACAACAGTTCCTAGAGTGTCCACTAAGAGGGACTCACCTGGGGGAACACCTGACTAAGTTCCTGTTCCTCCAGATATGCAGATGAGATAGATTAGCTGGCAGACAAAAGCCCCTAGCCAGCAGCCATTCTCTCTCTTAGCCTCTCCTTCAACGGGAACACATCTCCAGAGAATCTCCAGTTAGGATGGTTCTCCCTCTTGGCCTGCTGCCAAGAGAGAGACCAAATGGAGCCTCACTTTACTAAATAGACTCCAGGTGTACATATTTGTAACTTCTCTACGTAAGCCTGCCTTTCTGAGATTAAGCTGTTAACTCAGGATGTCATGTGAGTAAACTCTATCTTATTTTAATACTATTGTGTCGTGTATTTCTTTTAAGAGGGACAAAGGGGATTTGCCAGGAAGTATAATATTGAAGTATAATATTTGTTGTAGAGGTTCTAGCAAACCTAATGCTCAGGCTTTGCTGCGCACAAAAGGGGAATGTCACTCTGCTGATATTGGAAGCTTGCTAACACAAACTTGGGTAGGATCTATCTAATAATATATCCTAATCCACATCCCTAACATTCCCACAGGAACCACCAGGGGCCAGCGGAGAGCCCGGTAGAGCGGGACAGGGGCTCTCAGACGATGCTGGAGCCCCAGAGCCTAGCGCCTGGCAGTTTCCTCCGGAAGGTGGGACTGAGACTCAAGAGGAGGTGCAGACCCTTAGTGATGTTGAGGAGACGAGGTTTCCAGAGGGAGAGCTGCAGAGGGCGGACCAAAGCACTCAAGAGGGGGAGACTCCAGAAGGGTAGGGTGCCATCGCGGCTGCCCCCCACCCACGCTGGGTGCCCCGCCCCCACAGGCGGCGGTCCCTGCCCCAGAACATGCACCATGCCCCTGCAGGCAGTGCACCATGCCCCCAGAACACGCTTCACGCCCCTGCGGGCAGCGCACTACGCCCCAGGATGCATGCCAGCCCCGCCCCGGTCTGATGCTCCGCCACTGCATAGGACACCACCTTGCACTGAGTAATTTACTCCTAGTCCTACTATAATAATTTTTGGTTTATGAACATTAGCACCTGTGCAAGCTCCAAGGCACGGTGTGTGTGTGTGTGTGTGTGTGTCCATCAGTTCTTAATTGTTTCTACTCTGTGTAGGATAATTAACACGGAATTTAAGTGGCAGTGACAGCCTTTATTTGCACTAGTATTCACACACAAAAACAAGAGACCTGGAGCTAGGAAAATGTGCTCTTCTAAGGCAATTAAATTATTTAGGATGCAGGACTACACCCAATAACAGTTATGCTTGCTGGGGCTGATGAAAATTGTAGTCCAGCAACAGCTGGAGGGCAAAATACTAACTACCCAGGCTCAGGAAGAAACAATAATGCATTCATACCTTGGTTGCAGAACACCTTGGAACTTGTACGTTTCAGCTCCCGAACGATCAAAAACCAGAAGTGAATGTTCTGGTGTTCGAACGATATTTGGAAGCCGAATGTCTGGCGCGGCTTCTACGGCTTCCAGTTGGCAGCAGGAGCTTCCTGCAGCCAATCAGAAGCCACACTTTGATTTCCAAACATTTTGGAAGTCGAATGGACTTCCAGAACGGATTCCATTTGACTTCCAAGGTATGACTGTACTGGACTAAAGTTGACAATTCTAGAATAAGCTTTGGAATTACACAGAAAACATGAATTGAGCAAACACTTAAAAAGAAAAGTTGTTGTGACATAAAGCTTTCAAGCAATTGGTGTTGAAACATGTTTTCGAGCCAGGAAGAATTTTTTTATTATATTTTTATCCTGTCCTTCGTCCAAAGAGCTCAAAATGACTTACAAGTCCTGACCCTCTTCCCCAGTACAGTGGCAGACCTACATTTTGGGGGCCCTGAAGCTTGAACTGCCATGGGGGCCCCTGAACTACTGGCAACGAGGTCTGGGTAACCCCTGTTACGTTCTTCAATAGAGTTGTTCCACAACAGATTGCCACACCTTTACAAAATAGGTGCTCCTGACTCTCAAACTTTGGGGTTGTTGAACTTTGGCTTGCGCTCCTCCATAGGCAGGAGGAGCGCAAGCCAAAAGGAGAGCTCAGCGCCCTCCCACCTATGGAGGGGACACTGTGAGCTTCTCAGCGGCTGCAACGAGCGAGCGGTGGCGGTGGTGGCGGCAGCACCTGAAGCTGAAGCCTTCAGCTATGGGCGCTGCTGCTGCTGCCACCGCTGAAGAGCTCACAGCATGCCCTCAATAGGCGGGAGGGCGCTGAGCTCTCCTTTTGGCTTGCGCACCTCCCGCCTATGGAGGGGACGCAGGGGCGCCAGGAGGTGATGTTGCCTAGGGCGCAAAAAGCCCTAGCACCGGCCCTGCTCATCGCCACCCTGTAGGTTATGCAGAGAGATGGTGTCTGGCCCAGCCTGAGTCTCTGAGCTTCCACATTTGACGCTGCAAAGGATGGCAGATATGTAAACTCTGCTAATTGGATGTTAATCTCACTCAAGTGTGTAAGAGGAAGGATAATGAATAAATAGTATCCTATTCTACCCATCCCAACAGAGATTTCGTGGGGCAACCCAGCCGGATGGGCAGGGTATAAATAATAAAATTATTACAGTATTCTTATTATCGACGAGGATTAAACCGTTCAACTTAAAGGCTGTTTCACAGGTTTTGAAAATGGACAGATCCAGCTATTCCTACCTCCATGTATTGCAAAATTGGCCCAACAGCATGAATTAGGATTATGCACACCACGCCAGAGATGAAAAAATGCTAGTGTGTAACTTCTGAAACTTCCTGAAGAATTTTTAAAACCCTTTTTCATATCAGAAATCATTCCCTGGGCGAGTGCAAGCAATTGAATGGTAATTTTAACCTATTGCATTTTAATGCGTTATCCATTCAGAAATGGAAACATGTGCCACATCCCTTTATTGCCTGCTATACAGGGTCTTCCGCCCGTCAGAGAGACTATAGTGACGTTATTTTCCAAATTCTTCTGCTTGTGTTTTTTTTAAAAAACAATGTTCTGAGTGATCTGGAAGACTGTTTTACAGCATATAAGGTTTTAAGGAGCAGCCATCTTTCCAGCGAAGGCCTTTTATCAACAAAGTACTTACTAACTGAAGTGATGTTCAGGGAAGTCAATAAAGCTCATCAGATCTGTAAGGTTAAGCATGCGAATTAGGTCTTCAGCCAACAAAACACTTACAGCCCTGATCGATTTTGCCTGTCTCTCTAGTTTCCAGCATGCACAGGTTTGAATTATTTAGAAGTTCCTCAGCTTGAAGCTGCTAGAAGATTGTTTGGGTACCTTCCATTTAACTAAAATTATCTCTCCAAAGCATCTTCACAAAGGGCGGATTTCATATTGAAAGCGGCCCCGAGTGTAGTCGGTGCCGTCTTCTAGTAGTGAGTTAGGGCACCCCATACTAACTATATCTGGAATTGGGGTGTGGGTGGCACTGTGGTTTAAACCACTGAGCCTCTTGGGCTTGCCGATCGGCAGGTCGGCGGTTTGAATCCCCACGACGGGGTGAGCTATCCCTGCTGCTCTGTCCCAGCTCCTGCCAACCTAGCAGTTTGAAAGCACGCCAGTGCAAGTAGATAAATAGGTACTGCTCCGGCGGCAAGGTAAACGGTGTTTCTGTGCGCTCTGCTTTCCATCGCGGTTTCCGATTGAGCCAGAAGCAATTTAGTCCTGCAGGCCACATGACCCAGAAAGCTGCCTGTGGACAAACACTGGCTCCCTTGGCCTGAAAGCAAGGTGAGCACTGCAACGCCATAGTCGCCTTTGACTGGACTTAACCATCCAGGGGTCCTTTACCTTTACCTTTTACCTATATTTGGAATTTTTGCTCTGCTTAGACCAGCCAAATGTTTACTTCTTGGTCTTGATCTTTCATCCCAACTGAGAGAAAAGAAAATAAAAACGAACAAGAAGGATATTCCGTATGTACACCTGTATGATATGCTTTTTAGACCATGCATCTAATGCAGTGGGCTATAGCCCACCAAAGCTCCTGCTACACAATCTGTGAAATTGTATGGTGGGCACGAGACACTTGGGGTATATACACATTTCCACTTACTCGCATCCATATATATATATATAAATGTAAAAATCGTGAAAGTGTGGGCTCCACTTTTCTCCGTAACCGCTTGACCGATCGTCCTGAAATTTTGACACAACGATCCAGCCCACTCCCCGAGTGTTCCTAGGGAAAATAACCCCTCAGAACTCACACCTGCGCAGGTACAGACCTCTTTTTCAACAAAGTAAAACAGTGCCATCAAGTGTATTTCCTCCCACAGTACACCCCCTCCCTTCCTGTGAAACCTACACCACACCCACAAACACCGCCTCCACCACGAGATCCACCACTCACATACATCCATCCGGCAGAAGTATTGAAGACCTCAGCAGAACTGAAAACAGGCATTTTGCAGCAACAAGGCCCAACATTGCCAAGTGGGGGTAGGGGCCTGCCTGGGGGGGGGATGGGGGCCCGAATAGAGGGCAGGGATAGGTAATGGGTCATAACAGGGTGGGGGGAGACACAGGGATGAAACCTGCCCTTTCCACAGTATCTCGCCTCGACTCAGGGGGACTCTGAGGCTCAGGGGGATCTGAAGGGGGGCCATTACCCTCAATCTCACGGACTAACACACAGCAACACGTGCAGGGCCAGCTAGTTTATTAATAAAACAAGTAAAGATAAAACAAAACGCTTTCAGTCTCTAAATGATATGATGGTGATATTGTGGCACAATGCACAGTTAAGCTGCTACATTTTGCACAACCAGAAGGTCAGCCTTGTGTAGCGGGTGCTGCAGGAATTCAATCTGGAGGTTACTAATGGATGGGTGACAGCGGTTAGGCTATCCTGGTCCATAAATGGCTGCAGCTGTCTTACCTGCCACAGCTGGCAAAGGGCACTCCTAGTTGCTGTGGTCACCTGGGCTTATAATTTGAAATCAGAATGGCAGGTTCGGACCATAGCTGCCAAGTTATCCCTTTTTTTCAGGGATTTTCCATTATGCTGAATAGGCTTCCTCGCGAGAAAAGGGAAAACTTGGCAGCTATGGTTCGGACCCACAGTTTGACATAAAAAGAACGAAGGGCTGAGACTGTGTACCCACTCCGGTTTACTCTGCATCCAATATGCTCCCGCTCTTAGGCTTGGGAGGCACAAGACATTAGCCATATTTATCCTGAATCTATCCTCTCTCCTTCTCTGTGCTTCGATGTGTCTCCCCCACAAACCAGCTTAAATCTGAATAGAGAAAAAGAGCAACTGGCAGCGCTTTAAGCCAGCAACGTGTACGCAGCCTATATAAATGCTACAAGCATGTTACGGGAAAGCATTATTCAGAGGATTTCCCCGCATGTACCAGGCAACGGGGGCGTTTTTCCTACGTATGCATCTTTGATGTAGAGGGAGAACTGCAAAACTTTGCTTTCAATTATCGCCCCAGTATCCGCAGTAAAAGGATATTGTTGTTTACTGAGACTTCGTCTGATTCCTGAGCAGAACTGCATCTGTTTAATGAAACTTTAAATTGTGATCACAAACACCAAATGGCATCTCTCTCTCTTCTCTATGAGCCTCATTTCCTTTCCCCACCCACATCCATTACAGGGGCAAATGCTTAGGTGGACATATTCCTGCCCCATGAATAGTTGTGTAGAAGAGAGCGCTTGTTTTGATGCACTCCTCGGCAGCTGCCAAACCAGATTACCTCTGGGCCCATTCCTGATGCTTAGCATTACTTGGAACATATTTTCCGCAATCATCTGCAAGTCACACAGTAAACGGCGTTTCTGTGCGGTGCTCTGTTTTCATCAGAAGCGGCTTAGTCATGCTGGCCACATGACCCGGCAAAACTGTCTGTGGACTAACGCTGGCTCCCTCGGCTAGTAAAGTGAGATGAGCGCCGCAACCGCAGAGTCGTTCATAACTGGACTTAACTGTCAGGGGTTTACCTTTACCTTCACCTTTATGGTGTAATTTGGCCCCGATATTGTGATCAGCTGTGGAATTAACTGTGCATTTCTTTGTTTTTGTGCGGCACTGGGTGAGTAAGAATATTTTTTTATCCATACTTCTAAGCATAATCTTGTCTGTTGCAATTGTACATTTTACAATGATCATTGTTAGTATATTAAACTACACACGCATGTGGCGTCATCACGGTTGCGATAACAGAAACTAGTAATGGAGCAACGATGCAGCAGGTGATCGTACGTACAATGTTTGCATAATGCATCACTCTTTGCTGGAGCTCTTTGGAGAGTACAAAATGTTTTATACTTTTTATGTTATTTATCTTCCTATTAGCCGGTGTTGTTTCATTCATAGTGAAACTGCACTTACAGTGAAACTGTAAGAAATGTGAAATCCTTCACTAAAAGGCACAGCTTCAAGGTGGACCGTATGGGTCACTTTTAGTGAAGGATTTCACATTTCTAACTAACCATCAAAATGCCTATCATTATTAGGGCTGCCATATGGGATTCATCCTTTGGAAATGGTGTCTGGGCGTAATTTTCAGAAAGCGGCAAAAATGTCCGGGGAAACCCGGGCGTAGGGCAGCCCATAATGAAGGTGTGGGGTTTTTTGGGGGGCAATTATCCTGGGGAAAAAAATAGGCAAGGAACTTAATTTCTTTTGGATATTTTGCAACTTTTCTGGATTTTCACTCTTTGAAATAGGGCAACCCTTATTATTATGCTAGGTGGAATGTGTGTGGAGGAAGACTCTGTATCCTAAGGGGGGGGAGCCATAGCTGCCAAGTTATCCCTTTTTTTAAGGGATTTTCCCTTATGCTGAATAGGCTTCCTCGTGAGAAAAGGGAAAACTTGGCAGCTATGGGGGGAGCACAACATCTCTTAACGGTGCCCTCCTTGGTGGGTCCACCCAAGATCAGAAGAGGCTACACCTGCTACTTCCCCTGGCCACTCCCATGTCTGAGCCATGGGCCAAGGTTGCCCGTTCCAGGGTGAAAATAAAAAGTGGAAGTCCGCATTTTCCCAGCACGTCTGGATCAGCCCAGAGTCTGAAACTGTAGCTTGTTTCCTTTGTCCCATATATAACCCTGCGCAAAGGATCATCAACAGAGAACTCCTACAGACCTTCCAGGTGCATGGCCTCAGTTTATTGGAGCAAGTGCAATACGATATTTGGACTGTTATGATGGACCACTAGATGAAATGATGCAACACTTGGAAGGCGAGCAAGACCATCTTCTTTTGGAGAGGATTTTCCAAGGCCTCATTCATAGCTCCCATCATTGTTCTCAGGTGCTTCCCTGTATCGTACAGGATTCTTTCGCACGCAAAGATCTGCTGATGAAATTTACATTGTGGATATTTGATTGGTCCAAATGAAACACAAGATGCATGTTTCAGCATCTCGGCCTGATCAAGCAAGCACTCTGGGCAACTCCAATGCATTCCTGGCAAGGTTCTGCCCAAGACAACTGACCTCTTTGAGTTCAGAAATAAAAGTACAGCAGAAATAAAATGGGACTTCTTACAACAACTGGTATCCCACCATGACATGAATGCACCGAGGACTCTGGATCAGGGTGTTTACCAAAATGATCAAGCAAATCCACCCTTACGACGCTCAGTTTCACAGCCCTAGTTTACCCTGAATGCTGTTGAACCACTTGGCAGGTAAGCTCATATTTTGCCGTTCCTGAAATGTCACCACCTACACAGAAGCAAAGCTGGCTAAACTGGACCCAGGTTACATAAAGAACACATGCAACATAGAGGTTGGTGTTACAAGAGTTCACACATTAGCAGGGGAACAAGTTCGACCAGCATTTCCAAGGACTTGAAGGTCAGGGTCAACTTCAGCGAAAGGTGAATGGCCTTAAGGGACTTCTCAGAAGGTCCTTTTGATGTATTCAGAGTCATAGGTCCTCACGGCTTAAGTGACTCACGGCTTAGGGCAGTGGTCTTCACCTAAGGTGGGTTGGAAGAAAAGGAGGCACATATATATACAGTGGTACCTCTACATACGAATAACTCTACTTACGAATGTTTCTACTTACGAACGGAGCTCTGTCCGCCATCTTGGATGTGGTTTAGATAGGATTTTTTTCTACTTACAAATTTTTTGATAGGGTTGCTTCGACTTACGATTTTTTTCTCCCAATGCATTCCTATGGAATTCGACTTACACATTTTTTCGACTTATAAATGTGCGTTCGGAACGCATTAAATTCGTAAGTAGAGGTACAGTGGAACCTCGGTTTATGAACTCGGTTTACGAATTTTCGGTTTACGAACGCTGCGGACCCATCTGGAACGGATTAATTCACATCAGTTTATGAACGCTTCAGTTTATGAACAGACTTCTGGAACCAATTGTGTTCATAAACCGAGGTTTATATATGGGGGGGACTAGGGGCTGGCATGAGATAATACAAATGAACAAGGGGATAGTTAGCATCCCTGCTCCTCTTTCCAAAGCAACTGAAGTCAATGTGGAAAGGGGAGAACTTCTTTGTCCTCCACAATTCAGACCTCCACTCTCTTCCTTTTTTTTATAAAAGCATGAGAAGAGCCTGCTAGATCAGGCCAAAGGCAGCTAGTTCAGCATCCTGTTCTCGTGGTGGCCAACAAGATACCTGTGGTAAACCTGCAAGCAGGACTTAAGCACAGGAGCCCTCTTCCCTCCAGCAGCTGGTACTCCAAAGCACACAGCCTCCAGCAGTGGAGGCAGAACACGGCCATCATGACTGGTAGACACTGAAGGCCTCAACCTCCACGAATTTGTCTAATCGAGAACATAAGGCCACCCTTCTCCTCAGTCAGAACCCACCAACCCAGGACCACGTGTTCTGTGTGGCCCATAACATCATAGCTGCCAAGTCTCCCGTATTCTCCGGGAAACCCCCGTTTTTCCAGCTGTTCTCAGCTGAAAAAACGGATTTTTTTTCATTCCCCCCCCCCGGTTTATTCTGGCGCGGCGGCCATTTTGGAACTGGGCGGAGCATTCTCAGAAGCGACTTTTGATGCAGCTCTGCCCAGTTCCAAAATGGCTGCAGTGCGACTTCTGGCGCGGCGGCCATTTTGGAACTGGGCAAAGCAGCATCAAAAGTCGCTTCTGAGCATGCTCCGCCCAGTTCCAAAATGGCGGCAGCACTACTTCCGGTCTGCTACTCATAGCTGCCAAGTTATCCCTTTTTTTAAGGGATTTCCCCTTATGCTGAATAGGCTTCCTCGTGAGAAAAGGGAAAACTTGGCAGCTATGCTGCTACTTCCGGTCCGGGTCCTTATTTCTCCCACGGGAACTTGGTAGGTGTGCATAACATTCCCCTCAGTGTCCCAATATTTTCGCCGTGTGGTGCTGCTGCTTTGTTTTTAATTTTTAAATAAGAAGGAGGCTCACATAGAGACCTGTAACAGTAACCCAGGGTTCTCAGATGCCCTCGGCACACATGGAAAGGGGAAAATACATGCATTTATGGATGCAATCAGGTTGAGGATGTCATGCATTATACAGTATGTTGATATATGGTGCCCAGTGAATTTTATTAAAATCTGCTGCTCTCTATTGGTTCTCACATCGATCCCCCCTACAAATGCCACATCTGGGAGCCAAATTTGCTCTGGCAGCTAAGAAGCTTCAATCTGGTTATGTTAACGCATTGTGATTTTAGATGTTATGCTAAATTATAGGCACATGTTGCGTGATTTCAGAGGAATGTTTTGCTTTTTGCCCTGTACTGTTCACTGTGAAGGCCTTTGGCTATAGACAACAAATTGAACTGAACCCAGTGTTGTCAGATTCACCTCATGTCAGGATTGTTCATTTTCACAGTGTCAGCCAGCTTCAGGTCGATATAATCTGCAAGGAGCTCAGTCAGGGGAATTCATTTCTGGGCTGCCCCACCCATCCAGTTTTCTTTTGTATTTCTAGAAACTCAGGGGTTCCCCTGAACAGAATGATGCCTCCCTACCCATTTTGGCTCCATTTCTGTTGGCACGCACCACGTTAGTTTACTATCCGAGGATAGGAATGGTGCTTATCTCTCATTCCATACATCTTACCGGAATGCAAGGCTTTCTTGCTCCGACTGTGCAGCCTCCTAGTGAGGCAAGGAACCAGCAGCTACAGTATAACTAAACATACCAACTGACTCATGTATATACAGTACCATCATTTCTCAGAGTGCTCATGAAATATATTGCTTTAGATCAAGCATCCCCAAACTGCGGCCCTCCAGATGTTTTGGCCTACAACTCCCATGATCCCTAGCTAACAGGACCAGTGGTCAGGGATGATGGGAATTATAGTCCAAAACATCTGGAGGGCTGAAGTTTGGGGATGCCTGCTTTAGATGTAACATAAGGTAACGTGGTTCCCATATTTTGCTCCACCAAAAGGAGGGTCATTTTTTTACTTTTCATATGCTCACATCTTATCTTTTGTCCAGATTGCGTCTAGCCAGACATGGGCAACATTCACATTTCCTGACCTGCCAAGCCAAATGCCCATTACCCATGAATAGTGGCCTGTGAACTCCTTGACAAACCCTGTTTCCACTGCCCAAATGTATTGTTATGTGTTGAGGCAGCAGCAAGTGTTACAATATAAGCCAGACTAGCTTCCTGTGTTGAGGCGATCACCTGGGTGATGAGCCATTAAGAGAACAAAGGAAAGGGCTCTGTGCGAGATGAAAAATGCATGGGGGCAAATCCCTCCCTCAACTCAGAGATAGTTAGAAGGACGAAGCCTGAGTTAAGAGCCGAAGGGGCAAAGATGTGTTCTAGAAGTAAAGCAGCAGGCTGGGGGAGAGAGAGAAATGTTTGATTTGTGCTTGAATCCAAGGCTGTGCCTGTGGGAGAAACATGACCCTTTGGGGGCTGTTAATGCTGTGAACCCCTCTGTCAGATGCTCAGGTTGTATATATGTGCAAATAAACCATGCATCATAAAAACCACTACAGTCTCCGCTGTGCCACAATCCAAAAGGAAAAATGAACCCTGGAATCTCACACCTATCAGAGATTGAGGTGGCATGCAATAGAATTGAATCACTAGCCCTGGCCAGCGGGCTGTCGTCATTTTGAGGGGTTACAAGCCAGGGGAACAAAATGTAAATAGCTATTCATATTCTGTTGCCCGTGGTCACATATAATGTTTGAAAGTATCTTGGAAATGTCACAACGTCTTCCTGTTTTCAAAGAGGCAAGGGCTGAGATCTCATAGAGGGGTGAATGGCCTTTCTACCACAGTTGCACACAAACCAGCATTGCTGTTTTACATCACTGTGAATCTTCCATTGGGTTGAATGGCACTTTGCATGCACTCCCAACACAAGGTCTTACCTGTTTTTATAAACAACTACAGTACCTGACTTTTAAAAGACATCTGAAGGCAGCCCTGTTTAGGGAAGCTTTTAATGACTGATGTTTTAATGTATTTTTAATCTTTTGTTGGAAGCCACCCAGAGTGGCTGGGGAAACCCAGCCAGATGGGCAGAGTAGAAATAAATTATTATTATTATTATTATTATTATTATTATTATTATTATTATTATTATTATCTGCATTAACGCATGACCGTGTTTGTCCAACTCCTGCACAATTCTGGTTTTAATTTTTTCACACATGCACTTTCTCCAAACTGTAGGAGAACAGAACAAGGTGTGCCATAAAATGAGCAAAACAGGTGAATGATGCTTCAAGGAAAACATGATGAGACAACTCAGGAAGCCACCACAGAGATCTATCATGAGTTGTAACAATGCATAGCATGTGCATAAGCAATGAACACAATTAGCATGCTGTTTGAATGACCGAGCAGGCATAAAGCAATGATTTGTGGCTGTGCTTCCCCTACAATATCATTTGTGCAAATCTCAGTACGGTACTACGATAGAATTCTTTTGATACAATCATAAGATTAATCATTGCCTTAATTAAACTTCGGCAATTCTAAGTATTTCCTTGCAAACAGCAGGGCCTCTGGTGGAGTGCTTTTCTCCTTTCCCAGCCGGGATTACCTTTGAGCTGCATTTGGAGATCATCTTTCACAAGGTAGGGTCACAAGAACTCCATCAGAGTTTTACCTGTGCATCAGTAGCACGGCACATAATGTCTGTAAAAGCCCCAGCATACATCTGTAGCACCTCCAGGCATTACTAGGGAGAACCCCTGTCCAAAATCCTGGAGTGCTGCTACCTGTGGGCCATCTTTGTGTAAGCCACAATAAAAATATGTGGTTTTCAAGTGGTCTTGAAAACCGGTGGTATACTACTAACAAAGCAGGTCACTTTCATCTGTGGTTTTGGACAGAAGCTTACACACACACACACACCCAGTGAGAACCAGACCTGTGTTAACAAGATGAATCACAGGGAAATACTGCAATCGAGTAATACCTGTTCTCTCAGTCAACTCAGCTGACTGATTTACCTGTTAAAAAGGTTATCCTTTTAGCACCCTTCCCGGCGTGCTAGGAATGATGAGCCAATCAAAGACTGTGCAAGAAACATTGCGAAGGCGTGTTGCTCTAGCAGAGAAACAGCTGCTTTCGAAAAGACGTCACCAATCCCTTCTGCTGGATTCCTCTCCATCTTCTGACGGACGTGTTCCACTGAGTCAGAACGAATGAATCTGTATCCACTGCCCATGTGCCGGTTCATGACTAGGGGCTTCCAGATTTCACAGTCCTCTTACCATTTGCCGATTGCCATGGGACTTTCGTGGTTTGGATTTGGGATGCGCTTTAGGAAGACGCCTGTACGTGAATTAGCTTCATGTGTGTAGATCAGTGCATGGTGAACATGTCTTTTAGTAAGCTTCTATTCTGATGGCATGAGTAATCACGATGACTGGTAGATTCTGATTTGCTGCAGCCTTCATCCGCCTTCACAGCCGTTGTAACATACCGCTTGTTATCATCCACCTGTTCTGCCATTGGATCATTCTTTGTCTAGCTCCTCCCCTTTGACCTTACCGCCTTGGGTGACCCTGCTGGGAGTACGAGATTCCTGACGGCTTCGCTCACAAGGGTCATAGAAACATGCAAGCCCACTCACCACGACAAGGTGATGATCCAGCGAGTAGGTAACACAGACACAGACACACACACACCATGGACTGGTTGGACACAGAGGAATGGTGAGAAGAACCAGCTGGGGCACCAAGGGAGAAAGCTCAGAGCACCAGGAGTAGTGGTGAGATGATGATGAGTGGTCATAGGGAGAAGTTTGGGAAGAAGATGTAACAGGGTTTAGTGAGCTGGGAGAGCCTGTGGCAGAGAGAAGTCCAGAATCAGAGGCAGCAGCAGAATGGGATGAGGGAGGCCAAGACATGAGTCTGGCTGGTGAAGAATCACAAGTGTCTCCCCCCCTCCTGCTGCAACCAGCTCCCCCATCCCACCCCAGTATTCCAGAACCAGTAGAGGTCTAAAAGGCGAGGAGGAGAGATTGGTGACGCACAGACAGAGTCTCTGATTGCTTGGGGAAAGCCCTGGAGAGGAGGGGTCTTAGGCAGCTGTGGGGAGGTGGGAACTTTCAGTCTCAACAACTGTTTCATGGGGGAAGACCTACCAGGGAGCATCTACTGTGCTCACGAAGCTTCGCACTCTGCCAAGTCTGTGCTGGTCAGGTTCTTGCTAATAAAGAGTTAACTGCAATGTGCATCGTGCAATTTACTGCTGGCTTGCTCCTCTCCATAGCTGCCAAGTTATCCCTTTTTTACAGGGATTTTCCCTTATGCTGAATAGGCTTCCTCGCGAGAAAAGGGAAAACTTGGCAGCTATGCTCCTCTCACACACAAACGCACAGCCACCAATGTAAGCAAGAGGCACTTCTGCAGTTCAAGGACACATTCCAGCCTGGCAAAAGCACTTGACAATGTAGCACAGAGACAGTGAGAGGTGTGGCTTTGGCTTACAGGGTGTCCTGGCTCAGGTGTCTTCGGCACTAGACAGAGATGCCTGAGGGCTACGTGTGGCCCCCTAGATTTCCTTAGGGATATTATTGAATTAATTTTTCAGCACAGCAATATGCTATGAGGTGCGGTGCAATTCTTATGTATATTTTCTGAGAAGTCCCAAGATGTTTAATGGGGCATATTTCTATGTGTCTGCAGAAGCAGCAGGGAGAAGAAATTTAGTTTTGGAGAAGCAATTCCCCCTTCATTCCGGCTCCAAAACAGCACCTACTATTCAAAGCACTCTCCTTTGGTTTTTAGGAATGCCAATGTTACTTACACCCAGAAGCTTCTGCTGCTGAGATCTGTGCATTAAAAATGCTTCAGTCTTTACCACAGTTTGGAAATCTAAATGGCTCTGGAAAGTCTTAACCACTTGGCTGCGCACCCCTGCTCCGGAATGACAGGCTGAGAACTATTACAGCTGTGCAGAGAGCGTTTATGTCTGCAGGATGAGTTTTCTGCATATCTTTGTCAGCGACCCCAAACTGAGCTCGAAACTGAGGTCATAAGAGGCGCAATGCGGCAAAAAGAGAGTGCACGTACTTTTGTAAACCAAGAAAATATTTAATAAAAAATTATTTTTTAAAAAAATATGTTGCAAGAGGCTCAAGCTATGGGCTCCATGCAGGGACAAAATAAAAGGTTGTATCTCTCACTCTGCCCATTTTCCCCCTCCTTGTTTTTTGTTTTTAATATTTTATTAACATATAGAACACATACATTTACATTTACACAGTACATATACACAACACAATACCTTATTTTCATAACATAAAACAGACATTACTCTATATTATACCTACCTATACTATACGATACCAACACACCTACATACCTATCCCACACAAACACCCACAAAGTGACTTGACTTCCAGCCGTTCTTGTTACGCTACTTTATTTTTCCAATTGGCTTAAACACATTTCGTTATTTCTTTAATCTCTTCTTCTATCTTAACTTTACTCTCCTTTCACTCTAATCATTTTCTGGATCCACTCAATATCTGTCAAAAGTTCTACTTTTTCCACATAGCTTTCGATGTATTCCTTAAAAATAGCCCACTCCTTATTCACTTTTTGTGCCACATCTCCTCTTATCCTCCCTGTTAATTCGGCAATATGAAAGTATTCCATCATTTTAGATAACCAGTCTGTTTTAGCTGGGAGGCTGCTGCTTTTCCAATTTTTGGCAATTAATAACCTTGCCGACATAGTTGCATACACAAATATTGGTCTGACCATATTTTAAAATTTCCTCTTACATGATACCTAGGAGAAAGGATTCTGGGTTTTTTTCCCCCCCAAATGAAAATCAAAACATCTTTTTCAACTCGTAAATATTTCCCTAGAATTCCACTTTAGGTCCAATTTGAGACAAACTCTCATTTCCTCATCAGCACAAAGAAGCCTTTCTCTTTTCTGATCTTTCATATTTGTCAGAGTTGAAAATCCCTGCTCACAACAATGTATCACAGAGAACTGTGTGAGAATTGCCAATGCTCTGGAAGAGGGGTGTGGATAGTTTCTGGTTGTATACCCCCCAAAATTATTTTGAAACTAGACTAGACTGAAATGTTTAAATGTTTCTTTGATTGTCCTTGAATCTTCCTGCCACACTTGCCATTCTCTCCTGCCACGCCAGGGTGGCGCATCGCACGCTTTGAGAACCATTGGCTTAGATATGCTCAAGCTGCCATAAGAAAAGCCTGCTGGATCAGGCCAAAGGCCCATCTAGCCCAGCATCCTGTTCCCACAGTGACTGACCTGTGGGAAATTCTCCAGAGAACCTGAGCACAAGAGTCCCCTCCCCAAAGATTCCAGCAACGGCCATTTAGAAGCATTAAACTGCAAAGCCGTTGTGCTTAGTAGCCACTGGTGAGGAGACAAACATCACTAACCATTATAAATTGTTCACAGGTAGGTAGCCATGTTCGTCTGCAGTAGTCAAAACAAAATAAAAAAAATTCCTTCCAGTAGCACCTTAGAGACCAACTAAGTTTGTCATTGGTATGTCCTTTCGTGTGCATGCACGCTTTTTCAGTATACACTTCTTTCACAGTATAGCTGGGAGATAAGCTAACCTCACATAGTTGTTGTTTAGTCGTGTCCGACTCTTCGTGACCCCATGGACCAGAGCATGCCAGGCACTCCTGTCTTCCACTGCCTCCCGCAGTTTGGTCAAACTCATGTTGGTAGCTTCGAGAACACTGTCCAACCATCTCATCCTCTGTCGTCCCCTTCTCCTTGTGCCCTCCATCTTTCCCAACATCAGGGTCTTTTCCAGGGAGTCTTCTCTTCTCGTGAGGTGGCCAAAGTATTGGAGCCTCAGCTTCAGGCTCTGTCCTTCCAGTGAGCACTCAGGGCTGATTTCCTTCAGAATGGATAGGTTTGATCTTCCTGCAGTCCATGGGACTCTCAAGAGTCTCCTCCAGCACCATAATTCAAAAGCATCAATTCTTCGGTGATCAGCCTTCTTAATGGTCCAGCTCTCACTTCCATACCTCATTACTGGGAAAACCATAGCTTTAACAATCCGGACCTTTGACAGCAAGGTGATGTCTCTGCTTTTTAAGATGCTGTCTAGGTTTGTCATTGCTTTTCTCCCAAGAAGCAGGCGTCTTTTAATTTCGTGACTGCTGTCACCATCTGCAGTGATCAAGGAGCCCAAGAAAGTAAAATCTCTCACTGCCTCCATTTCTTCCCCTTCTATTTGCCAGGTGGTGATGGGACCAGTGGCCATGATCTTGCTTTTTTTGATGTTGAGCTTCAGACCATAGTACCAGGCACGAAATTCAAGTGTGGATTTGAACCGAATGGGTAAGTTGTGTGCACTTCTTATCATTGTGGAATAATACTTAACGGCTCCTTAGCTTTCTTTTCTTTTATGTAACATTGTTAACGACTGGGAAAAGACTTAAGCAAGAAATGCTTCAGTTTCTGAGAACTAGCTGATCAGCTGATAGGCCAGATCAACAAACGATACGAACATTTTTATGGATGTTGCTGCATCTGGGCTGTCTTCTCAGTTCCCTTGAGCTGTCTTCTCAAAAGAGTCAGTTACGATGCAATATTTCAGAAGCTTTCCCCCGTAACAGTGATTTCTCAACTGCCTTGCATCACTGGTTGTGTTAGGTCCGTTTTGCAGAGATGCTTCTTTCAACTAAAGCTGCAACAAGGGGGTGGAGTCTTCCTTTCAGTGTTTATGTTAAGTGATGACTCATCCCTGGGAGTCCGGGCCTCTCTCAGAAGCTGCCACTATATTGAACAAGCAACTTGCTTATCTGAATCTCTTTCTGGGGCCAGAGAGAGAAAAGTTCTTGGACCATATTAACAAGTAAGGAACTTAACAAAAAAGTGGACTGCAGCACTAGCTGCAATGTGTTGATTTGTACTTACAACTCTTTTTTTGGTAACAAGTTTAAAGACAGTTTGCAGTAAAACTTTGAACTTTCTGGGTGTGGAGAGCTTATTGATTTCATACTTTGCACAAGGTCCAGATCAGGAAATTCCACTCACGTGGCGCTGTGGTTAAACCACTGAGCCTAGGGCTTGCTGAACAGAAGGTTGGCGGTTTGAATCCCTGTGACGGGGTGAGCTCCCGTTGCTTGGTCCCAGCTCCTGCCAACCTAGCAGTTCGAAAGCACGTCAAAATGCAAGTAGATAAATAGGAACCGCTACAGCGGGAAGGTAAACGGCGTTTCCATGTGCTGCTCTGGTTTGCCAGAAGCGGCTTTGTCATGCTGGCCACATGACCTGGAAGCTATACGCCGGCTCCCTCGGCCAATAATGCGAGATGAGTGCGCAACCCCAGAGTCGGTCACGACTGGACCTAATGGTCAGGGGTCCCTTTACCTTTACCTTTAACTAACAATAGGGAAATATTTAAAGTTCTCTTGGTGGATGGCACCTGTCAAATGTGAAACCAACAATAGTTTAAGAACGTAGAGATGTACCTTATCACTTTGCTATGTTTTGTTTTGCTTTGTTATTGCACAGTTTTCAGACTTACTGTTAAGTTGTTCTAATAGCCCAGGCATGGGCAACCTTGGGGGGCAGGGGGTCCAGGCGTATTTGGTGGGCAGGAACAGAGGCACAAGTGGGCGAGAAAGAAATGTAAATTTTACTTTTTTTCAATATGTTTGTTTCTACACACACACACCCTCTCATCCTCTAGCCAGGGAAACAAGAAGCGTTATCGGAGTTCAAAAACACATTTTACTCAGGCAAGAAGACTCCAAGAGGGTGCAAGCAGTGGCAGACTTGGGCGCTATGGCACCCTGGGCAAGGTCAAAAATTGATGCCCCCCTAGCCCTCGCCAGGCTTGGGGAAGGAGATGCAAGGGCAGTAGCAGGGTCCTAGAGTAAGGTTACCATATATTTTTTCAATGAATCCGGGGACACTTTAAATAAACAAATAAATACTACACATGGATGGGTGATACCTGGCTTGAGAGCAGGACATGTGAAAAGGATCTAGGAGTCTTGGTAGACCACAAACTTGACATGAGTCAGCAGTGTGATGCAGCAGCTAAAAAAGCCAATGCAATTCTGGGCTGCATCAATAGGAGTATAGCATCTAGATCTAGGGAAGTAATAGTACCACTGTATTCTGCTCTGGTCAGACATCACCTGGAGTACTGTGTCCAGGCAGAGGGCCTTCTCGGTAGTGGCACCCACCCTGTGGAATGCCCTCCCACTAGAGGCCAAAGAGAACAACAATTACCAGACCTTTAGAAGGCATGTCAAGGCAGCCCTATTTAGGGAAGCATTTAATGTTTGATGGATTTCTGTATTTTAGTGTTTTGTTGGAAGCCGCCCAGAGTGGCTGGGGGGACCTGGCCAGATGGGCGGGGTATAAATAAATTATTATTATTATTATTATTATTATTATTATTATTATTATTATTATGTCCAGTTCTGGGCACCACAGTTCAAGAAGGATACTGACAAGCTGGAACGTGTCCAGAAGAGGGCAACCAAAATGGTCAAAGGCCTGGAAATGATGCCTTATGAGGAACGGCTTAGGGAGCTGGGTGTGGTTAGCCTGGAGAAGAGAAGGTTAAGGGGTGATATGATAGCCATGTTCAAATATATAAAAGGATGTCATATAGAGGAGGGAGAAAGATTGTTTTCTGCTGCTCCAGAGAAGCAGACACGGAGCAATGGATTCAAACTACAAGAAAGAAGATTCCACCTAAACATTAGGAAGAACTTCCTGACAGTAAGAGCTGTTCGGCAGTGGAATTTGCTACCAAGGAGTGTGGTGGAGTCTCCTTCTTTGGAGGTCTTTAAGCAGAGGCTTGACAGTCATCTGTCAGAAATGCTTTGATGGTGTTTCCTGCTTGGCAGGGGGTTGGACTGGATGGCCCTTGTGGTCTCTTCCAACTCTACGATTCTATGATTCTATGATTCATTCGGGGCATTGATGCTTCAGCGATGGCAGGGGCAGAGGGGCGGCTGCCACCTTGACCTCAACGCCACGTTTCCCCTTCCTCTGAGGCTTCTATCTCCTTCCTCCATGAGCCTGGGCAGCCCCTGAGTTGTTGGTTCTTTGGTGGTGGTGGTGGTGGTGGGGAAGCGGTGCATGATGGGTCAGGCATGAAAGGCGGAGAAGGAGGCCTGAGAGCAGCAGTGGCGGTGAGGCTCAGGCAGCGCAATGCCTCCTTTCCCATCGGAGCAGCCCCAATCCCATTCCTACTTGCGTGCAAGCAGGAGGGGGCGGGGATCCCTCAGCTGGGAAGGGAGGCTTCCCGTTGCCTAACTGAGAGACCCCTGCCCCCTCTGATAGGCAGCATGAAGCCTCCCTTCACAGCTTAGTTGCTGGGGTCAGGGAAGGTGGGGGCAGCCCGGAAGCTGCATCTTAGAGCCCCTGCACCACCATCCTATGGGGGCTTCCGAGCAGCTCCTGAAGCCAGCCAGAGCCAACTGCTCTGGGCTGCTGAGACTGCTGCTGCTGCATTTCCTGGGGACATTAGATGAAATCCGGGGACATTCCGGGGATGGAATTTGTCCCGGGACTTATTCGCAAATCCGGGGACTGTCCCCGGGAAACGGGGACGTCTGGTAACCCTATCCTAGAGCTCACATCTCCTTCCCAAATATTCCCAGGGGGCAAAAAGAGAGACCCTACGCCAGGCATCCCCAAACTGCGGCCCTCCAGATGTTTTTGGCCTTCAACTCCCATGATCCCTAGCTAACAGGACCAGTGGTCGGGGAAGATGGGAATTGTAGTCCAAAACATTTGGAGGGCCGAAGTTTGGGGATGCCTGCCCTACACATTTTGTGTAGGTGTTAAGTCTGGTGATTGTGCTTATGTTACAGCCTTGATTCCATACCCAGCCCCAAGCACAATAAGGTGCAGATCCTGCACAGACACATCAAGATATAGGTATTCAAAATGATATTGGTAATTGGTAATTGGTAATTTATTATTATTATTATTATTATTATTATTATTATTATTATTATTATTATTATTTGTTTTGAGATCGGGAAGCTGCCTTCACTGTTCCAGGTTACCGGAAAACATGTTGATTTCTAAATCATGGTATTAGCTCTCTAACTTCAGAGTGCTGATGAATGCCAATAAACCAGTCCAAAGCATAGCTGCCAAGTTTTCCCTTTTCTCGCGAGGAAGCCCGTTCAGCATAAGGGAAAATCCCTTTAAAAAAGGGATAACTTGGCAGCTATGGTCCAAAGGCTGCTATTCAAATGCTGAAACCATATAAAACACAAACCGCCGCCCCCTCCAGGGATTAAGAGCAATTCCCTTGTGGAAAAACTACTAAATTCAATTAGCATAGCTTCAGAATGCTATTAATTAGCTGGTCCCTACTCAATGCTTTGAAAAGGCAGAGCATTACGTAATAAATGTGAAGTATTATAACTCATTTTATCACTCATATTTTTCTTTCCTTCTGCACCACATTTTAATTTGGAATGCCAAGAATTTATATTTATGGATTGTTGTTGTTGCTTCTGTTTGGCAGGAGACCTGAAAAGGAAATGTGTAATGAAAATTATACTCTTCATCTTTGGGCATCCAGAGAAGAAAGATAAGAACTTCGGAGTCCTAGTGCAGTTCTTAACAAACAGGAAACCTCACCAGGAATTTCTTTGTAAGGTGTAACGGGAACCAGAGGGAGTCAGCTTCAACCTCACGACTTCTTTGCAACGTGACACCGTATCACATGGGTAATCACTCCCATCCCAAATATTCACCCTGGAATGACTTCACCGCACCAGATGTTAATCTGAATGTACCTATTGATAATGATTACAAATCACATCTGCACTCTGCTCTTTGTCCAAGAAGCTCAGGGCATCATAGGTGAGGCTATTCCATTTTATCCTTCCAACGAACAGGTGGTACTTACGGTAGGCTGATGCACAACTGCTTCCCCAGAGCTGCTAAGTGATATTCAGATCCGAATCCAGACATGAAGACATTATATTTGTAGAGCATTCTGGGGCTGATTTGGAAACAACCCCTTGTGGCATTGAGTTCCAATGTCTCTCTCTTTTTCGGGGCTTTCTAGCTCTAAAAACAAATAAATGCATAAAACGGTTCAGTTAATTTACACCACAAGCCGGCACAAGGCTGGAGTCTTTGATATCGGTAAGAAACTACACCACTGTCTCCAAAACAATTTGCATTCTGCCCGTTTCAAAATTAATCATAGGACTTAGAAATAGCTAAGTGTACCTGCCAGGTGGCACTGTGGATTAAACCACAGAGCCTAGAGCTTGCTGATCAGAAGGTCGGCGGTTCAAATCCCTGCGACGGGGTGAGCTCCCGTTGCTCGGTCCCAGCTCCTGCCAACCTAGCAGTTCGAAAGCACCTCAAAGTGCAAGTAGATAAATAGGTACCGCTACAGCGGGAAGGTAAACGGTGTTTCTGTGTGCTGCTCTGGTTCGCCAGAAGTGGCTTTGTCGTGCTGGCGACATGACCTGGAAGCTGTACGCCGGCTCCCTCGGCCAATAATGAGAGTTGGTCACGACTGGACCTAATGGTCAGGGGTCCCTTTACCCTTTACCTTTTACCTGCCACTGCAGTACCAATTCAGAGTTTCCTATTAAGTTTTTTTGGGGGGGGGCAGATTTTATCCAGTAAGGCCCATAAGCTCTAACCGCTAAACAAACAAATACCCTGTTATTTTGTTTGCACTTGTGGCTTCCTTTTTATGCTTAAATAAATACTGATAATTTATTTCTTCTTCTTCTTCTTCTGTTGTTTTAAATTTCTATACTGCCCTTCATCCAAAGATCACAGAGCAGTTTATAATATAAAAACACAAAAATACATACCATAATAATGAAGAAAACCAATACCCCCTCCCTCCCAGTTTAAAAGGCCATAAAGGTAAAAGTAAAGGGACCCCTGACCATTAGGTCCAGTCGCGAATGACTCTGGGGTTGCGGCACTCATCTCGCTTTACTGGCTGAGGGAGCCGGCGTACAGCTTCCGGGTCATGTGGCCAGCATGACTTAAGCCGCTTCTGTCGAAACCAATGCAGCGCATGGAAACACCGTTTACCTTCCCGCCAGAGCGGTACCTATTTATCTACTTGCACTTTGATGTGCTTTCGAACTGTTAGGTGGGCAGGAGCAAGGACACAGCAATGAGAGCTCACCCCGTCACAGGGATTCGAACCACCAGCCTTCTGATTGGCAAGCCCTAGGCTCTGTGGTTTAACCCACAGCGCCACCCGCGTCTCTTAAAAAGCCATAGATTATTTAATTAGCCAAAGGCCTGGGAGAATGGGAATGTTTTTGCATGGCCCCTAAAGATATGGAATGAAGGTGCTAGACAAGCCTCCCTGGGAAGAGCATTCCACAAGCAGGGAGCCACCACAGAAAAGGCCATTTCTTGTGTTGCCACCTTCCAGACTTCTTTGTGGAGGAGGCACATAAAGAAGGGCCTCATGTGATGGTTGCAGGGTCTGGTTCAGTTCATATGGGGAGAGGCTGTCCTGGAGGTATTGTGGCCCTGAGCCTGGAAAGTGCAATTAGGGCAGAATCAGTGTAATATGTTCAAACTGTCATGCCCCGGTGAGCAATCTGGCTGCTTTATTCAGCACCTGTCGAACTTTCCAAACAGTCTTCAGAGGCAGCTCCATGTATAACGTGTTGCAGTGATCCAGGCTAGAGGTTACAGAGCACAGACAACATAAATGGGTAGGCTATCCCTGCCCAGATAGGAGCGCAGTTGGGCCACCAGCCCAAGCTGATCATGGAAGGCTCTCCTTCTCCTTCTATTTCCTACACGAGTAGCTCTCTAACCATGCAGCACAGTGGAGGGGGGGGGGAAGAGGTGAGTCAAAAGAGACAGCCCGTCTTCTACTTTGGAAGCCGCGGGATTTGCGCCTTTGCCGCGCGCATTCCCAGCGCATGCCTTCGGTGTGATGCGCCACAGTCACGCCGTGCGTAAAAATCGGCGGTGTGGCTCGAGGGGAGAATGAGGTGTGCTCCTTCCTGGCTTGTGACGGGGAACAAGTGGAAGGCAAAGGCTGGCTTCTCCCTCCCGCAGCTGGGCGTGAGGCGACTCTCCGCCCCCCGAAGGTATCAGCCCCAGCGGCTCCGGCTCCGCCTTGCCGAGAGGGCGGGCCGAGCGCCCGGTCCTTGGCCGCGGCGCTTTGCTGATCCCCGGCTCATAACAAGCCGGGCGCACCGGCGGAGGGAGCAGAGCGCGGCTGGAGGGTAGCAACGGAAACCACCTCCCATCTCGTAGGAGCCGGCGGAGAGAAATAGGGCTGCCCGGGGGGGAGTGGTTGGCCGAGCGGTACAAGCCATCCGGAGGAGGACGGCGCTTCCCTTCCGAGCTCCACTCCTCTCCTCCTTCTTCCTGGCTTGGCCAAAAAGCAACGCGGTGGGGAAATCCGCGGGCAGAGAGGAAGGAAAGGAAGCCCGCACGGCTTGCCGAGCCTCGGCTGCAGCCCGGCGCGATGCTCCGCTAAGCGCAGCTTGTTTTTGGCAAAGGGCCGCCGGGATTGCGCGTTCCCTCCGCGCTGCAGCCGCTGATCCAGGGCAGAAGCGTTTTCTCCCAAATTTGCAGCCGGCTGGTTGACCATCAGCTTTTGCGGCTGCCCTTCTCGGTTGCAGGCACGCATTCCTGCATCTGTGTGTATTTGGAATATTTTTAACTTTGCCCTGCGCTTGGAGTGCCGTCCAGCAGCAGCCCGCGAATATCCCAGCCGCTTGCCAAGTTTGATTTTGGAGCCCGGTGTTTACAGCCCGCCTCCCTCCCTCCCTCCCTCCCAGGAGGAATATTTTGTTGCCAGTTTCTTGAATGAGACGCTTAAGGTCCTCTGCCTCTGATGTTGCCTGCCTGCTAAGGAGGGAATCCTGGACGGTGCAGAGTGCCACGCTACTGCTGTGCAGGCCAGCTGTCTCCTTAAGAGCCACCAAGCGCCTCCTGAGCGACCGTGGATTATTGCACCGCTGCTAAAGCAAGCCAGCCAGCATGGGGGGCAACCTTGGCTGCCACCGCTCCATCCCCAGAGACCCCTCGGACCTGTGTCACAGCCGCAAATTTAGTGCAGCCTGCAACTTCAGCAACATCCTCGTGAACCAGGAGAGGCTGAATATCAACGCAGCCACCGAGGAGGAGCTCATGACTCTGCCCGGGGTCACCAGGACGGTTGCGCAGAGCATTGTGGAATACCGGGAATATATTGGGGGCTTCAAGAAGGTCGAGGACTTGGCCCTGGTGAGTGGGGTCGGGGCTGCCAGGCTGGAGCAGGTGAAGTTTGAGATCTGCGTGAGCAGCAAAGGGAACTCGGCCCAGCACTCGCCCAGCTCCTTACGGAAGGACCAGAACCTCGACCACCTTTCAGCTGCGAAGATCAATATCAACACGGCCACCCCTGCCCAGCTCATGAGCATCCGTGGCGTCACGGAAAAAATAGCCAATGGCATCGTCGAATACCGCCGAGAGCACGGGCCCTTCAAGAACATTGAGGACATGGTCAAGATGGAGTGCATCAATTCTTCGTTCTTGGACAAAATCCGGCACCAGGTATTTGCCGAGCGCTCCAGGCCTCCTTCTACGAATACCAATGGCGGCCTCAATTTCATGGTCAAGCCTCACCCGAGCCCCACCTCGCTGAGCCTCCAGAGTGAGGACTTGGATTTCCCTCCTGGAGGACCGACGCAGATTATCTCCACGCGGCCCACTGTGGAGATGTTTGGTGGGGTGCGGGATGGGAAGCCCGTGCTGAGGTTGGCCACCTGGAATCTGCAGAGCTGCTCCATCGAAAAAGCCAACAATCCTGGCGTGCGAGAAGTCGTGTGTATGACGCTGCTGGAGAACAGGTAGGGGACTTCTTGTGCAGTACCTGCAGATACGGTAGTTCTCCTTCGTCTGTTTGCTTAATGCTTCCCTTGGCTTTGGGATGATCTCCTGGTTTAAGCCAGGAATAGGGGGAGCCTTTTGGCCATCCTGATGTTGCCGGACTGCAGCTCCCATCATTCCTGACAGTTAGCCATGCTGGCCAGGCCTGATGGGAGCTAGAGTCCAGTAATATCTGGAGAGCCACAGGTTCTCCACCGCTGCTTTCGAACAAAATATGATGGGGCAAACTGAACTCAACTGTTCCCTGTTTATCTGTAAGCCCATAGCTAATCCTGTTAACCTTTGCCCATAGGCCAAAATAATGCCCATTGGACATATTCAGAGATGCTCCGTCCTGATGCCACAGCCTACCATTTAAACCTTTCTGTGTAACTAAAACTCTGTTGAGATATGTGGTATTTAGTTCAGAAACTGACTCATCTGGGCCAGTGTCCCATGAATCGCAACTGAGAACGGTATACATAAGTAGGAATATCTCCATGCTCCCCATTCTGTTATTTACCTCTTAGCGGATGTAGGTGATGCATTTAAGCCTGAATCTGCTCCAATTCCTTAACAATTTCTGAAAAGCAAAAGGTGGGTGGATGAAGGGGCATAATTCTCATTCTCCTGTCGGCAATTTCCTCCTTGCTGTCTTGTCTCCTGATGTCTCTTTTCCCATTACTGAAAGTGAGCTTGGTTGTGCGGCAAAAACACTTGAGGTGTGTAGGGTTTTTCCTCCCCTTCACCTGATTCCCCCCCTTTACTCTCATCGGGATCCCTTGCTGTCTGTTTTCTGTGTGGTTTGGGTAGATCCAGGATTAGACATGCAGATCTGCATCCGGCTTCTTACGAAGTTTGAACCTGAGCTTTTGGAGGTCTTGGGCATATCACATGGACTTGGGAGTCCCAAAATATGAGAGCTACGATGCAGAGGCCACTGAAAAGCATGCACTCATTTAGCTGTCCACAAAGTGTGGATAACATCTTGCGTGCTGGCTCATTCATTTTACCTGTTTGCACGCCAGCATTCTGCAGCCAGGTAGTGTCCATACTGATTTCAAATTGTGTTCGCCGTTGTGTGCACAACCCTCACGGGACCTTTGCATGGAAGCCTTCGTGTTTAAATCAGTCTTAAGGCTAATGAATGAGGGAGATGGGCCTCCGGACACTGAGCATTTCCTGTCGAATTTAAATTGCCCTGGCAGTCTACTAGTCCATGTGTTTCAGTCAAGGCAAACTCCAGGGCAAGGATTTGCTTGTCTGGCCAGACAGTTTTGAATGGTGATTAGGAACAAGAAGTGAGTGCTTTATTGCTGCAACTTCTTGGGCTTAGCAGTTTCTTTAGAAAGAGGCACCGTGAGCAAGAATTTGTGTATATATACGTTGCCATGGCAAGCATTGCTTGAAAATAGTGCTGTGTTCATCGGAGGTTCAGTGACCTCATTATTTTGAAACTGAGGTAATGCTGCGTGTCAAACCCCATTTTCTCTTTCTGTTCTTTCGTGGAAAAATTCCCCTCCTCTCTCTTCAGAAAAGCTTGATTTGATATTGTTGTCTTGGTTCCTAGGTGGAGAAAGTACACATAAAAGACTTAAAGGGGTATTTTTCGTAGGAGTGATTTCAGACCTGTGATTTAATGTATTTTTGCCAAAGAACTCCCCCCCCCCAGCCTGCATTGCAACCTGAACTTGAGTAACGGCTATTGTTCACATGTCCGCAGTGCAGAGATGAAACTGCATTTGGTATATATACCATATTGCAGTACGTTTTGTTTTCCCACAAGCAGAAGCATGCTGGAGCACTGGGAAGCTTTTGTGGGTTGGCTCAGAAGGAAGGAATGAGCAATTCGTGTTTACAGCGGTGAAGCTTGTGCTGCAATCTTCCTCCCTTGCAACATAGGGCTGTGAGTGATCAAAAACGTACACATAGCAGTCCTTGCCTTAAGAACTTTCAGGGAAGCAGAAGAACACACCCCTTTTCAAAAGTTCCTGGTTGGGTTGCAGGTTCAGACAGACCGATGTACAGGATTCTGACACGGCACAGAAGTTTCAATTACATAGATCATCACCCAATAACAAAGGGATTGGCAGCTGCAAGAACTTATTTCATGATCTTCGTGTTACAATCAGATGGCCCTGGGAGGGTGTCCTGGAGTCTATAATATATAGAAACATGAGATGCTCCTCTAAAATGAGTTAGACCATCATTCCATATAGATCAGCATTGTCCAAGTTGACTGCCCACAACTCTCTAGGGTTTCAGATGGAAGTCTTATCCAGTCCGACCTGTTGATTCCCAAGTAAACGTGCCTGGGAACAGAGGTGTTAATCATGTTGCTCAACTGTCATGTTGTACATCCCTTCCCATACTGTCCCTGTGTCAAATGAAAGGAAATTGCCCCGCCCCATGAAAAACATCCAAATCTAGCATGTCAGGGAACAAGACAAGCCAGAACTGTTCTCCCTGACATGCTAGCTTTCTGTGAGTAGGAAAACATGACATGAGGGAGCATCTGAAACATGGATGGAACGGTCTGGGCAGAGCTGCACAATGGGGCGCCTTGATCCATTTAATTTAGGACACATGGGCGTACCCAGCATGCGGCAGGGGGGCCGCTGCCCTCCCCTAGAAGCAGGGCAGCTGGAGAGGACAGGCAGGGACGCTGCCTGCTGTGCTCCGCCTCAGCCTCATTTGCATGTATGCCGTGAAGTTCCATGGAGCATTGTGGGGCAGCACTTTCTGTGCTGTGCTCGCTGTGACTTGAAAGAGTGTGGGCTGAAGTTAGCCCAGGTCCAGGTTTCCTCCAACGGAGGCAGCTGCCTCGTTTTAGTCACCGCTGCCATTAAAGGAGCGGGCGAGGCAGGAGTGCAAGCGCGGGTGGCTCCGTGTGCTGCCTTGCAAACGGCCCCCTTTCCTCGGGGGGGGGGGGCGTGGACATTGACCATGCCTCCTGCGGGGGATCCTGGCCACGTCATTGCCAGCTAGCCAATCGGGTGGCTGAGGCATGGCTGGGGGCGTGGCTGGCGTGCCCCCCCCTAGCTTTGATCCTGGGTACGCCCATGTTAGGACATCAACTTTCGGGGGGGGGGCTGATCTATAAGAAGTTTCACCCTAGCCTCTGATCATTGTTACTGGCAGAGCCAGCTCGCCTATGAGGCAAGGTGAAGCAAAAGCCTCAGGCACCAGGATCCACAGGGGCAGCAGCCCCCAATGTAGGTATTTACTCCCCCCTTGTTCATGAGGTAGGTCTTCCCTCACCCCTTCTTCCCTGGCAAGGAGGGAGGGAGGTGCCATTTTGTGGATTGCCTCAGATGCCAAAATGTCTTGGGCTGGCCCTGGTTACTTGGGGCGAAATTGTTCTTCCCTCCAGTCTTGAGTGTTGAGAATCTCTTTACTTCTCTCTCTTTTTTTCCCTTACTGGACCTGCTCCTTTGGCACCCACAGCATCCTGATGTGCGGAAATTTCTGTAGGTGCAGCTTTTCTGGGCACGGCAGAACGCAAACACAAGGGATCTTTGATCCCCTCGGCCCAAACACACTTGCCTTCCTGCAAACCCCAATGAAAGGAATGGTAATATTGAACCCACGGTTATGCGTGGACGTCTCTCTTTATCATTTTCTTGCAACAGCTGGCGCTTATTGCTAATGCATATTTGATACAGTTATTCTTAGGTTCAGGAAGCAAGCTGCCCCTCAAGGCATTTTGCTGTTTTTACAATATGCATCTACCTTTAGATGAGCTAGCTTGAATTCTGCATCTCCCTGGGCTGGTTTGGTGCCTTGCTCCCGAGCAGGGAAAATAAAACACGCACCACCACTAAAAGGAATCATTCCCTTTTCTGAACAGCTCCAAGAAAGGTTTGGTTGTCTTCCTGTGATGCAGAGCAGCCTTCGCCAAGCCGGTGCCCTCCAAAGGCTTTGGACTGCAACTCCCATCAGCCAGCACAGCCATTGCAATCCCAAACATCTGGAGGCGACCGGCTTGGTGAAGGCTGATAAATTGCTTAATCCTCTTACGCTCAATGTTCTCCGCCACATCAATTGTGTTAATCCTTCTCAAAGGCTTCTTCTATTCTATGAATGAATATGCCAGCTTCTCACAGGAACCGTGGTCTTCTCCTCCCCTATTTTTTAAAATGAATCATTTCCCTCGATGTTTTAAATGGTGGGTTGCTAACTTTCCTTTTTTTGGTAGCAGCAGTATTTAACACTTTTGTGCTATTGACCTGCAGTAAACCTTTGAATCTGTTCCTGAGCTTTCTAATTTTTCCGTTCTGAAGATGAGCGTGGCATTCGTTTTTGACTGTGAACAGGATGTTCTTTCTTCCTTTATTCAAAAAGATTGTGGTGGATGTCTTTTGCATTTGTGGTTTGTTTGTTTGTTTAAAAAAAGGATAACACTTAGAATCATAGAATCATAGAGTTGGAAGAGACCACAAGGGCCATCCAGTCCAACCCCCTGCCAAGCAGGAAACACCATCAAAGCATTCTTGACATATGGCTGTCAAGCCTCTGCATAAAGACCTCCAAAGAAGGAGACTCCACCACACTCCTTGGCAGCAAATTCCACTGTCGGACAGCTCTTACTGTCAGGAAGTTCTTCCTAATGTTTAGGTGGAATCTTCTTTCTTGTAGTTTGAATCCATTGCTCCGTGTCCGCTTCTCTGGAGCAGCAGAAAACAACCTTTCACCCTCCTCTATATGACATCCTTTTATCCACCCTTCCACCCTTCCCTTCTACCCCTATTTCTCTCATATTGGATTTGAAACGGAGACTGGCTTGTCGAAAAGTTATGGTGAGCCATTTGACTAGTGGATCAGAAGCGTTCCCGTAACTCTGTGGTCGATTGTTCTGCAAGTGATATTCCTAAGGGCATATTTCAACACATGTATAAAACTGCTTGGATGATTTTTGGCTTCCTCGAAAGAACAACAAGCACCGGCAGTTTTGTGCAAGGGCCAAAAAGTCATTGGCTAGATACACACGCCTTACATTGAAAGCATGCAACTTCCCCCAGATAACCTTGGGGACTGTAGTTTTTTAAGGGGTGCTGGGAATTGTAGCTCTGTGGTGGGAAGACTACAGTTCCCAGGGTTCTTTGGGGGAGGTCATGTGCTTTATATGCATGGTATGTATGCAGCCAGAGATTCAAGCCTCTTTATAAAACCACACTCCCCAGTCCTGTGTTCCAAGCCATGACAACAAGGCAAATTTCAAACTGGTTTTAAAATGTGTATTGTAGGCTGTGATAGGAAAAAGCTGCACCCTTTGTCTAACCCTTGGGGGTTAGTCTTCACCCCCTCTCCCTTTTCAAAAAGGGCTCCCTCATTTGTGCAAATAAATGTACAGGGGTGCCTCGCAAGGCGAAATTAATTCGTTCCGCGAGTTGTTTTGTATTGCGAAAATTTCGTCTTGCAGTTTTCCAATTTAAACAAATCAAAGCAAAAAAAATGCAAAAAAGTTCATCTTGCGAAGCATGGCCATAGAAAAATTCGTCTTGCGAGTCAACAAAAAGATTGCAAAACGCTTTCATCTTGTGAGTTTTTCGTTGCGCGGGGCATTCGTCTTGCGAGGTACCACTGTATGTGTGGTTGGTAATGAGACTTTCTTTTTTGCTTTTATTTTATTTTATTGCTGGTGTTTTTTGTGTTGGGCATATTTATAATGTGTGCTGTCTACATTTTTGGGGGCTTCAAAATGACATGCCCAGTGGGTAGGATCTCGTCGCGACACCAGATTGCAATAGATTTCCTGGGGGAGATAAATGAACAAGTTGCTCCGTGCAAAGATTCCTGCCACAAAATGCGCAGGGTGAGATCTAGGCAGGGCTGTGGGCAGCCTGAGAAAAAATGGTGAAAAACTAAAGAATAATTAAAACGCTGTTCCCAGAAAAGCTGAATTATGCAAAGCTTTACCCTTTGTGAGTGGTAGTCATCTTACTCAGGAGGCCTGGGACTGCTAGTTTTATTTGAAGCTGAGAGGAAGCTGCGTACATAGTCTGCCCACACACCCCAAACTTCCCTTTGCAAATATGATGCCTAGAAACTTGTCTAGCCTCCAAGTCTTGGGCTAATGATTCTCAGCCAATGGAGAGCTGCTTTCAGATCACCTCTTTTCTCCTAGCTCTGCGAGCGCCCCCCCCCCCCCCCCCCGGTGATGAAGTGATGTCCATGCATTAAGACCGATACCATTCTGATGCTAATCCAACAATATACATGTTTGACAGCACCAACAAAGACTGTGTGTGCTTCTGTTAGTTTATTTTTGTGTGCTCAGCTCTTGGTGGCTTGGCAGAGTGGTGAGGTGTGTCTGTTTTGTTCCTTTATCTTTTCCTTTATCTCCTTGTATATTTTCCTGTACCCATTCTAATAATACTCTGGAGTACATCCAAGACAAACTCTGCTGTAATAAAAGAGCAGGAAAAAGCACAGCCCTAATAACATGAGCACACACAGAAATCGTTAGCTCCAAAAGCATGCAAAAAAAAAGACTCTTGTTTTAGCATTTTTCAAGTCTAAGCTCTGAAAATCTAAAATAATGATAATGTTATCATTTGTACCCCAATAATGTTATTATTTGTACCCCAATAATAATGTTATCAAAGGGACCCAGGTGGCGCTGTGGGCTAAACCACTGAGCTTAGGGCTTGCTGATCAGAAGGTCGGCGGTTCGAATCCCTGTGACGGGGTGAGCTCCCGTTGCTTGGTCCCAGCTCCTGCCAACCTAGCAGTTCAGAAGCACATCAAAATGCAAGTAGATAAATAGGAACCGCTACAGCGGGAAGGTAAACAGCATTTCCATGTGCTGCTCTGGTTTGCCAGAAGCGGCTTTGTCATGCTGGCCACATGACCTGGAAGCTATATGCCGGCTCCCTCGGCCAATAATGCGAGATGAGCACGCAACCCCAGAGTCGGTCACGACTAGACCTAATGGTCAGGGGTCCCTTTACCTTAATAATGTTATTATTTGTACCCTGATTGGGTTGCCCCAGCCACTCTGGGAGGCTGACTGTGTTTAAACAACTTGTAGAGAGGAAATCTGAGGCCTGTATGCACTTAGAAGCTGCGTTGCAGGTGGGAGCCCCAATAATCTGGAAATGCAGACACTTAGAATAACTCTTCAGATTTCCCCGAGTTGAAACACAGAATCATGCTGTACTCAGAATACATTCTGCAAAAGTAAGCTTGGAAGAGGAGAAGAAACTGCATGCAACCTTAGACTTGCTTTCCACAATCTTTAAGAATTCAGCTTGTCAAAGAATCCAAAAACTTTGGACAAGGAATGTCAGAGGGCAAATACCGGCAATTGTTGTTTGTAGTGGGAAAGTAGTCATGGGAGCATAGGAGCCAACTCCTAGGGGCCGGGGAGGCTTTAGCCAACGCAATAAAATATTTGAGGGGGCTGCCCCCCCTAAGTTGATGGGCATTGTCATTCAAATGGTGTGCGTGCACTGTGGACGGGGCTTACCTGGGCCCCCACAATATTTCATTCAAGTTGGCACCCCTGCATGAGAGACCGAAGAAAAAAGTTGTGCTGGGAAATATAAAACTTGGGCAACTAACTCTGCCTTGCAATTTGATAAAAAGTTCTTTGCATTTCCAAATTTTTATCTCACCCTTGGCACTACTGTACTGAGTTGCTGATTTAGCACAGTGTGTCTGAGATTCTTGGGATGCTATATTGAAGTGGTTCATGATGCACCTTCGAAAGCTAGAGTCTGGCTTATTGTGACTAAGCAAGCATGCTGGTCCTCAGAAAAGAGCCTGTAGCTGCTCTGTTCCTTCCTCCCTGGGCTTTTTTCGCTCAGTGCAGGGCAACTCATGTCTCCTAAACTCAGGCTTGTGGTTAAGATCTCTCTGCTTTAACCATGAACTGGAACCAGGACAAACGTAGGTTTGTCCCTCTACCTGTGCAAAAGGAACCAGGGAGGAGCGATACTGCTGTGATCTCCTCTGGAGCCAGCAGGGTTTGCCCTGTCGTGGTGGGCAAAGGTCGCCAATTCTGTGCTAGATGCCAGCACCTAAGCTTGCATAGCAGAGCTTCTGTTCAACGTACTCTTGGGGGAAGGGCTGCGGCTCAGAGGTAGAATACCTGCTTGGCATGCAGAAGGCTCAACCCTTAACATCTTCCAGTAGGATTGGGAAAGACCCCTGTGTCTCAAAACTCTGGAGGGCCACTACTAGTCAAGGTGTAAACGACGCTGATGGATCAATGGTCTGACTTCATTGTAAGGCAACTTCCCATGTTCTTATGGCTTATTCAGGATGCAGTACTAAACACCGTGATCTGGCACTAACTTTGTTGAGCTCAGTTACATCAGCGTAGACATGACCTGAAGGAGCGTCTCCACCCCCGTCGTTCTGCCCAGACACTGAGGTCCAGCGCCGAGGGCCTTCTGGCGGTTCCCTCGCTACGAGAAGCCAAGTTACAGGGAACCAGGCAGAGGGCCTTCTCGGTGGTGGCACCCGCCCTGTGGAATGCCCTCCCACCAGAGGTCAAAGAGAATAACAATTACCAGACCTTTAGAAGGCATCTTAAGGCAGCCCTGTTTAGGGAAGCTTTTAATGTTTGATGGATTTCTGTATTTTAGTATTTTGTTGGAAGCTGCCCAGAGTGGCTGGGGGAACCCGGCCAGATGGGCGGGGTATAAATAATAAATTATTATTATTATTATGAGCAGGATTGTGCTTCACGTGTTGTAGAAACTTCTTGCTCTGTCAACCAGCATTACAGGGTTGCTTTCCCTTTTCCTAAGGCTTGTGGTTTGCTTTGCAAAAAAATCCAGCATTTCTTTCTCCCCCCCTTTCTCTTCTGCATTGCAGTCTTGGCATCTCCTGTTCACTGGGAGACTTTAAGAACAAAGCATCTTGTTGTCAAGCTGGTCTTGCTTTTTGCAAGGCACCGGGGTTGGCTTTAAAAAGTGCTAGGCAACTTCTCCATGTTTAAGAGAATAATCTCTTTAGGAACACGGATGACAGGGGGAATTTAGCTCAAACATTGTGCTACGGGGAAATGCTTTGGAACATCGACATATTCCAGAGAATAGTCGTCTGACTCAGAACTAGCATGTCTTTAACAAAGGCTGCATGCATACGAACACATCTGTAGCACAAAAATGTCAAGGAGATAATGGTTTCTGGTCCCTTGTTTTGTTCTGAGTCCTGGGAAGGAGCTCTGGTCCTGAGAGGAAAGGATGAAAAATCAACAAAATTTGAAGTGAGTTAACCAGTTTCAAAATGCTCCTTGTCATTCTGAACCAACCCTGCTTTCAGGCCTTCAGAAGATCGGGTTGGGCACAGTCCACTGTGGGAATGGTCTGGCTTCTCAATGCCAGGGGTTTGACTGCTGATAACCGACTATGGCTACACTGAAAGGAGCACACATTGCATCCTCTAAGGCAGTGGTGTCTGGGGCTGGCAAAAGGACAGCTTTCTTTCAAGACATATGTCGTCCACGTTGAACCAATTGTCCGCAAAGTGCATTTTTGCAGGTTGTCCAAGGCACAACAATCCAGAGGGAATCTTCCATTGGCAGGAGAACGGCTGATGCAAGGCTTGAATGCATCGTTTGTCGCAGTTGGAGATGAAAACCAGGCTCAAAACATAACCTTTTTTCTGTGAAGGATTTGAAGGAAGAGAGAGATGCTGCTGTGCTAGTGGCTTGGGAGGGAATTCGACAAGAGAGAATGGGTGGAAACACTGACAGGAGCAGGACACTTTGGTGTGGCAGGTCTACAGCTGGAAACAAAAGCAGACACTTTAGAAGTAAGGAATAGTCCCAAAGTGCAGGTTGTATCATTTTAACTTCAATTGCTACACAGATCTGATTTTTCCCTGCTCTTTACTCACTTTCTTTTCTCTGTTCTGCAATGGGTAGTCGTAGCACGCTTGCAGAATACCATGTAAGGACGTGAGGACAGCTTGAGGAAGGTTTTAACAGAATGACCGTTGCTGGAAATGAAACACAGTTGTAGTGAAAAATAGATTTCTCATGCTTCATGTTTCCCTAATGACTGTTCCTGTGAAATAGTGTTTATTTTGTTTTAAAGCAGTCTGCCCTTTTGCAAGTATTCCAATTACTTTAAGAAGATTGTACACACAGAGATTTCTTTAAAAAGACTCTCTCATAGAATCATAGAGTTGGAAGAGACCACAAGGGCCATCCAGTCCAACCCCCTGCCAAGCAGGAAACACCATCAAAGCATTCTTGACATATGCCTGTCAAGCCTCTGCTTAAAGACCTCCAAAGAAGGAGACTCCACCACACTCCTTGGTAGCAAATTCCACTGCTGAACAGCTCTTACTGTCAGGAGGTTCTCCCTAATGTTTAGGTGGAATCTTCTTTCTTGTAGTTTGAATCCATTGCTCTGTGTCCGCTTCTCTGGAGTAGCAGAAAACAATCTTTCTCCCTCCTCTATATGACATCCTTTTATATATTTGAACATGGCTATCATATCACTCCTTAACCTTCTGTTCTCCAGGCTAAACATACCCAGTTCCCAAAGCCGTTCCTCATAAGGCATCATTTCCAGGCCTTTGACCATTTTGATTGCCCTCTTCTGGACACGTTCCAGCTTGTCTGTATCCTTCTTGAACTGTGGTGCCCAGAACTGGACACAGTACTCCAGGTTCTCCTTCCGATCTCTTCCTGTTTGATCTTAATAAAGCATTAATTTGCGGTTCTCCTTCACCTTGTATGAAGCGCTACTCATGTGTTTTTTTCATATGGCAGCACAAACTTTTTTTTAAAAAAAAGAAACTGGGTAATTCTATTTGTAAGGTCACATAGAAGAAGGGTCTTCCTTTTCTCTTGCTCTCTGCTCTTCTCTCCTTCAAGATACAGGACGTATTCTTTGTTGCCTTGCGGATAGAATTATCTGCTCTCTTAAGATCCAATGACTTTCGTGAAGGCAAACATCTCTGAATAGTTCCTTTGTGAAAGGAGGTGCTTGTCGGAAGCACCCTGTTCTCTGTTTACTATTAACAAGACTTAGGCATTCAGTCCTAAGGTTCATTGTACCACAGCCTGACAGCAGAATCAAGTGCAAGGTTTCTTCAGAGGTCAGTCCCAATCCTAGGCACTCCCAGGAATAGGTGCCTAGAATTGCAGTTTACAGTGTTAAATCAGTGCAGAAGTCAATTCCATGGGACCTTATTCACAGATCAATGTGAATAGGATTGCAGCCTTATACAGTTGTTGTTGTTGTTTTAGAGTGCAAGAAGAGTCCTGCTGGATCAGGCCAAAGTTTCATCCAGCCCACCATCTGGCCCTCATAGTGGCTAACAAGATGCCCACAAGCAAAACCAGAGAATAGCAGCACTGATTTTTTATCAATAGTATCTCTTAGAGTGGTGAATGGCATTATTTAGGGGAAAGAAACTCCAATGAAAATCCCCTTGATTACATATTTTACATGGCTGCTTATTTGTATATATTTAAAAATTATATATACTTGTATTGGTGTTTTATGGTGGCGCTGTGGTCTAAACCACAGAGCCTAGGGCTTGCTGATCAGAAGGTCGGAGGTTCGAATCCCCGCGACGGGGTGAGCTCCCGTTGCTCGATCTCAGCTCCTGCCCACCTAGCAGTTTGAAAGCACATCAAAGTGCAAGTAGATAAATAGGTACTGCTCCGGCGGGAAGGTAAAGGGCGTTTCCGTGTGCTGCTCTGGTTTTGCCAGAAGCGGCTTGGTCATGCTGGCCACATGACCCGGAAAAACTGTCTGCGGACAAACACCGGCTCCCTCGGCCTATAGAGCGAGATGAGCGCCGCAACCCCAGAGTCGTCCGTGACTGGACCTAATGGTCAGGGGTACCTTTACCTTTACCTATATTTGTAATGCCTAATAAAGGTTTGGTGAAGTAAGTAGCAGTACTCTTAGCATTTACGGCAATTCTCAGCTTCCAGGATACAGAGGCACATGCCTTAGCCTGATAGCCTTAGTCCCCATGAATTTGTCTCCTTTAAAAGTTGGCAGCCTTTGCTAGATAGAGTGAGTTCCATCCTTTAGCTTCGTGCTATGTGAGTTAGTCCTTTCTTTTTGCCTGTCCCGAATCTTGCATTGTCCGTGTGTTGAGATTCCTGCATTGCAAGGGGTTGGACTAGATGGCCTTTGGGGTCCCTTCCAGCTCTACAATTCTATGATTCATTTGATGGTCTTGATTCTGATGTTGTGAGACATATCCACCCTCTCCACACTATGCATGTCCAGCATTCTCCCTTTTTTTCTGCGCTAAAAAACCTGAAATGCAGCAACCTTCCCTCATACATGAGTTATTCCAACTGCTTGGTCCTGTTGATTGCCCTTTTCTGAACCCTTTCCAGCTTTTCGGTATCTGTTTTGTGGTGAGGCTACCAGAACTGTACAGTATTCCAAGTGCAGTCTGAGTCTACCCATTTGCATTATGGCATTATGATATCGGCAGCTTTATTTTCATTAAAGCTTAGATCACGTTTGGTTTTACTGAGTGCAGTTGATAAAGTAAATGTATCCACACACACAAAAAAAGTGTTTCTCCATTGCAGAATAATTCCAAGGTATCTCGTCTGTTGATTCTTTAAAAGAGAGTTAAATGGGTTGCTTGTGAACAGCCGCCGGCTAAAAATGATGATTTTGCTACAAAATGGTGTTGGTGTTCCAGGTGTTTCTGTGAGCTGTACTTTATATGTAAATGGAATTGGAAGCTTATAATGATTCACTCATTGAAGAAGAAGAAAACGAGTCTATTAAATCTGCAGCTGAGCAGATCGCTCTGAAATATTGTCATAGTAAGGCTTCTTTCCCCCCTTTTCATCACATGCCTGTGATTGCCAAATACATGCTCGGTTTTGCGCTCTCCTCTCGCCTGGTTGGGTCTGTTCCAGGATTTCCCGCAGTCATTCCTGGTCATTGACCTCGGCAAGGGCTGGCTTAGTGTGCTCATTCTGAACTTGAAGAGGCTTGTCATCATACATGCAGCAATTGCTGATGTGGAAAAACTTCTGTATCACGGGACTTTTTTTTTTTTTAAGGAACACACCCATCCCTATTGTGATGGTGACTACTGTTCCTTTGCAACAGAGAAATCTGCCCCATCTTTAATGTGAAATAATTGTTGCATTAGATAGAAGATATTGTTCCCTTCTGATCAAGGGTACCACTCTATTCTGCCTTGTTCAGACCGCACCTGGAACACTGTGTCCAGTTCTGGGCGCCACAGTTTAAGAAGGTTGTTCAAGAAGATGTTCAAGGGTCTGGAAACCAGGTCCTTATGAGGAATGGTTGAGGGAGTTGGGTACGCTTAGCCTGGTAAAGAAGTGGCTGAAAGGAGATAGGATAACCATCTTCAAATATCTGAAGAGCTGTCACATGCAAGACGGACCAAGCTTGTTTTCTCCTGCTCTGGAGGGTAGGATTTGAACCAATGGCTTCAAGTTACAAGAAAGGAGATTTCGACTGAACAGCAGGAGGAACCTTGTCTCCCTTGGGTGTTTGGGGACTCTCCCTCATTGGAGGTTTTTATGCAGAGGTTGGATGGCCTCCGTCATGGATGCTTTAGTTGAGATTCTCACATTGCATGGGGTTAGACTAGATGACCTCTGGGGGTCACTTCCAACACTATGATAATCTGTTTTGAACATGGGAAGAGCCTGTTCAGCTTCAATTAATACTTTTAAAAAATATTTTAGCCTCTTATGCTGAAACCCAAAAATGTCACTGCTGTAAGTTATCTGGAAAAATTTAGCTGGAAAAAATGATCAGCCCTTGGCTAGGTGACTGCTTGAATTCTAAACAGGGAAGCGGCAGCGATTGCATTCCATTGCATGTCATCAGCCTGTAATGCAGGTGTGAAAATGTATACAGGAGGAGGGTGCAGTGAGAGATGATGAAGCATTATTTTCATAAGCAGCCTTAGCAGTGAAAAGTAATGTTTAACATACTTAAGTTCTTGCTGTTCAAATGAGTGCAAGGCACCTAACCTGTTTCTCTAGATTCATGGGCACGCCATTGCTGTGATGAAGCCAGTCTAGCATGCTGTTGTCAACAACAGTATAGGGAAGGTTATTCTCTTCCTTCCTTTCTCTCTCCCACCCTTGTCGCTTGACTCTGTTTCAGGGGTCAGCAACCTTTTTCAGCCGTGGGCCAGGCCACTGTCCCTCAGACCTTGTGGGGGGCCGGACTATATTTTGGGGGAAAAAAATGAACAAATTCCTATGCCCCACAAATAACCCAGAGATGCATTTTAAATAAAAGCACACATTCTACCTGTCAGAGGTTGTTACGGCTACTCTTGAGTAACGACTTTCCACATACTTGTCTTTAAAAGAGTCTTTATTGGTGCATGTTATTTACAGTGTAGCGAGCTGTCGGTTTCATGTCCGCTCATTCCGTCTCAGAATCCGGCACTGCCCCTTTTCGCGACTTTGACCAACATAACAGCCTCGGGACAGTGAATCTCCTCCCTTTTCTCCTCCTCCTTAATTCCGGTGCCGAGGGAAAGGGTCTACGCTCCATCTTTTCCCTCTCCCCCCTTTCCGTCTCTCTCTCTTCCCGCCTGTGGAGCAGGGTCTCTCCCATACTGCCGGAGACCTGTCTCTCTCTCTCTCTCTCCGCTTCCTGACTAGCCCCTTCAGACCCCACACTTTCATGGCTGCTTGGGGACGAACTGCTCCTAATGAGAGGGGGAGGTTCTCTGTAATCTCTCCCCCTTACACTACCCATGTAAAAACACGCCAATTCCCGAACCATCCACAGGCCAGATTGAGAAGGCGATTGGGCCACATCCGGGCCATGGGCCTTAGGTTGCCTACCCCTGCTCTATTCTCTTATTTTCTGGTTCCGGGGCTGGCATCAACACATGGTGTACTTGGGCAGTGGTCAGGAGCCCAGCAGCCTTTCACGACCCACCATCCGTGCCTGCCTTGGGGCCTCCTTCAGAAAGGCAAGGGGTCTTCTGAAATTGCTCTGCCCAGCCACCCAAACTCTTTCTGGACTGAACTGTGCAGCTGAAAGAGGAGTACTTGCTTCAGTCCATAGTCAATATTGTTGTGTAATGTAAGAAGAAACGGCCGCAGATATGTAGTGACAATTGCATAGGATCTGGCAACAGTTAAAGGATGCATGCCATTGTCAAATCTGTCATTGAACTCTGATTTACACTCTAGTCCCCTAAACATATTTTGAGTACTGCACTCGTTTATTTTAAGATTTGTATCATAGCAAAGTGTTGAAGGTGGTTTGGGGGAAACCAAGCAGTACATCACAAAACAATGCAGACAATTTGTGGGTTTCCGCCTCTTAAAAAAATCCATTTGACTCAGGGCTCTGAGCTTCTCCTGGGTTTAGCTACTGTTTTGATTTCCCGTGGTGGCCTCGGACGATGCTGTGCAGAGGGCATTGTGGGAAATTAAAATTTCGGCTAGATCCAACCACTCAGTTAGTTGTAGAATATGGCAAATGTCCCTGAGCTCAGTGGCAGAGCCCATACTCTGTGTGCATATACAGTAATTCAGCTCCTATAATCTCCAGTTAATCTTGGGTAGCAGGCCTGGGGAGAGCTCTACCTGAAACCGTGGGATGTCCCTGCCAGTCAGAGGAGTTAGCACTAAGCTAGTGTGACCAATGGTCTTGGTATGAGGCAACTCCATGCACTCACAGGATGAGGGAAGCACAAGGAATGGACTGTGATTTGGCTGGGTTCCTGCTCCGTAGTGTGCTTATCCTAATGGACACTTCAGCTTTTTAAATTGGTCCATTTTCAGCATTTACAAATCAATTCTATTTTTGAAAGTCGCCTCTCCCTCTGCTACATTGAAATGCCTTCCCTGGCTTGCTGGCAGCGTGGAATATTTCAGCTTGGGATGCAAATAACCCGCATAGCACTGAAATATTTACTTAGCAACAAGCTGAAATAGTTCAGAGATTACAGTTTTGAACCTTTGGATCCATCAGCACAATCCTTACTGTGTTTAGAAACTTCTGGGGTTTTTTTGCAGTATAGAAATGGGAGTGTAAACCCTTAAGAAAACACTTGTTCATATATGAATATTGCAAGAGGGAAGCTTTGCTTATTTTCCTTGGAAACCAAGCCATAAGGAGATCCAAAACAGATTCTTGTCTGTTTGCAAATGGATGTTTCTCCCCCAGGTTCCATGAAGAACACTTTTCTGATTAACCCAAAGCCAGCTTCATGACTCATTACAAGGGCGGCACTTAATATGCATTTGAATCGTATGAAAACTTGTTGCCTTCAAGTTTGTTATTCAGAACATCACCAAGATAATTAAAAGCAAACATAGCTGATACCTTAAAGTCATGAAACATGGCTCTAGGTCAGGCATCCCCAAACTTTAGCCCTCCAGATGTTTTGGACTACAATTCCCATCATCCCTGACCACTGGTCCTGTTAGCTAGGGATCGTGGGAGTTGTAGGCCAAAACATCTGGAGGGCCGCAGTTTGGGGGTGCCTGCTCTAGGTAAATGGATAAGGGGGGGGGGTAAGTTCACAGATGATCTTCATGATTGAGAAGGCTTCTGTTACTGGTAGCCAGCCACCTTTCTTGAGTACTGATAGATCTCTGGCGAGGATCTTAATAACTGGGCATTTGCCAGGGAGTTCTTCAGACAAGCTAGTCCTAGACTCTTTTTAAACCAAGGATGTGAAATCTATGGGCCTCCAGGTGTTTTTGGACTGCAGTTCACGTCATCCCTGACTATTGGGCATTCTGGCTGGGGCTGATGGGATTTGGAGTCCAACAACGTCTGGTGGAGGGCTTTAAGCCGTTGTGAACCAGGGCCTTGTTTCACTGCAGTCCGGCCATCTTCTCTGAAGGACACATGCAGATCCTTCATCATTGTGGTCTGTCAGTGAGCAAGATACTTTTCTCTCTTTATTTCGCTTCTTCATATTCAAAAATGGTATCAATACAGAAAGGTTTTTTGAATCAGCACTTCTTGCTGCTTCCCCTCTTGCAGAGCCATGCACCATGGAGTGAAATTTGATTGGTATTGACCGATGCTTTTGGAGAGCTGATATCATTTTTGTATTTATTTTGAATGAGTTTCCTTGGCCTAGGATAGTGTATAAATAATATCACGAGCTTTCTCCGTACATATGAAAACACTTTTTATCATCGTGACAATCATGTCAGGTTTCCAGCTTCATGTAAAATTGGAAAATGCCATGTAATTTCTTACTTCCTCCGGGTATACATGCAAATCTATGTATGCCAACAGAATTGTTCCTTATAATTGCTTTAACCTTCTCAATTATTGGACCAATTTGGGGAGACATTGTTTGGGAAACAAGACTTGGCATCTCCTTAGGCCATATGATATATACCTTTAATAACTTACTCAAGGTTGTCTCAGTGGCAGAGTCTGCTCCAAGGTAAATTGATTTTAAGGACTGGCTTTTAAATTGTTTTCAGAACGCTTTTCTTGCTGCGGTTTCCCCCAAAGAATTGTGGGAGCTGTAATACTAAGATATCTGTTCGTGGCGCTTGAAGTGGGCTGCCTTACGATATTGTTATTTTCCTTAGCAGACACTCTCGGCTTGGGGGGCATTTTATGTGGGCAGGACAGGGAAGTTATTTTCCAAAGAAGCGGCCCCCTAATTCTGTTACTCTCAGCTTTTGGTTCCACCTCAGCCTTGATTATTTTCTTCCAACCCTGGGGTCTGTTTCACAAGTATCGTCAAGGGACCTCAGTGGAACTTGTACATTGAGGCCTTTTACCAGTTCCGTCCCAGGTGGCGCTGTGGGTTAAACCACTGAGCCTAGGGCTTGCTGATCAGAAGTTCGGCGGTTCGAATCCCTGTGACGGGGTGAGCTCCCGTTGCTCGGTCCCAGCTCCTGCCAACCTAGCAGTTCGAAAGCACGTCAAAATGCAAGTATATAAATAGGAACCGCTACAGCGGGAAGGTAAACGGCGTTTCCATGTGCTGCTCTGGTTCGCCAGAAGTGGCTTTGTCATGCTGGCCACATGACCTGGAAGCTATACGCCGGCTCCCTCATCCAATAATGCGAGATGAGCGCGCAACCCCAGAGTCGGTCACGGCTGGACCTAATGGTCAGGGGTCCCTTTACCTTTACCTTTACCAGTTCCGCAAACACATAAATATTGATCGCTTTCTAAAAGCTTGCTCCAGCTCCATGCTTTTTGTTGAAACCTTCGCCCTCAACAGGCACAAACACACCCCACTATTTTTCTAATAGCCGGTAGTTATGCTGATAAAACTTTCGTGAACATTGCTCTTTAAACATTCTCTGAATCTCTTTCTCGGAGCAATGATTACCCACTATTATTCCCGCCCCCCTAAATCCTCATGATATCCTAGAAGAGCAGCAAAAAGAGCTCAGAATTCAGGCATAATGGAATTTCTCCTCTTGAGGAGAATGCAGGAGCGTTCATGCAAATAATGAAACACAGCAGAGGCCTCCTGTTGTAGCTGCTGACTGTCAGTGTATGACTTGGGAGGATAATAATGTTACCAGTGTTGTTGTTCGGTCAATGATGGAGAATGGTGGGATGTATAGCAGACTTGCAAATAAGTATTCAAATTTGTTGCTCCTCAGAAACACAGGAGTCTGCCTTCCCCTCATCTCACACTCCCATTTTGCTCATATGTGGGCACATGAATATCCCCTAAGGAAAAAAAACCTGCCAACTGTTTTCCATTCTGCAAAAAATTCCTGGCCTGATAAACTGCAACGAATTCTTACTCTCCGCTGCAGTCGATCAATAGATCTTTCCTGCACAGCAAAAAAAAAAAAAAAGTTACAAGTAGTTACAAGTTGGCGGTTAGGCATTGGTTATTTGGGTTGTATTAAATGGTTTTATTGATTATGTTGGCCCCAAGTTTATGCCTGCGTGGTTGGGGAAATCCCGGTCAGGAATACAGGGGCTCTATGCTGTGTCCGTAACCCCAAGATAGGGGCCAGGACGGCGTATTGAGGCCCCTGGGAGCCTGAAGGGAGAGGGGAGAGTTCATTGCACCCGGGTCCCCATCTCTCCCTGTAGGATTTCCCCGTGTTGACAAGGCAAGTTATTATTATTTCTGCCCTTAGGTGACAGTTGAGAACCAATGCCTACGCAACCACTCACATGTTTTGTATTAAATAAAAGTTGTGGCCAAATTCATGCCCAAAACCATTAAACAAACATTCTGTCTATGTGGTGAGTTATTTGAGGTTTGGGGGACCTCCACACGCAGTGCGCTGAGTATTTTTTTTAAAAAAAAAAATCCAGATCTGCAGTACTTTATAGTCCACTAACATCAAAGACACGTTAAAAAGTGAGTAATAATTGTCATCTCCATACAATAGTCCCTGCCCCCCACAATCAAAGCGAATAAATGTATTGAGTCCTGGTTGCAGCCACTGTGAGTGGCTTTAGGGATCATTGCCTTATTAGATCCAACTAAAATGTCATCAAATAGTGAGCCAGCCTTCCCGTTCTTATTCAGACTGGATGTTCAACAAAACAGTGGGATGAAGGAGAAAGAAGACACTGGACATGATGCTCAGGTTCCTAAGTCTGCAGTTCATTCCTGCCTTACAATGGACTGCTTAGTGGATTGGACTCTGCTAGATGCAAAACAGATTTCAGGGTTGAACCGTGTTGCTTAGGTGAAGAAAAACTACAGCTTCTTCATATAACATCTGGCGGTGAATGATCACTCAGCTGAACAGCTGGGTCTCTTGTGAGGCAAACAGCAGAAGTAGAAAGGAATGTGACTGTTTTCATATTGCCAGAGTTGGGGATTAATTTTAGATGGTGCCCTGGGTCTATAGAAGATAAGTTGGGTGGTGACCTGAGACTTGTGATCTTGACAGTTCAATCACATCTCTGAGTGCTAGGAAATCATCTTCCCTCAACTGTTAAGATCCCTGAGTTCATTATTCTGCAAAGAAAAAATAAATTGTAGGTAGCCAGAGAATACAACAATATTTCTCTGGTTTGCACAATCCTATATAATAAAGTGCAAGTGTCTCTGCGTCCAGTCTCTGTGTCCATGGGATTGCGCTACTGCGCATGTGCCCCACGCACAGCCGTTGGGACTTGGAGCGCAGAGACGGAGCGCGTTGGCCGGCGCGTAAGGGAGCTCAGCCTCTCGACGTTCGGAGCAGCTCTCGCGAGAGAATCCAGAGGACATGCGAGATAGCCCCGTGCTCGCAAGCGAGCGTGTTCTGTCTCCACGCAGGCGCACTCACGAGGCCGTTTACTTCTCGCGTGGACTTACTTCTAAGCGGCAGCGGCCGTTACAAGTGGCGGCGGGCGAGCAATGTCAGCTCTGCGCATGTCCCCGAGGTTGCTAGAGCAACAGGTCTGTTCTAGCACCCGTTAATTTAACGGGCTTCATGACTAGTTTCCAATAAGGTTGACAGGACATAGCCCTGCTTTCCAGCCGTGGCTTGTGAACATACTTGTGCTTTTCAGTCAGACTCTGCTTCCCTTGCTTGGGTGTTGAAACAAGAGGGGTGCACCCATGACTACGGTCCTTAAAGATTTTGTGGCAGAAGGAATGTTTCTCTTATAAAAGCTATGCTGTAATTTTATTCTGTGTGAAGAGTTCCCCCCCCTCCCCACTCCCAGTACCATTTCCCTAAAATCGGAAATCCTGGTTTAAATGCCACAGGATATTTTAATCATTGTAGAAAAAGCCTTCCCTTTCTTTTGTTCTGTTTTTAAAAAAAACAATGCTTTTTTAATTTGCCTTCCCTGTTGCTTGATATCTAAAAGCAGCTCTTCCTGCTGAGATTTTAACACCAACAGGCTGTGAGTTCCCCCATAACCGCCAAGCCCACGCATGTAAACATCTTATGTCTCTTTAGAGGCAGCGAGGGATGGGCTGCAACAAGCGCCAGTTTTCCTGCCATATTAAGTATCTGTAACATCATAAATTTTCTTTGTTTAATACTTTTACAAGTAGGAAGAGGGGGAATAAGTTCTATAGCACGTCTCTGTTTAATAGCAGAGTAAAGACAATGGAGGACTTGCTCTGCTTTGTTTCAATTTGCCTCGGTGCAGTTGAAATTGAAAAAGCATTTGAGGGAACACATTTCTCTTGTGTTACAAATTTGAAATGAATTGTGGGGTGGTCTGATAAGTGGCAGGCCTGAGCAGAAAGTGAACCCATGTTCACACACACACACACACACAAACACACACACACGAATCCACACACTATTTCCTAACTTTGCCAGGCCAATTTGTAAGTGGTTGGGGAAGTGTGTATGAGGTTGCCAACTTTTTTGGGCCCGGGGGCATATTTGCAAACTGGAAACACTGTTGTGGGCGCACACACAACCACAACCACAAGCACACACCACAACTTAATTCTGTGGCTGATTTATTTATTTCATAACATTTCTAGACCGCTTGATTGTATAAAAGAAACCTCAAAGTGGTTTACAAAATTGGCTGCCGCAATATTTTGTGAGCCTAATCTGGGCAGGATGAGGAGACCCTGTGGACATCAAGCGAGGTCTCTGAGGTGTGTGTGCGCTGGTGTGCGTGGTCTAGCTGGCTGGGGCGTGCATTGTGAGGTCAGCACACTCTTGCTTCAAATAAAACAAAACCATTTTGTTGCTGCCCAAGGCAATAGAGGTGGCGTTCCCCCAAGACAGTGGAAGAAGAACTGCTGGCCTGGTTGCTGAGGTGTTAGGCTGATGTTCTCAAAGCACCACCAGGCAGTTGTTGGTCTTTTGCTGAGGTGTTGAACCCTCACTGGGGTAGGAGCAGTTGGTGGTCCCCCAGAGCCAACTGTGTGATTGACTTCCAGTGGGAATCCTTGTTTGTTTCATGTAGTTATATGCTGCATATTCCTAGAATGGTCACTTAAGTTGGAGGTAGCCAATGTGGTCCATATGTTGTCCCTCCATCCACTGCCGGCATGGCCGCTGGTTCAGGGATGATGGGAGTTGTAGTCCAACAAGATCTGGAGGCACCACACTGGCTTTGCCATCAGATAACAAATCTTATACCTGTCTCTCTCTTTCTATATAGAACAATAAAACTAAAAAACAATGCCATTTTGTATAACATAGCTGCCAAGTCTCCCGTATTCCCCAGGAAATCCCTGTTTTTCCAGCTGTTCCTAGTTGAAAAAACGGATTTTTTTGTTTTTCCCCAGTTTATTCTGGTGCGGTGGCCATTTTGGAACTGGGCGGAGCATGCTCAGAAGCGACTTTTGATGCTGCTCTGCCCAGTTCCAAAATGGCGGCAGTGCGACTTCTGGCGCGACGGCCATTTTGGAACTGGGCAAAGCAGCATCAAAAGTCACTTCTGAGCATGCTCCGCCCAGTTCCAAAATGGTGGCAACGCTACGTCCAGTCTGCTACTTCCGCCCGGTCCCTTATTTCTCCGACAGCAACTTGGCAGGTATGTTATATACTCAAATCCTAGAAAAAACAGAGCAAGAGTCAGGGAAAGTTTGTTGGAACAGATGACTTTCTGTTCCAACATGGGCAAGTCTCTCAGTCTAAGGGCATCCAGTGAACTTTCTAGCTGGTCTTTGAACCTGTATACCCCAAATCCAGACTTAATATGCCGCTTAGGAGATTCTTAAGTTTGATTTTTCAACATCTTCCTTTAAGGGATTTGAGGGCGGTGCTGATAATATCCGACAAGCGTACTGGAGTTCTGGATTTGAGCATGTTGGCAGCATAGCAATGAACACTATGGGCCATCTTTCTGGGTAGGATGTAGGACTTTGTAGCCTAATGAAATGGACTGGCAGACCCTGGGGCTTATTTGATGTCACAAAAAGTGTTCATGCTTTCCCCCCCTTTGGCTAAAGAACTTGGGGAAACATCCTGGCTCTATGGAGAAATCTTCCCTTTACCATTGCTCAAGTCATTTCAATAACTGAAGACTCTTGATTTATTTATTTTTAATGAAGACACTGTCTTATGCATGGCGCAGACACAGAACTTCTCTTCTCAGAAATTATTGTTCTTTGTAGATTAAAAACAAAACAATCATGTTCCTCTTCTTCCACAAGGAATCCTAGTAACCTCTAAGATGTCTGTCTGGATTTCTGCCCATCTTAGAGTCACTTGAGTTCAACAAACTCACTCTTAGCAAAGTTCATACTGGCCTGAAAAGTCTCCTCAGGCAGTTTTTACTGTTCTGCCTGGTAAAACAACAGCCGGGCAAAGGCGGAAAGAGAAACCACACAATTGCCACACTGCACAATTTTTTGTTTCCTTCGCAAGAAATTCGTAGCATTTCCTCCGACATAAAAAGAAATCATTAACAGGAAACCTGAGGTTAAAACTTAGGAATTTATAATAAATTCTGTTTTTGCAATAAAGGGGTGAGTCGTGGTTTGAAAGCAGGGTCCTTATCGTCTTGCTGAAAAATGGTTGATGGGTTAACAAGTAGGTAAAATGATGTGGTGATTTAATTTGACTTATTTGGCTAGCCCTTCTGGCAAAACAGTGCCATCTGGCAGTTCAGCTCTCTAAAGTTCCCAGCTGGTTCAAACCTCAAATAAGTGTTGTTACCCAGCTTTGGGACGTTTTAAGCAAGTAAATTGTGTTAAAAGGTAAGCGCCCTTGGGGTGCACGGGAACCATTCTAAAAACCTCCAGTTATAGTATTTGTGTGTGCATGCTTATATATACTGTGGTTCATATATGTTGCATGCATGAACTTTCAGTGGAGGTTCTAGAAAGGCAGGAATGCCTCCTTAAATTTAAAAAGTTCATCTCAAACGTAATGTTTCGTCCTAAAATGAGAGAGAAAAGAGAGAGAATTTTGTTTACATTCTGTCTTCTGAGCCTTTGATTACAGTGTTACCTCTACGTACGAATTTAATGCGTTCCGAACACACATTTGTAAGTTGAAAAAATTCATAAGTCGAATCCCATAGGAATGCATTGGGAGAAAAAATTCATAAGTCGAAGCAACCCTATCTAAAAATTCGTAAGTAGAAAAAATCCTATCTAAACCGCATCCAAGATGGCGGACGGAGCTCCATTTGTAAGTAGGAAAATTTGTAAGTAGAGTTATTTGTAAGTAGAGGTACCACTGTACTATACTGCTTTCCAGGACTTGAAATTTACCGGTAGGTCTGCTCTCACTCACTCAGTGGGAGTTCCCTGGCTGTGTGTACAGATGTTTTTATTTTACATAACCTGTACAGCAAGACACGGCCTATGTCAATCACAGACATAGTTTTCCTCTCATCCAAAGTATCTCCACTATTGCTGAAAAGTGCCACCTCCTTTTTCAGGAATGTCTGGAGACAAACACCTGCCTGGCTGAGCCAGAGAACCAACCGCAGAAGGAAAGCCTGAGATGTAGCTGTTGAGATTGAGCGCCCTCATACCATATCATGGGGAAATGAAAAATGATTCCACTGGCTGTTTTGTTTCCCAGAGTTTTAAGGCAGTGGAATTAGGTCCCATTCCCCCCAAATTAGTCATGATCACGTAAGCACCATAAATATACCTGCGGTCGGCTAATTGATTTGAGCCATGCAGGTAGTCATTACCACATGCCGCCACATGATTTGTGTGGCACGCTAGTAATAAAAGCATGTGCAGAGAGCAGGAAATCTGTCATATCTGCATCTGACAAGCAGATGTCAGGGATTCCCACCCGCATGAGTAATTGCTGCACAAGTGCGGCAGTTTGCCAACCTGCCATTTCCCTGAGGCATGCCATGTCACAATGAGACGCTCTGTGGGGCTGTGTGACATCGGCGAAATCAAGTGATAAGGCCCTCATGAATTCCACCACTTCTGGCTGCAAATAATGGCGGAGGAGAGCTTGCATATTTGAATGCCCCTTCCTAAAAATAAATAAAACCTTGTAAATAGAAGAATCACACGCCAGACTTGTTGTGTATGCTATTTCCCTATGTACAGAGGGGCTATCTTTCTTGGGATGTGAGGGGGGGGGGAAAGAGATTTAAATACGCTGTCCCTCTCTGCAACATAATGTGATAAAATCCAGGGGAATATTCCATATTTTGCTGAGAGGCATATACTGCAGGGAGAGAAAAGAGGAATACACTTCAGAAACTGGTGGCTAGACATCTTGTGCTAAGCCTGTCATGGGAAACTCCCTAGGTCTCTCAGACCATGGCAGTCCAAAAGTGGTTACTTTGGGTTGCTAGGGCTGCTCTGTGACAGATGTTTAGGGAAACTGCTTACTATCCCTGTAGGGAAACTGAATCTTGCTGAGTTGTGGGAGCAAAAATATGGCACTTTGGCTTGAAACGCTTTCGCCCTTGCTGAATAAAGTTCCCTTTATAACTTTCTACAGTGTCATTGCTATGTTCATGTTGTGATACTCCAGCGTCAATATGTGTGTGTGTGTGGGTGTCATTCCTTTCTCACTTTGATACGTTATCAGATTGGGTAGTTGGGAGACTGTCACCACAGGGGACTCTGTCTCATTATTACAGAGATAAATGCAGCAGTTGAAGGAAGGGTGAGGTGAATGAATCACAAAAGACAACATGGAGAGCATAGGTCAGTGGACAGCTTTTCCCTAGAAAGGTTACGCTACAAACTTATATTGGTTTTATATCAGATCAGCTTTCAGAGCTCCTTCCGAAGAATTATGGGATTTGTAGTTTATGGGCAATGCTAAGGAATTTCCGTGCAAAGGAAGATCCTCTTCCCCAATCCGATTTCACTGAACTACTGTTTCCAGTAGTCTCTAGAAAGAAAAGAAAGAAAGAAAGAGAAAGAAAGAAAGAAAGAAAGGTACCCTGTTTTAGGTCTACAGTGTAGATGCATACACTGTACAAGTGCCCTACCATCGAATTTTATCAGGTAGCATTTGTGCAGAAGCAATTTTGAACATTCCCAATTGCTAGGGGTTGTTCCCAAACTATTTTTGCAGAACCTCTGGCTTTCAAGTGTAACTATATAACCATAGCTGCCAAGTACCCCGTTTTCCCCGGGAAACCCCCGTTTTTACTTACCTTTCCCCGGTGGTCCCCCGTATCACTTCGTCTCCCGTTTTTCTCCGTTATTTTCTCCTGCCGGCGGCCATTTTTTTCCTTTCCGATTTGCCCTTCTATGGGCACCAAAAATGGCTGCCGGCGGCTTCAAAAGTCGCATCTACGCATGTCCGGAAGTGCATAGACGCGACTTCCGGTGTCGGCAGCGGCCATTTTGGGTGCCCATAGATGGGAGGAGCGACACCGGAAGTTGCATTGACGCACTTCCTGACATGCGTACAAGCGACTTTCAAAGCTGCCGGCGGCCATTTTTGGTGCCCATAGAAGGGCAAAGCGACACCGGAAGTTACGTCGACGCAACCTCCGGTGTCACACGGCTGCTGGTCCCGGATTCTGCAGTCCGGGACTTGGAAGGTAAGTATAACAAGTGTAACTACACAAAGAAAAGGGGCATCATTTGGCTAAGGTCGTGTCATTTCAACCTATTTTCCTCCTTGCAGACCTGGGAGAAAATTATATGTTACTGTGGATTAGAATTACAGAGAAAGCCGAGAAAACAGTCCTTGATGTTTAAATCAGAAGCACTTGACATTTGGTATTTAAAGCCGTGGCAATATTGGCCTGTGGTACACAGAGCAATGTCTGTGTGGGGCTCTGGCTACTGACAGACCTGAAGCTTGAAGTTTCATATGGCACCCTCTGCTTGTGGAGAGGGGGACACCTGCATCCTAATGGAGAAATCCTATTGCTTATTTTGTGGTTTTTGAAAATGAGAATGGTCCACTAAGTATAGGCCACAAGCTTCATTTTCCCTATTGCGGCTTTTAACAGTCACACAGCTTCCCACAGGAAACTCGGGAGACGTTTGCAAAATTAGAAAGTTCTAGCTAAAAGAGTTCATGGTCTCATTAAAAAGAAAAAGGCATGTGCCATTGCAAATTGCTGCTTTGAAAGTGCCTGCAGTTACAAATTACAATGGAGAAATGGATTGGTGATTGAGTTAAATACATAATACACTGAAAAGCTGGTACAAACGTATATTTTGGGAAGTTGTCTGTTTGTTCTCTATGCATTTGGACATCTCTTCAGATATTGTAACCAAATTTTGCCTGGTGGCTCCTGAGATCAGGGAACAGGTTTGGGTCTTTGGCTGGATCTATACTGATTAAAAAAAACATGCTATAGGGGGGGAAAGACTATAAAAACTCTCAATGCAAAATCTCATTGGCGATGGATCACTGCTCTGCAGCGCCATCTGGTGTCCCATGTTTATAAGCTGAGTCCTTGGTCTGGATACAGTTGGGTGCCATTTTAAATCAAGGTTGTAGACCAGGGGTCAGCAAACTTTTTCAGCAGGGGGCCGGTCCACTGTCCCTCAGACCCATAGCTGCCAAGTCTCCCGTATTCCCCGGGAAACCCCCGTTTTTCCTGCTGTCCCCAGCCGAAAAAACGGATTTTTTTGTTTTCCCCTGGTTTATTCTGGTGTGGCGGCCATTTTGGAACTGGGCGGAGCATGCTCAGAAGCGACTTTTGATGCTGCTTTGCCCAGTTCCAAAATGGCTGCAGCGTGACTTCTGGTGCGGCGGCCATTTTGGAACTGGGCAGAGCAGCATCAAAAGTAGCTTCTGAGCATGCTCCGCCCAGTTCCAAAATGGCGACAGCGCTACTTCTGGACTGCTACTTCCGGTCCAGTCCCTTATTTCTCAGGCCGGAACTTGGCAGCTATGCTCAGACCTTGTGAGGGGACAGACTATATTTTGAAAAAAAAAAATGAATGAATTCCTATGCCCCACAAGTAACCCAGAGATGAATTTTAAATAAAAGGACACATTCTACTCATGTAAAAACACGCTGATTCCCAGACCGTCCGCAGGTCAGATTTAGAAGGTGATTGGGCCGAATCCAGCCCCCAGGCCTTAGTTTGCCTCCCCATGTTGTAGACTGAGCCTTTCAAAACTACACTGATTATTTTTTTGTTTCTTAGCATTTCCAGCCAGTGCTAGGTATGAAACTGCTAGTAACCAATAAAGCTGTAGTTGATTTTTATATGCCTGATTGTTACCCACATGAAAATATGTGTGAAAGCACTGATTGATGACGGCTCCACAGTGTGTATGCACAGGGGAAAACGTCACACTTGTCACTGCATGCGATGAACAGCAGTTTCGTGCTCTGTCCCTTTCAAGGCATGGTCCCCAGCACTCATGTCACAGAAAAGAAAATATTGTTGAAAGTCTGTAATGTGCAAGTGGGTCAAAAATTAACAGAAGATGAAAGTTTTCTCACTGAAAGGCTGCGTAGGATTTAGGATTTAGCTGAGGCGCTCTGTAAAAGCAGGGAATTAGACAACCTTAAATTACATTTGATTGCTTCCAGGGTTTAAAGCTGTTTGGCAAGCACACAAAAACTAAGCTCCTCAAATGGTAAATTCCTAGGAGAAACAATTCCGGCTATTCCTGAGTTCCTCGTATAGCCCTTTAATTTTATTTTTAGCTTTGTTTTATAATATCAAGGAACGATGAGACGTCACTGGCCAATTTTCGAAATGTGCACATCCTCTAAAAATAATAAATCACACAATTTAATAACGGGCTCTCCAGTCCTTCCATTGGGGCAATGAGGGAGAATTGGGGGGGAGGAAAAGATATTTCAGAAGCATCAAAGTGTAACCCGCAAGGGAAATTCAGAAGAACAAAGCAAAGGAGCCAAACAGAAAAGCTTATTTATTTGCAAAATAATCATGCTCCGTCTTCTGGAGGTTGTAAGCCAACTATTGTTTTTATGACCTTCAGATCTTTGTTTTGAATGCTGGCCTTACCTCCTCTGGTAGAGAGGATTTTTTTAAATTTTATTTTATTTTAATCAGTTAAATGATACATCCAAACCCAGTGTAAATGCCTCTGTAAAAAGACACACAAAGACTGTTATCCCCCAATCTGTCTGGCAAAAATGGACAAACCCTGCTTTTAAAAAACGATAGAGCGGTTATTTCATAATTGCAAGTAGACTATTTTAGACCACAGTAAGCTGGGATTAATCCCCCCCGTTAATGTAATAGCAAACAAACACGGGTTAAGATTAGAAAGGAATTTAGAATTTTGTTTTTATGAAAGGATGCTCTGTTGACAGATCAAGGCCCAATTCTGTCTGGAAACTATGGTTTGCAAATCAGGAGGCAGTCTTAGGAATGCCTGCCTGCACATCTACTAAACCATAGTTGAGGCCATCCATGGAGGGAAAGGGGAATTCATGCTGTTGAGCAGAGGACTGAAGGGGTCAAAACATGTCTTCCCAAGGCTCTTCCCTGTTTGAGATGCCAGGATTGTATCTTCTCTGGTCTCACGGCTAGAATCCTAAGCTCACTCACGAGGTGGGGAGTAAGCTACGTTGAACTCAGGAAAAGCTGAAAGTGATTATATGTGCTGTTTCAAAAGGACTTTTAACAATATCATGTGTTTTTAAATGCCAGTTTTTTCATCAGACTGCATGCTGGAAATGATAATATAATAATAATAATAATTTATTATTTATACCCCGCCCATCTGGCTGTGTTTCCCCAGCCACTCTGGGCGGCTTACAACAGAAAAATGAAATAAATTAATCTATTAAACATTAAAAGCCTCCCTAAACAGGGCTGCCTTCAGATGTCTTCTAAAAATCTGGTAGCTGTTTTTTTCTTTGACATCTGATGGGGGGGTGTTCTACAGGGTGGGCGCCGCCACCGAGAGGGCCCTCTGCCTGGTTCCCTGCAACTTGGCTTCTCGTAATGAGGGAACCGCCAGAAGGCCCTCGGTACTGGACCTCAGAGTCTGGGCAGAACGATGGGGGTGGAGACGCTCCTTCAGGTTTAATAAGATTTAGAAGGTGTATACAACATGTAACTCTCGTAACAAGCAGCACATGGAGGGAATTAGTTTATTGTACTCTTCTGGCGCTCCTAATTAGCTGTTATTATCCCTCTTTTTCTTCTTTATTGCTTGGGTGCTGCTGCTTAAGACTACGGCATTTCTTGCTCCGGGCACTGTGGTTGCCTGCATGCTGAGGTTGTGGCAGAGGCATTGCCTTTGCTTTCCAGGAGCCATAATGGCCACCTCTCAAGTTGGCCAGCTGTCTAGTTGCCCTTGATGCCAAGTCTGCTTATCTGCACTAAGGCATCCTGAAGCTGCTGCGGACTTTGTCCTATCCTGTACAGTTTGACGTACCCAAGAAAAGAAACCACTGCAGCTAGTGTTTATAGCACAGGGGCTGCTAGAATGGTGCCTGTGGGCACATGGGTACCCTCGAGCTCTTCTCCTGGCACCATACCTGCCAAGTTCCGGCCTGAGAAATAAGGGACTGGACCGGAAGTAGCAGACCGGAAGTAGTGCTGCCGCCATTTTGGAACTGGGCGGAGCATGCTCAGAAGCGACTTTTGATGCTGCTCTGCCCTGTTCCAAAATGGCCGCCGCACCAGAAGTCACGCTGGGAACAGCTGGAAAAACGGGAGTTTCCCGGGGAATACGGGAGACTTGGCAGCTATGCCTGGCACCCACGCACCCTCTTCCATCACTGCCCCTTGGTCATGAGGAGCCTCGGATGGCTACCGTTTTCTCCCTTTAAAAGTACATAGAGCTAAGGTGGAAGAGGGATGCTTCACCACTGCCCCTTTCCCCTCAAGGTGCTTTGCAAGCGTCATATTAATTCTGGTGTGCTTGCTCATTCTTATTTTACCTTTGGAAAAATGAAGTTTGTGTGCACATTCATTCAGTGTGTGTTCGTGTGTGTGTGTGTGTGTGTGTGTGTGTGTGTGTGTGTGGCATGCTGAGGGGGCAAGGGGGTGGCATCCATGGCACTTGCTCAAAAATCAGAAGAACGAAATGTGCCCATGGGCCAAGAAAGGTTTGGTTTAGCTGCTTGGAAGGAGAGGAGGAAGGAGTCGTATCTGCTTTTCACATCAAGTATCCTTCAACAGGGTTCGAGTAACGGTAGCCGATACTTAGGTATGGTTACCAAAGTTGGATGCCACCCCCACTCTCTGCCGAGCGCTAGCAAGATTCCAGCAGATTCCGGGCACTCATCAGGGGTTGTGCTCCTTTGGAGAATTGAAGGTGTGGTGGAGATGGCCGTAGCTTTAAGAAATGTGCTTTATTCACATATTTACACCTGAGTTTAGATGGAGAGAGTTCAGATCTTACAGCATAGTCATCTCAAGAGGGGCTTGTTCCCCATGGCAGTACAGCACTGGAGTCAAAAAGCATCTTTGCCAGCCAGCCTTCAGCCAGCCTGCCCAAGATGGATCTCTCCCTTTGTCCTCTTCTTCCCAGCATGCCTTTCTGTAAAGACTTCCTTTTCCCTGTCCCCTTAAACACACACCCCATCACCATGGCACCCTCTGGTCTGCCCAGGCCCAATAAATCCTCTCGGATGGGCCATCAACACTTTTTCTCACCTTCATGCCTCTGTTGCAGGTGAGGCCCTGACTTGATAGGAAGCTTAGCCTGCGCTTTTACACTGGCCTCCAACCTTCCATTCAGTGCGCCAAATAATCAAAATGCTACCACTTATTAATTTCGAGTGTTTGAGCCCCCCCCCCCAATCTATAACAGTATGAACATCAGAATAGTTGGAGTCTTATGCTCTCCCTGTGGCAAAGTTAAATAAGGCACTGTTGTCATTGCGTGCCGAGGCACCAAGAGGACCCCCAAATAACTCAGACAGACACCATAATTTTTGTTAAGGTTTTTGGCATTAAAATTTGGCCACAACTTTTTATTAAAATACAATCAATTAAATGTGAGTGGCTGCTTAGTCATTGGTTCCCAGCCATCTGTCTCCCGCCTGGGACAGATCTGACTCCCTCTAGCCTAGTAGGGGAGTCAGTAAGTAAGCACCCCCTGAGAGAGGACGGGGCAGGGGGCACAAGCCCTTCTTTGTCCTCTCCCCAGATGCTCCCCGAGGCTCATGCGTGGTCCTGACCCCTAGCGGGGATTAACAGACAAACATGTGGAGCCCGGGATTCCTTTAGCGGAATACTTCTATATGGCAGCAGCAATCACATGAGGGTCAGGCCCAGCCAAAATCCGTACCCCTCAACCAATTATTTGAACCAATGACTAACCACAACCTTACAAGTTGTGACTAGTTGCAGTATGGTAGGCAAAAACCACCTGACACCAGCCAATCAGTCAAGTGGAAAAATTCCTACCAGGCCCCTGAATACAGGCGACCACCTAGACAGGCACTGCAAGGTCAAGCAAAGGGGCCTAAATGAAGCGGAGGGTGGGCGGGAGATTCGAAGCGAGCAGCAAAGAGGTAGCACAAACTGCTCCTTCGGCTTAAACCAAGCAAGGGCTGTCAATCAACAAATTGCAACAAGGAAAAAACCCCCAGCAACAATTAAACCACCAATCAAAGCCAAATATCAGACCCACCCCCAAGGCCCTGGGTCGTCCTATGGAGAGAACCTGCTTTCCAGAAGGCAGAGACTCTTGGGGGCTTTCTGGTATTGTTTAAGTACAAATGGTGACCGTTTTAGGCAGGGGTCAGCAAACTTTTTCAGCAGGGGACCGGTCCACTGTCCCTCAGAACTTGTGGGGGGCCGGAATATATTTTGAAGGGGAAAAAATGTACGAATTCCTATGCCCCACAAATAACCCAGAGATGCATTTTAAATAAAAGGACACATTCTACTCATGTAAAAACACCAAGCAGGCCCCACAAATAGCCCAGAGATCCATTTTAAATAAAAGGACACATTCTACTCATGTAAAAACATGCTGATTCCCGGACCGTCTGCGAGCCGGATTTAGAAGGTGATTGGGCCGCATCCGGCCCCCGGACCTTAGTTTGGGGACCCCTGGTTTTAGGTGTGTCCAAATGGCATGCGATAGCCGACACGTTGGTCCTTTTGGACCCGGAAAGAAGGCAATACGAGGGCATGGGGCAATGTAAGGGGGGGCGTGCTTATTCGTGTTTTGGGGGCGGGAATGGAGCCCCTGTGTGAAATGGCCAGCGCCTGTATAATATGGGAGAAATCCCTCAAGTTAGCTGACAGAAAAGCACACCACAAGCAGCCCTAGGCAAAATATGTTGGAAAAACTCAAGGATTAGTAAGATTCATCTGCTGCAGACAGCCTTACAAAGAGCCACCCCATTTTATGTTAACTTAAGTGTATCCCCCCCCCCCCAAAAAAAACCCAACAACTTTTTTTCTCTTTATTATATTAACTGCTTGAGTCATAGTTAACTCCTTGGCCTGTTTTTGCTATGAAGAAATTTATTAGTACTGGATTAAAAAGTCATACTTTCAGTTCTTTAATTGATGCAATCTGCATTACCGGGTGTGTGTAGGAGACAGTAGGTTTTTTTAAACCTGCATTTCCATGGAAACAAAGATCCGAGAAAAATAAAAATGATGGGAACTGGGTGGCAGGGAGTGTAACTGCTTCTAGACTGTTGCTACTTTTTGGGAGGCTTAATTGCATCCAGGGAAAGTCATGTTGTTCAATTAAAGATTCTGTGATTCTAAGTGGATTTGCTGCTATTGCACAACAAACCTGCTTCCAACCTCCAACATGCTGATCCTGCCTTTTGCAGGAAGGAAAGTGATGAGGAAATGCCCTTGAAAGTGTCAGGTAAGAATAGATAGATAGATATATAGATAGATAGATAGATAGATAGATAGATAGATAGATAGATAGATAGATAGATAGAGTGGTACCTCTACTTACAAATTTAATGCGTTCCGAACACACATTTGTAAGTCGAAAAAAATTGTAAGTCGAATCCCATAGGAATGCATTGGGAGAAAAAATTCGTAAGTAGAAGCAACCCTATCTAAAAAATTGTAAGTAGAAAAAATCCTATCTAAACCGCATCCAAGATGGCGGACAGAGCTCCATTCGTAAGTAGAAACATTCGTAAGTAGAGTTATTCGTACGTAGAGGTACCACTGTATTGTCATTATACATAGTTCAACGAAATTGAATACCATCCCATAAAAACAAAACAAAAACACAATTACAGCCCCCCCCCACACACACATCAAAACTCTCCAAGATCATATTATTTAGTTACAGCATTTAAGATGGTTATAGCTCTTGGATAGAAACTGTTTTTTAATCTATTTGTTCTTGATTTAATTGTTCTGTATCTCTTGCCCAAAGGCAACGGTGCAAAAAGACTATATCCAGGATGAGATGAATCCTGTAAAGTATTATTTGCTTTTTGAAGGCAACGGGAACTGTATATGTGATATCATATAACCTCAGGTTCAATCTGCAGTTGAACAAGTTACTTAGGGATGGATGGGGAGAAAACCCAAATCCCACTTCATACATTATCAGGCTAAAGAACCCTCCTAGGTAAAGGTAAAGGGACCCCTGACCATTAGGTCCAGTCGTGTCCGACTCTGGGATTGTGGCGCTCATCTCGCATTATTGGCCGAAGGAGCCGGCGGACAGCTTCCAGGTCATGTGGCCAGCATGACAAAGCCGCTTCTGGCGAACCAGAGCAGCACATGGAAACGCCATTTACCTTCCCGCTGTAGCGGTACCTATTTATCTACTTGCACTTGACATGCTTTCGAACTGCTGGGTTGGCAGGAGCAGGGACCGAGAAACGGGAGCTCACCCCGTCGTGGGGATTTGAACCGCCGACCTTCTGATCGGCAAGCCCTAGGCTCTCTGGTTTAACCCACAGTGCCACCCGCGTCCCAAGAACCCTCCTAGCATTGTGGAAAATGTGTGAGTCATTTTATGTTGCCATGTTGAAACATGACACAGACAATATATAATCTTTGTCAGAAAACCTGTGTTTGTTTTCCCAGTAATCAGAAGTGTCAGGTGAGTGAGTTACTGTGAATTTATTAGGCAACTTTGCTAAACTTCCCACCATATTCAAAATATATTTCCAACTGATGGGCTTATTTCTATTCTTCCCTTATCCATTGATGCAAAGCTCATCCATCACCCATGGCAACGTTTTCAGCTATGAATGGCTGCTCTTTCATTGATGGACAGATCCTGTGGCTTCTTGTAAGAAGAGCTTCTGTTCTGGACGGTGGTGTGCCATTGGTACCACCAGATACGGGGCTACGAAACCTTACAAGCCTGGTCCCTGAAAGCTACAGAAGACAATAGGCTTGTGTTAGCCGATTGCAGTTATCCAGTAAGGAAGCCCAGTTGTTTCTTTTAAGTCTACACTTAATTTTTATGAATTAGTTTTAGGAACTCTTCTGCAGTCAGTACAACATTGGCAGGTGGCTATGCCTGCATCTCCCATTAGCTGGTTGATAGTGGATGAAGACAAATGACCGTGTGACAACTGGGCATATGAAGTACTTGCAGACTAGAAGATAATGTTTACACCTGCCAGGTGTGTGAAGGCTCCTTGCCTTCACACATTGGGACAAACACTGTTCTTCCCAGTTCAATGGTGATTCTCATACTACTCTCCCTTGACTCTTATTGACTCCTTCCCCTTGAATGCATTTGTACCAGGCCAGGACACAAGTATCTTCATTTTGTACACACAGAGAGTTGCTTTGATTTCCTTTAATTAAGGGGTTTTTCATTGTGTCAAAATTTCGGAACTGTCCGTTTGACCAGGATGAAACAAACAAGTATATTGTGCCGAGAATGACTTTGGGTCTCTGTGGATTCTCTGGTACATTCCAGGTACACCCTGTTCCTTGGTGGGATGACGCCAGCTGGCCAAGTGTGAATGAACTTGTTTTTCTGCAACTTGGCAGACTGGGCTTACGGTTGGGTTTAGGAGGTGAGGCCAAGGCAATCTGAGGCAGCAGTGAGAGCTAGTTGCTCAGATTAGTGAGCAGCGCAGAGCAGTCCTGACCCGGAAGCCTTTATAGGGGGCCAAAAGGTTACCCACCTGATCTGCTCTGGTTTACTTGAATAAACATTAGGCTTCCTTGTTGATGCGGCTGCTCCCGGCATTTCTCACCATTTCGCCACAGTTGAGTGGTGGCACACAGGTAGAATTTCTACCTGATCCTCCTTAAGTTGACATTTGGAGACTCACTGTGGATTTGAGTTCTGGACTCTACACTGTGCCTGTTCTGTGGATGCTTATTCTCTAAGACTGTCGATATAATTGCAGAATATATATACTGTATATATATATATTTAAGTCAACCTTTGTAGCCCTTGGAGGAGTTTAATCTATTGGACAGCCAGCAATAACTGCCTCCTATTTTTAGATCCGTTGCACTGCACGTCCTGTAAAAACCACAAAGGATATCCAATCAGTTCTGCTTTCTGCACCAGCTATGGAGGCCAGGTTGCCTTGCACCGTTTAGATAAACGATCTCTCCTTCCCTATGCAGTGCTATAAATCCTCGCTTGGTGATTATGCTTCTTTTCGAGCCTCATGTTTTCATGAGTCAGCACAGGCGTTTGGCTAAAGTCAATGGCAAACTCTTGTTTCTGTCTCTCTGCTTCTCTTTCTACAGCATTTTGGGGCATGTGGCTCTATCTGTGTGCGCCCATTATAAGAAGAGGTTGCCAGAATCAATTTGGTTTTTATTAGGGTTTGTAGAATTTGTCTTTGTAGATGGGTTTAATTATACAGAGCAGCCTATTCGAGTAATGACAAATGGATGCAATAACAGCTGTTGTTGTCATTAATAAAGGTAAAGGGGCCCCTGACCATCAGGTCCAGTTGTGTCCAACTCTGGGGTTGCGGCGCTCATCTCGCTCTATAGGCCGAGGGAGCCGGCGTTTGTCCGCAGACAGCTTCCGGGTCATGTGGCCAGAATGACAAAGCTGTTTCTGGCAAACCAGAGCAGCGCACGGAAACGCCGTTTACCTTCCCGCCGGAGCGGTCCCTATTTATCTACTTGCACTTTGATGTGCTTTCAAACTGCTAGGTTGGCAGGAGCTGGGACCGAGCAACGGGAGCTCACCCCATTGCAGGGATTCGAACCGCCGACCTTCTGATCAGCAAGCCCTAGACTCTGTGGTTTAACCCACAGCGCCACCTGGGTCCTGGGTCATTAATAGTATTTTATAAATTCATGAATCACCTTTCACGTGATTCTTAGGGTGATTTACAAACCTAGCATAAAAACAACTAAAAATAGTTTTCCGAAACAGGAGAAAAACAACCAAAGTTGGATTTACAAATAATACAAAAGGAAACCTTTTCACCCAGCTGGAAAAGCTAATTGAATCAAAAAATGTATTCAGCTGTTTCCGGAAAGTACAGATTGTGAGCACCTGACTTATCTCAGCAGAGATGCTGTGCCACGGAACGGGGAAAGCCCTTCTCCAAATTACTGTGGAGTGAGCTTTTGGTATACTCGGAGTCCTGTAGTGACTTCATGCTCTTTATTGCAGCTTGTAAAACAGTGAATGAAATGCCCCCCAAACCTCAGGCTTTTATATACAGTCATACCTCATGTTGCGTCCATTGCAGGTTGTGTTTTTCTGGGTTGCGAACACGGCGGACCCGAAAGTGTTTGCCTCCGGGTTCCGCCATGCGTGCATGCGCAGAAGCGTTCTTTGTGCTTTGCGCATGCGCAGAAGCGTCCTGCGCATTTCGCGCATGCACTGAAGCGCTCGATTGTGCTTTCACGCATGCGCTCTATTGCCGCTCAGGTTGCAGACATTTGGGAGGTTGCGGTCCGCAACCCGATGTACCGCTGTACATCATTTGAATCATAGAATCATAGAGTTGGAAGAGACCACAAGGGCCATCCAGTCCAACCCCCTGCCAAGCAGGAAACACCATCAAAGCATTCTTGACATATGCCTGTCAAGCCTCTGCTTAAAGACCTCCAAAGAAGGAGACTCCACCACACTCCTTGGTAGCAAATTCCACTGCCGAACAGCTCTTACTGTCAGGAAGTTCTTCCTAATGTTTAGGTGGAATCTTAAACATTTGCACAATGAATGAAATTCATTTGCACAATGAATCCTGTCTGATTGGCTGATTCTGCTTCCCTCCTGGAGCCTGGTTGGTCTTTTCCTGCAGGCCAATCAGTTGTTACATTCTACAATCCTACCAGCCTAATAGGCTGGTTAACTTCTTCCTGGAGCCTGATTGGTGTTCTCCTGCAAGCCAATTAGTTGTTGCATTCTAGGATCCTACTTGCCTATTGTTCTAGGATCCAAGCTTAGTACATAAGAGGTATGTTAGGAACTTGAAGGAGAAACTGTCCTGCAGGTTGTAGTGCCCTTCTGAGTATTTAAGGCATAAGGCAGTCTCTCAAGCAACTCGATTCTGTAGCACCTCATATGCTAGCACCAAAATCTTGAACTGCAGGTGGGGAGCCCATGCAGATCCCACAAACAATAATGATAACTTTATTGTCAATGAACAACCTGTGTATAATGAAATTAACCAAGCCTCCCCCCTGCCCACAAACACTCAATCTCCTTGCACTCTTTGTGCTTGTCGCACAGCAGCATCCCCAGTCTGTCTCTTATGCCCAACACCAGGTCCAGGGCCTCAATAACCAAGCCAGGTGGAGAAGTTTCCTGGTATGTAAGAGAAGATTTATGGACTCCAATGGCAGTGCCCTCCTCCCTTGACCGTCATGTCTATGATTTTGTGGGCCATATGATGTGCTTTTGTGAACCATTATCCCTGGAAGTGGTGGGTAGCAGTCGCTGGAGTGACTATTCAAAAGACAAGGATCAGGCAAATTTGTAGGGGGGTGAATATATTTTGATTAACTGCGACAGCGAAACGGAGCTTCTAGGTTCAAAAGGGGTTGACCTATTAATAACTGACTTTCAGGTTAAAAATAACAGGGCTTGTTTTGCCCCCTGCACGTCCTGCTTGTGAGCTTGCCAGAAGCACTTGGTTCGCCAAGGTTGACAAAGAAATGCTTCACCACTTTGCTCCTTGGGCTTGATCTAGCAAGGCAGCTCTTAAAACAAACATACCAGTCCAGGAGCTGCCTTTCAGATGTAAATAAAGCAACTCCCACCTCGCTGTTGGTTCTTAGATGCAGCATTCTGGTATGATAGCTGGATCTCAGCCAAGAATCTGCTTAAGCATGCTGTATCAGAGCAGTCAAAGTCAGCTGTGTCCAGTGAAGTAGCGTAAGCTCTTGAGATCATTCTTTTGTAAGATAGATGGGGATTTAATGACTGCATGGGACTGCACCCTTGTAAATGGCTGACTAGGGTTTTCAAACTTTCAGGAGCTAGTTTTACTTGATTTTAAAATGACTTCTTTTGCTGTTTTCTTTTTCTCTTCTAGCATCAAGCTTTTGGCTGTGCAGGAGCTGGCTGACAGAGATGCACTGGAAAAGGTATTTAAACCTGTTTGCAGAGCTGCACACATCTTTTCAAGCACAACTCTTCTTTTAGTTATGTTGTTGTTTAGTCGTTTACTCGTGTCTGACTCTTCATGACCCCATGGACCATAGCAGGCCAGGCACTCCTGTCTTGCACTGCCTCCCACAGTTTGGTCAAACTCATGTTCGTAGCTTCGAGAACACTGTCCAACCATCTCGTCCTCTGTCGTCCCCTTCTCCTAGTGCCCTCAATCTTTCCCAACATCAGGGTCTTTCAGGATTCCCTATTTACTGCGATTCATATAGTATGGATCCCCTTCACTTCATACTACATATTGCACCAGATATAATGCTAGTTGAGCGTGGTAAGGAATGGATGGACCGCTTCCATTGATCTATTGGCTTGTGTGGCCGCACCCCCTCCCTCTTCTCTTTTGTGCAACTGTGAGAAGGAGTTTGGACATTTTCATTTCTGTTTTAGATTTGCAGCAACTTGCAATGTTGTCTGAACCTGAACAAACTGGTCAATCTTAACTGTGGTTAGTGGAAACCGGCCAACTTGAAACTATGGTTTATGAAGCTGGCTTGTTTCAACAAACCGTGGTTAAGATTAGCCACAGTTTAAGTTTCAGATAACATGTTACAGTTGTAGAATTGTAGAGCTGGAAGGGACCACGAGGGTCATCTAGTCCTATCCCCTGTAATGCAGGAATATTTTGCCCAACCTGAGGCTTGAATCCATGACCCTGAGATTAAGAGTCTCAGGCTCTACCAACTGAGCTATCCCAGCTTTTAACTGTAGTTAATCTAAATTTCTGATCTCCTTCTGATAGCCGTGCCAGATGGGAGGAGACAGTGCACAACCTCAAGGCTTGTTGAGACTTATTATTGTGGGGCTAAACCATGGTTTAGCATGACACCTGAATGCGGCCAGTGCCAGAGGAAATTTGGTTCCTTCTTATGTGCTCTAAGGCAGCATGTAAAACAGTAAGAGTCTTCTGCTCTTTTTTCTCTTAGCATTCTCTAGACGGCAATTATTAACCACATGACTGTACTGTTCATACGAGTTTTCAATATGCTCACAGCAAACCACTTTTGAAAGTGAGCTGAGTTTCAGAGCTTGTGATATGATTGTGTTTGTGAGAGAGACAGAGACAGACAGACAGACAGACAGACAGACAGACAGACAGACAGACAGACAGACGGAGAAACTCTCGTGTCTTTTCAGGTGTTGGGGGGGGCTAAAAAAAACCCACTGAGTGCATGTAACCCAGGCTTCCTCAACCTCGGCCCTCCAGATGTTTTGAGACTACAATTCCCATCATCCCTGACCACTGGTCCTGCTAGCTAGGGATCATGGGAGTTGTAGGCCAAAAACATCTGGAGGCACAAGGTTGAGGAAGCCTGATGTAACTCTTTGGGCATGCCTAAAGTAATTTTTTGGATTCCTCTTCAGATGCTACAGTACAAAAACTAGCTTTTCTTGAAGCTTCCTGATTTCTGCAGCTTTCCGCGTTGTTGTGGGAAATGTCCCACAATTGCCTTGGGTCATAGGATGCCATCCAGCCAATCCTACTCTTCTCTAGCAGGTCACCCCCCATTTTCATGTTTTCCTTTAGAAGTGTCTATCAACATAGGGTGGCGCCGTGGTCTAAACCACAGAGCCTAGGGCTTGCCAATCAGAAGGTTGGCGGTTCGAACCCCTGTGACGGGGTGAGCTCCCGTTGCTTGATCCCTGCTCCTGCCAACCTAGCAGTTCAAAAGCACGTCAAAGTGCAAGTAGAGAAATAGGTACCGCTACAGCGGGAAGGTAAACGGCGTTTCTGTGCGCTGCTCTGGTTCGCCAGAAGCGGCGTAGTCGTGCTGGCCACAAGACCTGGAAGCAAGATGAGCGCCACAACCCCAGAGTCGTCTGCAACGACCTAAGGGTCAGCGGTCCCTTTACCTTTTATCAACATATCATGGCAAGTGACCATCTCAGTCCTCATTAGGCCATGGCTGCTGTTGTTTAGAGTGCAAGGAGAGTGGATTCTCTTGGGTTTTCTGTTGACAAAATGTTGTATTTCTTCAAACATGGTTGTTCCTCTGAGCATACTGCTACCTCCATTTCTCCCGCCCCACCTCTGTGGCCCCTTTTTTGGGATGCCTTCCTGTTCACCACCTGAGTTGAGTTCACTGTAAGAAGGAGTGGGATGAAAACATCTCTTCGTTTATATACGAACTGGGGTGGGTGCGCGTGATTTGCAAAGTTTCGAAAACTTATTTTGTATCACTCGGCCGGCTTCCTATTCTTCGCCTAACAAAATATAGACATGTGAAAACAAGTTTAGGGTGGATGGATTTCGGAGCTTCCTCGCTCTGATAGAACAATTCTTTCTCCCATATCTGGCATGGAACATAACAGATTCGACAAATGTCCTCTTGGTGGCTTTCTTGTCTCCCCGGCACATCAGCTCCATACATTTCAGCCAGATCAGTGTTTCATCGTCATTAAACCCATTGTTATCTTTCTTAGTCCTAAATCACTTTCGCAGCAAAGCAGACCGTTCATGAGATGACTGTTAAGCAGAAGAGAGAGCTATACCCTGCCCAAATCACGCTCCTCCTTTCTACGGACTCATAGAATCATAGAATCATAGAGTTGGAAGAGACCACAAGGGCCATCCAGTCCAACCCCCTGCCAAGCATTCTTGGCATATGGCTGTCAAGCCTCTGCTTAAAGACCCCCAAAGAAGGAGACTCCACCACACACCTTGGTAGCAAATTCCACTGCCGAACAGCTCTTACTGTCAGGAAGTTCTTCCTAATGTTTAGGTGGAATCTTCTTTCTTGCAGTTTGAATCCATTGCTCCGTGTCCGCTTCTCTGGAGCAGCAGAAAACAATCTTTCTCCCTCCTCCATATGACATCCTTTAACTTTTCTGCACACAGAGCATGCTTGTGTGTAACATATGTATGCATATATTCATGCACAGATAAATAATATTTGGAAAGGGAACTGGTACACAGCGAGGCTTTATTGCCACAATAACTGGTTTTTTGTGTGTGCGGCTTTTCTTTAAAACTTAAGTGTAGGTATGAGTTAGCATCTCCTAGCCACAGAAGCCTCCTTCACTCAACCCCACCTCTGCTTTTAAGTGCTTCCCCCCATCCCCAAGTGAACACTGTCTTCTCTTTGGTCTTCCACCAACTCCTTTTTCTAAGTGTTCATCAAGGCTAAATGGAATCAGAGCCAACTGGAGCTATGCACTCACATAGCCAAATCTGGACTTGGACTGCATACACACTATACTTTTAAAGCACACCCGAAGCATACTCTTTCCCGCAAAGAATTCTGGGCACTGTAGTTTCCCCGTCACAGAGTTACAGTAAACCAGCAACCCTCTGCAATGTGCTTCCGGTGTTATTTAAAGGTCTAATGCATACACAGCCTTGGAAAGTATGTCCTCCTAGTTCATCATCCCTGAGGTCAGTGGCTGGAAATGACAACGACATTTGCCAAAGCAAACAGGCAGAAGAAGCCAATAGTTGTAACTGCTTTGGAGAGCCATTGCCCATCTGTCGGCCAGTGTCCCAGAAGTACCTTTTACAGGAGCCTGACAAATTTTCTCCTTTACTGTGGGTGTTCCTGACCAAGCGGGTTTCACTGGGCGAGGCTGAATCATGTGTCTCAGGCTTAACAAACTGGTGAATGCCAAATGCAAAAAAGCAAGAAAGATATGAAACGGAATCACAGTTGGCCGGAGAACTCAAGTTGACTTGTTTGCATTAGGTTTCACTCACCTCGCTGAGAGGGAAATTACCGTATACTGAAACTTCCATTTGTCAGAAGCAATTCTCATTGACACTTCCAGTCTAGGTTTTCCTTTTTCCAGCCTTGTTTTGTGACCATCTTTCACTCAGGAAGAATAAAATGACTGAATAGGCAGCTTCTTGGTCTTCTTCCTATGTATATTATATTTATAATGCAGACAGGGTATGTTGTGAAGAAAGAACTTAAGACAAGCCCAGGTTCGGACCATACACTAAGCAAAAGCGTGGCTTAGCTTGGTGCAGGGTTACAGTAAAAAGGACCCAGGAAGAGCAAAGAAGCTGCAAGCTCTTCTCTGGGAGCCTATATAGTTGCACCCGCCCGGTAAACAATGGTTTGGCTTACTGTGTCATGCCAACCAGAGACGAAGTACTTTTTGCACGTAATCTTGCAGCGTTGTGTTGCATTGAATGACCTTAAGTTCTAGTCTTATGAACAAGGGAGAAAATTTTCTTTCCATCCACTTTCCCCATACCATGGGAAAAAAGTTTTGCACTTCAACAATCTCCTGACTTATTCACCATTTTTCTAAATTAAAAGAAAGTAGTAACTACACAACTACAGTGTAGTAACTACATAACATAGCTTGTCCCTAGTTCAGCTGAGATCTTAAAGAGTTGAACTCCCAACCTGTTCTTCAGGAGATGACTGGCATTAGCTCTGGAATCTTTCCTCTTGTACAGGGGTCAGCAAACTTTTTCAGCAGGGGGCCGGTCCACTGTCCCTCAGACCTTGTGGGGGGACGGACTATATTTTTTAAAAAATATATATGAACGAATTCCTATGCCCCACAATTAACTCAGAGATGCATTTTAATTAAAAGGACACATTCTGCTCATGTAAAAACATGCTGATTCCCGGATCGTCTGCAGGCTGGATTTAGAAGGCGATTGGGCCACACCTGGCCCCCGGGCCTTAGTTTGGGGCCCCTGCTCTTGTACATATCTGAGAAAGAGAGTGAGTTTTCCTGCAGAAATTACAGGACAAAATTTAAAAATTGCAATACATGAGAAAAACTTCAAAGTTTGCAAACATTGCAAATGCTCTCATCAGTCTTGTGTAATTCACTTAGCTTGCATGTTCCGCCTAGCCAAGATTAATTGTTTAGTCATCCAGCCAAAACTAACCGAATGAGTACACATTGTCTTTGATTTCTGCAATTTGCTGGTTTATCAAAGTTGAAGCGAATTGAAATTAATTAAACCCAGTTGACCTGAGGAAATTGCATCGTTGCAAATGCCTACATAAATCTCCCACTTTTAATTTAAGGCTCGAACCTCAAGACGTGTGCAAGCAAATAAAGAGTAAAGATTAGGTCATATTAACCTTCACTGCACCGAGCATTACAAATGCGAGGATATTGTAAAAGGGGTGCCACTGTGTGCTATCAAGGAAAAAGATAGCCATCTCTAGGCTCTTGTGTATCTAGCAGTGAAAGATCTTTCTTTAATGACTTTCGATGGTTGATGGCTATAAAATAGCAAAGACGTTTGACCTGCTTGGGTAAGAACTGGCAAAGAACACTTTGGCATTTGGAATATAGCCAGCCAAGGAAACAAAAGTCTGTGCTTTCCAGTTGACTAAGGAAAAGCCATATTGGGGTGGAGAATGGACCGACAGCTTTTTCTTTTCTGAGAGCTGCTTTAATAGTCTAGATTGGGCAAATCAGTATTTTACTCTCCAGAGCCAATGGGCTCCATCTCAGCCTCAGGTAGCCTGGCTAATAATCAGGGAGGGTGAGATTTGTCATCCAGCTAGGGAACCACATTGGCTGTTTGTGGTCTAAGTCAGGCATAGGCAACCTTGGCTCTCCAGATGTTTTGGAACTACAACTCCCATGATACCTAGCTAACGGCCAGTGGTCAGGGATCATGGGAGTTGTAGTTCCAAAACATCTGGAGAGCCAAGGTTGCCTATGCCTGGTCTAAGTGGTCAAAGTATTCTCCATCTAGCCCAGGGGTTGTCAACCTGGTCTCTACCACCCACTAGTGGGCGTTTCAGGATTCTAGGTGGGCGGTAAGGGGTTCTACGGCACAAGCTGAATCCTCCATCCATCGAGCACTGGTGGGCAGTAAGGAAATTTTACCATCAAGAAAGATGCATTAGTGGGCGGTAGGTATAAAAAGGTTGACTACTCCCGATCTAGCTCCTTATTGTCTACCCTGCCTGACAGTGACCTTCCAGGGTCTCGGGCAGAAAGGTGTTTGGCATCACCTGCAACCCAATCCTTTCAGCTGGAGTTGGCAGGAGTTGAACATGAGGCCTTCGGCATGCCAGCCAACCACTCAGCTAAGGTTCCTCTTGTCGCACTTTCTCTACCCTGGCCTCTGACAATAAGAACACCATATTAAAAATTTCCCTAACTGGGTATTTGAAAAAGAGTTTTCTTTGCTGCTAAGAAACAGCGATCAAAGTCACTTTGATAGTGCCTGACATAAATAGATGTTCTTTTCTGGATCCATCGATTCATCTTTCATTCTCCATTCAATGTGAGCAAATTGGTCTCCTTTTTTTCTTCTTCAAAAATGCCAGCCTGTTGTTCAGACCAATGTCATTGGATGTGTAGCCCGCAGGTGCTCTTCATAGTAGTGACAGATGGCTTGAGAGAGAGAAAAGGCAGTCAAATGTCTCTTGGTTTGTATTCTGGGCTGCTTTTTCAGGCACCTGCACCATAAAGATAAGGACATTCCCTTTTCCCATTTACAACAGAGCGGCCTTAACTCAAATATGTTTCTTCTGTTCTGTGCGCCATAAAATCATTAAATATTAGAGGGGTGATGAGCGGTTTCCCTGGTGAATGTGTGTTACTTTGAGTGTGTGGCTGAAGGAGTTTGGGGGCGACAGAATCAAATACTTGCTCTTAATTTTTAATCTTCTACCTGGCTGTCAACCCCCACTCCTTGTCTCCCGGCATTCCACACTATTGAGTTCTTAGGGGGCTCATCTGCAGCAAGAATGCCAATTGCAAAAAACTGGGAAAGTGAAACAGTACCTGTAAGGGGGAGGGATTATAGAGAACCCTCCCCCCTCATCAGAAGCAGCCCGTCTCCAAGCAGTCATGAGAGCGAGGGGTCTGAAGGGGTGAGCCAGGAAACGGAGAGGGAGTGCCAGGGCTCAGGCAACATCAAAGAGCCCCTGTTCCATAGGCAGGAAGAGAGGGAGGCGGAAAGAGTGGACAGGAATAGGTCAGACAGAAGACCCGCCCCCCCGACGCCGGAATTGAGAAGGAGGAGGAAAGGGAGGCGCTTCTCAGTTCCGAGGCTTTTATGCTGGTCCCGAACGCGGAAGGAAGTAGTGCAGGAATCTGACTCTAGCGGGTAGACATGAAATGAGAAATCCGTTACATTGTAAACAATGTGCACCAATAAAAACGTCTGAAAGACAAGCATGTGTACGGCCGTTACTCAAGAGTAGTCACTACAACCCTGACAGTACCAACGAAAAAAGAGTGGCAAGAAAGGTGATTTGATTACCCTGAGTTGGCAAAAATGACGGATGCAATTAGGGGACAGTCTAAACAAAAATTTCAAAAAGAGTGGGGAAAGTAGAGAGATTATTTTTTAAAAAAACAGTGCCCTCAAATTAAAACCTGGACTTGCTTCGAATAATTTTTGCAAAACAAATTACGGTTTACAAATACAACATATGGAGAAAGGTAGAAAAGACAAAATGAGAAAGAAACAGTTTATCAAGTTTAAAATCAGACCTGTGTTGAGGAGGAAGGAAATCTATAGAAAAGGAATTAAACAGAATAAGAATTAAAGATTGGATAACAGAAGTCCGTGTGCAGATACTTGCGGATTTATGGACATATGTTTATCATTTATTTTGTGTTTTCTTTTGTAGTTTGTCTTTTTAAGTGTCATGTGTGTATGTGTTGTAATAATAAGTTAATAAAAAGCATTTACCAAAAAAAAGTTATTATGGGGCTGTTTTGATTCCCTGCTCCCCCCAGCTTCCTTTGCCATGTTTTTTTTTTTGGGGGGGGGGCTAATTCTACAAACTTTGAGGTTCCCCTGAATCTGCCAATCCTTCTCGTGCAGGAGGGCTGTAGATTTCACTTTGTAACAGTGGACAGTTTCTCCTGAAGTTCAGAAATGTGTCAGCTATGCTGATGTAAACTGCTGCTGACTGTAACTCCAAAGGATGGTTAGCATTGCCTCACAGAGTTCAGGGTGTGCCAATGTGTGTCCCTGTATCATTTTTCCAAGATGTTTTATTTTATTTTATTTTTGGAGCCATTAACATTAGTACTGGAGCCATTAACATTAGTACAGGCAACGCATCTTTGGGGCAGGAACATGTTTTCCTCTGTTGTGTCGCACACTGTACATTTTGTTTAGTCGTTTAGTCGTGTCCGACTCTTCGTGACCCCATGGACCATAGCACGCCAGGCACTCCTGTCTTCCACTGCCTCCTGGAGTTTGGTCAGACTCATGTTGGTGGCTTCGAGAACACTGTCCAAACATCTCGTCCTCTGTCGTCCCCTTCTCCTTGTGCCCTCCATCTTTCCCAACATCAGGGTCTTTTCCAGGGAGTCTTCTCATCTCATGAGGTGGCCAAAGTATTGGAGCCTCAGCTTCACGATCTGTCCTTCTAGTGAGCACTCAGGGCTGATTTCCTTGAGAATGGATAGGTTTGATCCTCTTGCAGTCCATGGGACTCTCGAGAGTCTCCTCCAGCACCATAATTCAAAAGCATCAATTCTTCGGCGATCAGCCTTCTTTATGGTCCAGCTCTCACTTCCATACATCACTACTGGGAAAACCATAGCTTTAACTATATGGACCTTTGTCGGCAAGGTGATGTCTCTGCTTTTTAAGATGCTGTCTAGGTTTGTCATTGCTTTTCTCCCAAGAAGCAGGCGTCCTTTAATTTTGTGACTGCTGTCACCATCTGCAGTGTTAATGACAATATTATTGTAATCCTCAGCTTGGCTTGGGTCCTTACTTTCCTCCCACCAACAAAACACAGTTCATGAAACTGCGTTTTTCAGCCTTGCTTTCTCTTTGCTCTGCAGTCTCCTGCGCCTCCTTGAAAATCGGCTTCTGAAAGTTGGGGGACCCTTGGGAATGGGGTAGAATATGCTGTGGGAGGGGCTTCAGGTGAAGGCAGGAGTTGGTGGAAATTGCCCCCCCCTCTCCTTTACGTGAATAAAGGAGCAATTTAGGATCCAGGTCTATATTTTTTAATATAAATTGTTAGATTTTGGTTCGGCGTAAGTAAACCTGGTCCTGTTTATCAGACTTAAGAAGAGGTGACGTTGGTTTATGTTGCCGGAAATGGGTGCTAGAAATATAGCGGCTAACATTTAGCACTGGCTGCTCCTGACTTAACTGATAATCCAATTTTTGAGCCCAATCGGCAATATGCAATATGCTAGCAGCCAGCTCTTTTTTTAAAAAAAGGTTTGGATGGGATGTTCAGAGAGCATGAGCCTGGACTGAAACACTTGAGAGACTAGCCAGCTCCCCTTCCTATGGAGGGGGCATTCCTTTTTATTTTTATTTTAAATAATAGACTCTTTATTCTTTGGCTTGTTCTGACTGTGGAGGCTGCCTCACAATCCTCAATCTGGCATTCTACCTTGCACAAAGCAGTGCCGCTTCACTGAAAAACTCTTTGCAGCTTTATTCTTCTCCCCAGTGTTTAGAATTTTGTTGAATCGTTGTTTTCGTTTAAAAAAAACCCACCTCCCAACACTGAAACTCTTGCTGTGAAGCCTTTCTTCCTTCCCCGCTCCCCTGTAGCTTTTGCTACACCTGTTTATTTTCCTTAAACGTTTTGGCCTCCTGTCAATTTGCAAATCGAGGCGATTTTAAAAGGCTTTCCGTTTGCTTCTAACATGAAGGTCTGCAATGCCGAATGTAAGATAGCACTGCTGACAAAATTGCACACAGAGAAAAAGGATGCGAGCCAGCTAAAAAAAATGAAGCTTTTGGGAATACTCTTCACCAGGTAGCCTGGGTTGTTAATAATCCTCTCCTCTCTCACAAGAGGGGGCTCCTTCATCCCCATACGTAATGGCTGTTATTTGTTTGCTTGGTCCCTTTATAGTTTTGCATGGAGTTGAACCAGCCAACCCTGCCCAACATCCGGAAATGGAAGGGCCCTCGAGGATGCTGGAAGACAGCTGTTTCTGAGAAGCCCTCAGGCCAGCCTCAGAAGGTACTGTACTCCGCACGCCGTGACCTTTCCACAGCGTTGTGTTTTTGTCCAGCTGAGGACACAGCTACCCCGTGTTTTGAGCAAAAAGCTTCTACGGTTTTTGTTTTTGCCAAGGACTGCATTTCAGTTCTGCTTTGAGCTGACTTCTCATAACTGGCTTTTCTCCTGGACCTTGTTATTGATTTTGGAAATGCTTATTTCTGTCCGACTGCAGCAAGTTTTGTGCCGGGAAAGCAAAGAGTTTTATCGTCAATGCATTTTAAATATAAAGTGTATTCCTGCGTATAATGCCCCTGCTAGCCACAAACCCACACAGTATATTTGTTTGTTTATGGGTTTCAAAACGACTCATCTAGTGACTCACTGACAATGTGAAAACAACTATTGAAAAGTACCTGCGCATAAGAGGATATCCTGTTGAATTGTAAATATAACATTATAAATATGTGGTATCCTTCTGGAGATGGTAATAAAAGCATACATTTACAAACAAAAAACAAAAAAAACAACCGAACACCCTGATCACAGTTGTAAGCACTCTCCTACTCAGAGTAGACCCGTTGAGGTTAATAGATACATCTAATGTAGGTCCATGAATTTAAATGGGTCTACTCAGAGTAGATACCACCCACACTCATACAAATTCCGTTTTACTGTGTTGTAGTTGTACATGGATTCAGCTATGGACGCCCAACTAATCCTTGCTTTGGACCACATTGCTATCAATTCAGATCATTTTTGGAAGCTCGTTGTTAAGCGGGCTGAGGGGAGGGGAAGGATCAGAGTGTGAGTGGATCTATATATTTTTGAATATCGGATTGTCTTTCTTTTGCCTCTCAGGGTGCAGAATATTCTGGCTTCCTGTGGGACACAACGGCAGGGGTGGAGCTGAAGGGTGCCATCTCCCAGGAGAACCCCCCCACGAATGGCAACGGGAGGCAGACGTATCCTCACCCTTACGTTGCACATTTCAAGGTAACGGTGCACAAGAGTTGTTGAGTGAAAGAAATCGAGAGCAGGGGCATGTTCTCAGTTGTATGACATCCTCGAGGGAGGAATTCAAGCGCCGCACTGTGTCAAAGGTCCGTCAACGCAAGCCAAGGGCGGCACATCCTGTTTCACCGCTTGGGGCAAAACAGGAAGTGCCGCCCTGCCACCGTCGCAGCCGCATCCCTTACCTGGGTTGCGCCGTGGCAGCAGGTTCCATTGAGATATCTTGTGATTTCTGTGAGATCTCACAAGATCTCGCCAGAAATTGGTGCCAATGCTGGTTTGAGAACTTTACCTTGGTCTAAGAACGGAATCCAAACGGTGAAAGGGCACCGGCGGCGGGAGGCCTCATTAGGGAAAGCCCACCTCGGTTTAAGAACGGTTTTGGTTTAAGAACGGACTTCCGGAACGGATTAAGTTCGTAAACCAAGGTACCACTGTATATCATTTCTCATATACATACAAACAGAACAACCATTTACTTTTGATTGTTTAATAATACACTTGTCTCTTTGTACATATGGGATGGTCATCCTGACTTCTGACGGGTGAATGTGAATAAGGGAATGTTTCTTAAAGGTGCCGTGTTTCAAATTTGGCATTGTCAGGGGGCCTTCCTACAGGGAGCCTCCTCCCCTCTTGCTGACCAGCACTTCGCCCAGTGAGAGCAGCAACTGTGGGTCAGGTTAGGGGAATCAGGAAGTGAGCAGGGCGGAGATGTCAGGACCAAGAGGTGGAGGGGAGCAGGCAGCCCCTTCCGGTGCCGAAATTAAGGCGCACCACCAAACGTAAGGTCAGGAGGAGGCGTTTCGGGGTGCCCAAACCCTTATGCTGGGCATGTAAAAGGAAACGTCCACTCCCGGATTCTGCGAGTGATTGAGAGGCCATGTTTTCTGCATCTCTGCACTGCAAATACTATGCACAATAAAACTCTTAAAGACAGAGTGGACTTGGGCGTCTTTACTCAAGAGTAGCCGCAACACCACCACTACAGGCATCAATGTCTGTTTGAGGGTGTCTTTCTTATGGGTACAAATCTGGGTTATTCAAACCTGTGTGTGCATGTCACATCTGGGCATAAAAAGCAGTTTTCTTGAAACTTCGATGACTGAGTTTTGTGGCTGCCGGCACTTTTGTCGTGTTTCCTTCAAGACATTTTATGTACTAAGCACCAAATAAATGTAATTAATACTAACACATTGCTTGTACCTGTCCAGGTCGGACTGAATGACCTAACACTGGTTAACCTTCATCTGACTCCTTTGCCCTCAGTGGGAGAAAATGCTGTGAAAAACCACGATAGTCATAAATTAGCAGCCTTTGCACAGACGCTTCAGGAAACACTGAAAGGTAAGGCCATGTTTTTCTTCAGCGTCAACCAGCTTGGTTAAAAACAATGAAAACTAGCGAATGGGACTCTTCATCTACTTAAGCTGCAATCTGTTCTGTACACACTTACCTGTTAAGTGGGATTCATTTTTTAGTAGATATGCATAGAATTGTTTATTTTCAAAAGCTGTGTCAATTCTCAGCAGTTTCATATGCCCCAGTAGTTCCTTGGCGAGGGGTGCTTCTTTGAAGCAAGCCCCTTAGAAGTTTCCCATTTGCAGGCTAGATTCAAACCGCCCCTGCAATCATGGGTTCTACCTTTTCCAGGCTGGCTTTGTAGGGAATACCTAAAGGTAAAGGGACGCCTGACCGTTAGGTCCAGTCACGAACAACTCTGGGGTTGTGGCGCTCATCTCACTTTACTGGCCGAGGGAGCCGACGTTTGTCCGCAGACAGCTTCCGGGTCATGTGGCCAGCATGACTAAGCCGCTTCTGGCGAAACCAGAGCAGCACACGGAAATGCCGTTTACCTTCCCACTGGAGCGGTACCTATTTATCTACTTGCACTTTTTGCGGCATGCTTTCGAACTGCTAGGTTGGCAGGAGCTGGGACTGGACAACGGGAGCTCACCCTGTTGGGGAGACTTGAACCGCAGACCTTCCGATCAGCAAGCCCAAGTGGCACAGTGGTTTAAACCACAGCGCCTCCCCCCTCCCCCGCGTCCCTGGGAATACCTAGGAGATGACATTTTGGCATCATCAGAACACCTACATCAAGTAGACTGGTATCCGATTTAAAAAGCTAGTCAATGAATCACATACTTTTAGTCAATCTGTTGATTAAATGTGCATAAAATGTGCATAAAATTTGAATATGGGAAGCAACAGTTGTTCAAAAAAAAAGTTGTATTCCTTTTTAGATGGCATACCCATGTGTCTTAGGAGGCATCATTTTAAAAAATAGCATCCCCCCGACATTGTGCTTGTCAAAGACAGTTTTCATAAGCAATTGCATTTAAACTATTCCCTTTTTTTTAACCTTAAATCTGCTAAGTTAGGTGCAGATAGATTCTGTGAAGCCATCCTGATTTCACCATAGTTAATGTAGCCCTTGGGCCTCTGTTAGGGGGACAGAAGTGGCAAGCACTATTGTTTACTGTTTAACAAAGGCCAAAATGTTGGATGACTTAGCTCAATTTTCCAAGGTCAGCAGCTTAAAATATTCTGAATCAACACCCATCTCCAGTTTCAGAAGAGGTGTGTGAAGAGTACATCTAACAAATACTCAACTTGTCATGTTTGTTTTGAGTTACGAGGCATCACTTGTGTTTTGCTGGATTTGATTACCCGTTTGTGAGGTTTTTTTTGGGAGGGAGGGGAAGTATAGAAAGTTCTGCAGATCTTATTTGGATTCAGCAATACTTTGAAAGACTGAAGCTACTGGAGCGGAAGTCAAGTATGCTGTGTCACAATTTAATTAGTGCCTACATCCATTGGTGTTGTGTGTGTGTTGTTTTTTTTAACATTTATTTTAAAGTTAGAAAACAGCTTCCAGAGTTGTTTTTCTCTTCTCCATTAGGCAAGTATCGATTTCTTTCTGGTTCAAATGGATTTGAAAATAGTAATGTCCTTTCTGTTAAATGGAAGCACTCTCAGCAACATTCTGAGGTCTTGTGAGGTTTTCAACGCTATCTATCCAAAGTATATTTACTCAGGAGGAAGTTGCACTGACTTCAGTGGAGCTTAGTACGATGGTGGTTCAAAAGTTGCATTTTCACGTCGTCATCCCCCACCCAGGAGCCATAGTCAAATTTATTTGTATTCCACAGACCTTCAGTTTCCAAAAGCAAAATATTTGATTCCATACAGTGAGGGCAATTTATAAAAAGTGCACTGTAGTAACATGCCTGGTGCAATTTCTAACTCTTCACTATACACAGACATACATGTTTCAGATCTGCAATGCGGTTAAATCTTGAAATTATTTAAATAGCTGACGGAAGAACATTGAAACAAGTTAGCGTAAATGCTTTCCTGTTTTCACATTCCCAGGGCAGGGTGGTTGCTCCCACTTCCATGGCTGCCCCCCACCGTGGATGTGGCCAGGATTTTGGGGGGCCAAAGATGTTCATCTTCTTCTTTTTTTTAGGCAATCAAAGTTGCTTTTCTTGGGAAATTGCAGGCAAAAGTACACTGTCAATAAGACATTGCAGGGAGAAGACTTCTGCTGGGGGTGGTGATCCAGAACTTCAGATAATTTAATACTTTCAATGCTTTTCAATAATATTTGTGGATCTGGGGGGGGGCAGCTGCCCCTTGCATACCCCCTTTGGCCCTTGCCCCCACCCCCCTGCTATTCTGGCTAATGTCTAAATATTCTACCCATTTGATTGGGTCATGTAAGGGGGAGGGATTACAGAGAACCCCCCCCTCCCTTCATCAGAAGCAGCCCATCTCCAAGCAGTCATGAGAGCGAGGGGTCTGAAGAGGTGAGTCAGGAAGCGGAGAAGGAGTGCCAGGGCTCTGGCAGGACTAGAAAGCCCCTGCTCCATAGGCAGGGAGAGAGAGAGGCGGAAAGAGTGGGCAGGAGTAGGGCAGACAGAAGACCAGTACCTCCGACGCCGGAACTGCGAAAGAGAAGGAAAGGGAGGTGCTTCTCAGTTCCGAGGCTTTTATGCTGGTCGAAAACGCGAAAGAGTTTAGTGCAGGAATCTGACTCGAGTGGGTAGACATTATATGAGCAATCCGTTACACTGTAAATAATGTGCACCAATAAAAATGTCTGAAAGACAAGCATGTGGACGGTCGTTACTCAAGCGTAGTCGCAACAAACCCTGACAGGTCACATAATACGTTTATGCACCACAAAGCCACCTCTCCTTCTGTCAGCCAGGTGTATCAATATGGCCACATCGCGTGTTTACTAAGAGCCAGCCCAGCTGCATCAAGATCTGATCAAATATTATGGAGCTGATCCCAATCAGTGACCAGGGAAGAGGAACCACATCTTTTTTCTAATCCTTTGTGTAAAGCCCCTGCTCCAATTAGTCTCATACAATGTCGAAGAACTCTGTATTTCACCCACCTCCAAGTCCAATGAAGGCAAGCCTTATATCCTGAGACCTCATTGTAGGAGAGCATCAAGAACTTTAACAGTCTAATCCAGGCATAGGCAAACTCGGCCCTCCAGATGTTTTGCAACTACAATTCCCATCATCCCTGACCACTGGTCCTGTTAGCTAGGGATCATGGGAGTTGTAGTCCCAAAACATCTGGAGGTTTGGGGGGTGCCTGGTCTAATCTGACAGCCCAGAGAGATGGGATCTCTTTTTTGGGAGCCCAGGGATGACGTGGTACCTTGAAAAACAAATACTTTATGTTGCTTGATTACTTCCACACACATTACATGCCTCATGTTGGATGTAGAGTTGCTATTGTCAAATGGTGTGCATGGTTAGAGTTAGGGGGAGCAGTACTTTGCAGGTGGCACTGTGGGTTAAACCACAGAGCCTAGGGCTTACTGATCAGAAGGTCGGCGGTTTGAATTCCCGCAACGGGGTGAGCTCCCATTGCTTGGTCCTAGCTCCTGCCAACCTAGCAGTTTGAAAGCACGTAGATAAATAGGTACTGCTCCGGCAGGAAGGTAAACGGCGTTTCCGTGCGCTGATCTGGTTCGCCATAAGCGGCTTAGTCATGCTGGCTACATGACCTGGAAGCTGTACGCCGGCTCCCTCGGCCAATAACACGAGATGAGTGCCGCAACCCCAGAGTCATCCACGAGTGGACCTAATGGTCAGGGGTCCCTTTACCTTTACCTTTACCCATGGGTACAAAGTACCAGCAGCTCCCCCCCCCCATTTTTTAAAAAAGTGTGGCACTTACTGTAACAAATTAATGCTGAGTCCCAGCACTTTTTTTTCTTTAAAACAATTTTTTAAAAACCGACTGAGGAGGAGCCAACCTAAGATGAAATTATGAGTGCTCTATAGACTGTGAGGGTTGAATGGGCAATTGGTGCATGTCTTTTCATTTAACATCTTTGTGATATTTACAAGACTCTATGTTGTGACAATAGGATATTTACCAGACCATGTGATATTTACAAAACTCTTACCTACTGGTCCTTAGTCAAATACTGATTTCTTCTTTCTTAACCTTCCCCCCCCCCCGCAGCTTCTCCCATCAGTCTTACTTTGTCGTAGTTTTGGATGGGTTATTTGCTCAGCTTTGACGCTGGAAGATTAGACTAGAGACGCCCATCCATATTGGAAAGCACAGTTAGATCCCATGTGGCAATCGCATACCTGTCGTAAATAAAACGTGTGGCATAGTAATGCCTTTGTAGCAAGTATAGTGTGAGCACACTTGGAATACAGTGGACGGTTCCAGCCACTGTGTCTCAGAAATGATATTTAGAGCTGAAAATGGTCCAGGAAAGGATAACCAAAATTATCAAAGGAGTGCAGTGTAAGGCTATCCATGGTTAGTAGTTATCCCTGCCTACAGGAACAGAGGCAGTATGGGGAGGGGGGGGTTGTCCTACTGCTTCTGGACTTCTCATAGACATTTCATTGGCTGCTGTGGGCAGAGGGATATGAGGCTAGGTTTGGGTTTGGTTGCATTCTTCTTATTTCACAGTGTGCACCCCATGCACACAGAGAGGTGTGTTTTGCCATCTGTAGAAATCTGAATGGGGTTTGCATGCTTCGTCCCTGCACAGAAATGCAATCGGCGTAGGAAGTTTTTGCAATTGAAGCAGCTGTGCTAGGTTGCAATGACGAGGCTGTGCTCTTTGAATACTACCGGTAGATAGTGCTGTTGACTAGGAGCACCCTCTGCTGGCTGAAGGTCTTCATAGCAGCAGAAACATAGGAAGCTGTCTTGTAGTGAATTGGCCCAGCTAGCTCAGTAAATGGCTTCTCTGATTGGCAGCAGCCGGCTGCAGAAACAGGCTGGCAGCGGTCTTTCCCCTGCCCTGTAGGGAGGAGGAGGAGGAGGAGGAGGAGGAGGAGGAGGAGGAGGAGAAGGAGAAGGAGAAGGAGAAGAAGAAGAAGAAGAAGAAGAAGAAGAAGAAGAAGAAGAAGAAGAAGAAGAGGAGGAGGAGGAGTAGTTTGGATTTGATATCCCGCTTTATCACTGCCCAAAGGAGTCTCAAAGCGGCTAGCATTCTCCTTTCCCTTCCTCCCCCACAACAAACACTCTGTGAGGTGGGTGGGGCTGAGAGACTTCAGAGAAGTGTGACTAGCCCAAGGTCACCCAGCAGCTGCATGTGGAGGAGCGGAGATGCGAACCCGGTTCCCCAGATTACGAGTCTACCGCTCTTAACCACTACACCACACTGGCTCTCAGCTTGAACCAGGCGCTTTCTGTGTGCAAAGCAGGTGTTCTCAGCGCTGAGCTACAGCCCTTCATCAGAACTCCCCCTGTAGCCTTATGAATCAACAGGAGATATTCTAAAAATATATTCCACTCAAAAAGCAATAAATGTCCTCTGAAAAAGGCACCTTTGGAATATTTGCCACCTGGTTTCATGCAAGCAGAACTCAGCATTTGCACTGTGTGGACGTATTTCACAATGCACAGTATTATGGATTCTTAGCATCTTAATTACGGACGTTCATCGAGTTTTGAGGCTCTGGTTTTTGTCAACATGGCATCCTTATTAAACTTGTCCCTTTGGAGTTATCTGGGAGCTGAGCGTGAGGCTCCTTCTTGCCAGGCAGAAGGCCAGCACTGTCAACTCCGAGAACAAATGATGAAACTCAGAGGGGAAAAAGAAGGTTGGCAACAGATTATACAGAAAGATCAAATTTAAACAAAGCAGGCTCACTTAGAATTTAGCCGCAGTGTTGCAGTTGGAGGAAGGGAGTCATAAACAGAAATTTAGCAAAGATATATAGTGTCAGCAAACTTTTTCAGCAGGGGGCCGGTCCACTGTCCCTCAGACCTTGTTGGGGGGGGGGCTGGACTTTATTTTGAAGAAAAAATGAATTCCTATACCCCACAAATAACCCAGAGATGCATTTTAAATAAAGGCACACACTCTACTCATGTAAAAACACCAGGCAGGCCCCACAAATAACCCAGAGATGCATTTTAAATAAAAGGACACATTCTACTCATGTAAAAACACGCTGATTCCCGGACCGTTTGTAGGCCAGATTGAGAAGGCGATTGGGCCGGATCCAGCCCCCGCGGGGGCCTTAGTTTGCCTACCCATGATATATACTGTCGAAATCTAAAGACAAAATAAGTATAAAATGATATGCCAAAGGTATATTTATTTTATTTATGACAACGTTGTTTTAAGCACTGAAGAAGTAGCTACTCGAAAGTTGACTCTTCAACATCTTCAATGGGTGGTGCTCGTTCAGAGGGAATTTTTAAAAAATCTGTATTCTATATATCAGGCATCCCCAAACTGCGGCCCTCCAGATGTTTTGGCCTACAGCTCCCATGATCCTTAGCTAAGAGGACCAGTGGTCAGGGATGATGGGAATTGTAGTCCAAAACATCTGGAGGGCCAAGGTTTGGGGATGCCTGCTCTATATGGTCACATGGGACACCATAAATTGATACAGGAGGATGGAGCCACAAAGGCTGCAATCCAATACCCAGCTTCCAGGGAGGAAGTGCCATAAAGCTCAATGGGACTTACTTTTGAGTAGATTGCAGTGTGTGTGTGTGTGTGTGTGTGTGTGTGTGTGTGAAAATTCAGGGGCTTGTTGGGCAATTGATCAACTGACATATTTCAGCAGATCTTTGTCAAGAGCTATTTGGATACACAGCTTCATCCCAAAGAATCCTGGGAACTATAATGCTGGGGATTATAGCTCCATAAGGCAAACTACAGTTCCTAGGCTTTGGCGTGTGTGTGTGTGTGTGTGTGTGTGTGTGTGTGTGTGTGTGTCATGTATGGTGTGTTTCCGGCCTGTGTAACTTGGAACAAGAATGGAAGTCCCACAGCTTTTCAATTCTTAGACGTTTGGTTCCTAGAGGTTTACAAAGCACACTTTAGTGATGAGACTTGTCAAACCAATCTAAAAGTTGGGAAAGGGAAGATTATTGTTCTTTGATAGCATTGTAGATGGTTAAAGGTCTACGTAAAATTGGTTCTTGATGAAGTCTTGGAGCAACCACATACCCTGCTATCAGTTTTCTGATGAAAATAAGGATGTCCTATTCGATTATTATTATTATTATTATTATTATTATTATTATTATTATTATTATTATTATTTTACTATTTATACCCCACCCAACTGACTAGATTGCCTCAGCCACTCTGGGGTGCTTCCAACACATATAAAGACATAATAAAACATTAAACATATTTTTAAAAGCTTCCATATTTAGGGAGGCTTTTAATGTTTAATATATTATTTTATTTCATTTTTCTGTTGGAAGCCGTCCAGATGGGCGGGGTATAAATAATATATTATTATTATTATTATTATTATTATTATTATTATTATTATTATTATTATCATATACAAAGCTGCCTTTAGGTGGCTCAGGGGTCGGATAACTCCATACCCTCCAACATTTCTCCGATGAAAATAGGGACATCCTAAGGAAAAGTGGGACATTCTAGGATCAAATAAAAAACCAGGACGGCTTCTGTAAATCTGGGGCGTCCCTGAAAAATAGGGACACTTGGAGGGTCTGCAACCACTGTAGATGCGAATGCTCCACTGAAGCAGGGCCTTCTGTGTAGCTGCCCCTGTTCTGTGGAGCAGCATTGCTGTCAGGATGTGACAGGTGCCCAATATCTGTACTTTCCAGAAAGGACATTTTTGCTCCCACAGGCATTCCCATGTGGACAAATAGGCCTCTGCAATGAGTGTCCGCAGTGTCTTCGTTTTTAAATCCACCTTCTGTTACTTTTTGTGCTGTCATTTAACTGCTTCTCGGCTGTTTTTCATTCTGTTTGGTACATCGCCTTCAGACCTATGTGGAATATGATTCATACGTAAAAACAGCAGGCTAAATGCCAGAGGTCTTGCTGGGGGATAGGTGGATTTTGTGGAGAGATCTGATGGATGAGCTGGCGGCCTCACCCAGTCGCAGAAGAAGTTTCATGCTCAGGGGAGCAACATGGAAAAATGGGCAGAGTTGGAGAGACCTTTGAGCAGTTGAGGGTGGAAGAATAAGAGAATGGGAGGGTCTTTGTGGGCCAGGCATGGGAAATCTGTTGGACTCCAGCAGACCTAACCAGCATTGCCCAGTGGTCAGGGTTGGTGGAAGTTGCAGAACCATAGCTGCCAAGTTCCTGCCTGAGAAATAAGGGACTGGACCGGAAGTAGTGCTGCCGCCATTTTGGAACTGGGCGGAGCATGCTCAGAAGCTACTTTTGATGCTGCTCTGCCCTGTTCCAAAATGGCCGCCGCACCAGAAGTCGTGCTGCGGCCATTTTGGAACTGGGCAAAGCAGCATCAAAAGTCGCTTCTGAGCATGCTCCGCCCAGTTCCAAAATGGCCGTCACGCCAGAATAAACCGGGGAAAATCTGTTTGTTTCGGCTGGGGACAGCTGGAAAAACGGGGGTTTCCCAGGGAATACCGGAGACTTGGCAGCTATGTGCAGAACAGCAGTATCCAGAAGGCAACAACCTCCCCACTCCTGTTGTAGGCCTAGTCCAACCCGCTTCTTGAGGAACCCAGAGATTGAGCAACCCTTAACCATAGTTTGAGGAATAACGGTCCTGGACCAAGGATACAGCCGCTTTCTTGACTTGCTCCACAATCCTATCACGTAACTTAACTCTTCATGTATTTATTTTTACTCTCCGCACTCCTAGGAGAAAAAGACGTGATCATTTTAGGCGACTTCAGTCAAGCCCCGGACAGTAGTGACCACGACCTCTTGAGGAAGGAGAAGTTCCACTCTCTGGTCCCTGCCAGCACATTTACAAACATTAGCACAAAGAACCCTCAGGGCTCCAAGTCCGTGGATAACATCTGGATCAGCCGTAGCTTGAAAAAGGTTTTCACTGGTAAGGTTTCGTTTCGGGAGGAAGTTTAAAATATCAAGCTTTGATTACTATTTTTTAATACCTTGTTGCTTATGACAACGGTTGGATTGATAGCCAAAAGGTTGTATGTGGCTCGTTAAGTGGCAAATTTCATGTCAACTTCTCCTAGCCTATTTTACACTTTACAAGCGACATACACAACGTTCAAGTTTATTATTGGTGTATGTTCACAGAGTTTGATCTGTGTTTGTTGGAAGTAGAGATGTGTCTCTTTATAAAAAATCGTGCGCACACAGCTGGGATTTGCAACTCATCCCAGCTCCTCTGGGTCTGCTACTACATATTTCCCCATGTTTGCAGATCCACATCTCTCCTCCTTAGTTTACACGTTTACCTTTGTCAAGATTTCCTTCAGGGCCATGAAGGCTAGAAACGTACCTAGAAATGTACTATTTCCTCTTGATTTTTAAAGAAATGCATTAGTTGCCTTTAGGATATAGGCAGAATAAACAGTGACCCACTCACTTTTTGGGGTTGGTTTTTTTATTTTGAATCACTTTATGATCTTCTTCTGAATGCATGAGCAGTTTTCCATGAGTCTCCTTCGTGGTGCTCTGAGGAACTAGTTAGGTGCAAAGCCATTAGATGGTCCTAAAAGACATTCACTCAAAGGTCAACACTCGTATTCCAGACCCTTTGCTTTGTGCCATTGGTGATTTCCCCCAAGTATTCATGACCATCTTTCTCCTCTGTAAACTTTTCTTTCCATAGGTCATTGGGCAGTTGTGAGAGAAGGTCTTACGAACCCCTGGATCCCTGATAACTGGTCGTGGGGTGGAGTTGCTTCAAGCCATTGCCCTGTGTTAGCTGAATTTTACACCGAGAGGGACTGGAACAGAAAGGAGATAACACGGAATGGAAATGGCGTGATAGTGGAATGCAGCGACTCAAACGCTAAACATGAGCGATGATGAAAGAAAATGCTCACCATGCCTTTTCCTAGAAGGGATGGTCAGAAGATCCCTTTGCTCAAGGCCTGACAGGGAACCGGAACTGCCTTTTATCTCATTTTAAAAGAATCAGCTTCTGCTTTTAACATCTCCCTTTTCCATTCCCACCTCTGTGTCCCTTAATGGATTGTTTAGGGTATCCCACCTTTTGTGTTTTGTGACTTTTTACGGGGACTTGGTAGACACGGATGTGCTTGGATACCTGACAACTCCAAATAAAATGCACTTTTTAATACTGTATAGCCATGATCTCCCTCTCTGATTTCTAATGAAATATCACACAATAACAGATAAAGAGAAGCCCATAAAAGGGCAGGTTAATTTATTGTTATATACTGTATGTATAGCACAGGGGTCAGCAAACTTTTTCATCAGTGGGCCGGTCCACTGTCCCTCAGACCTTGTGGGGGGCCAGACTATATTTTTTTTTAATATATTTTTTATTAATTTTATCAACAAACATACAAAATACTAAATACAAAAATACAAATACAGAAAACATCAAAATACAAAATACAAAAATACACAAATCAAACAACATATAACGGAAAAAATATATCATTTCTCAACCATTTTAATATTCATTGTCTTCCGGCTTCCCCAATTCCCTACTATCTGATTTTCATTTTTATAAACTTCTATAGCAGTTTCTAAATCATCTTCCTTATCCATCATGTAGTCCCTTTAACACTTCAAAGTTAATTCATCTTCATATCATCTACCCTAATTTCTAACTTTCAATCTTCTATTATCTCCCTAATGCCTTAACCTCTTTATTTTCCTGGATATTCAAACTCTAATTGTCAAATACATTCCCTATATACGTTTTAAATTTCTTCCAATCTTTTAAAACTTTGTCATTTGTCTGGTCCCGGAGTCTTCCTGTCAGTTCTGCCAGTTCCATATAGTCCATCATTTTCATTTGCCATTCCTGCATTGAAGGCAATTCCTCTTTTTTCCAATATTTTGCTATTAAAATCCTAGCAGCTGTGGTGGCATACATAAACAAATTAACATCGTCCTTGGGAATTTCTTCCCCAATTATTCCAAGCAAATGATGTATAGATGGTATCTGACGCCGGTCAAGTTAGCTAAAATGTACCACAAAAGCGACAACAAATGTTGGAAATGTAAGCAGGATGTTGGCTCATTCTACCATATGTGGTGGACATGCCCTAAGATAAAAGGCTTCTGGGAAATGATTTATAATGAATTGAAAAAGATGTTTAAAAACACATTTTTGAAAAAACCGGAAGCCTTTTTGCTTGGCCAGACTATATTTTGGAAAAAAATATGAACGAATTCCTATGCCCCACAAATAACCCAGAGATGCATTTTAAATAAAAGCACACATTCTACTCATGTAAAAACATGCTGATTCCTGGACAGTCCGCGGGCCAGATTTAGAAGGCGATTGGGCCACATCTGGCCCTCGGGCCTTAGTTTGGGGGACCCCTGGTATAGCATATGTAGGATATTTCAGTGATAAACAGACTAGTGAATGCTGTCTGTTTGCTATCCTATCACTTACAGTAGGAATTGTGGCAGCATACTGAACATGTCTTGGGAGTATCCACAAAATAAGGAAACACCCAAGTCTGCAGCTTGGCTTAAGCAATTGCTCTAAAATCTTTTCAGTTTCTACATGTGGAACTGAAACCTGAATTACTATTATCTATCCAGTCAAGCCCCCCAGAGCAGGCACCCCCAAATTCGGCCCTCCAGATGTTTCGGGACTAAAATTCCTATCATCCCTGACCAGTGGTCCTGTTAGCCAGGGATGATGGGAGTTGTAGTCCCAAAACATCTGGAGGGCCGAGTTTGGGGATGTCTGCTCCGGAGCGTGTATGGCATTGTAAGGAAAAGGATAAACTTTCACCAATGAACTTATGCTTTCATGAGAGCTACTTCATATACTGTATTCCAATTCTCATCTGCAAGCTGTATTTTATATAGCTGAAACTACAACATTTTAAAAATACCTGCATGTTTCAAAAGTATTGATCTCTGCATAAATATACTAGTCCAGAATTATTCCTGTAGTCACTCGTAGTCGAGTAAAGTTGTCTTCCATAAACATAGTTTATAAACACAAGATTAAAATGGGCTAATAGAAAGAGCCTATTTGGGGGAAGCTTCACTTATTTCAACTCCAGAGTTCTCCTAAGTTTCACATTGGAAACTTTGGTCTTTGGTTCTTCTACAGCATGTTTTACTGATGGCGAAAATGGTCCTGATTGTTCTCTAGCAAGATCTCAGCCCTCTGAAGTTTCTTTCCTAATCAAGCTCACCAGAGCCATTCCAGATCTGTTTATTATAGGCAGCAGTGAAGACTTGTTTGAAAATATCTATTTGCACTATGGTTTTTACTGTGTGTTACTGAAATGTTCTTCTGACTTTATATTTCACTTCACTGAATATCACTGCTTTTCTAGAAACATAGCTGAAACTTTAAAAGCAAAATACAGTGGTACCTCGGTTTATGAACACAATTGGTTCCAGAAGTCTGTTCATAAACTGAAGCGTTCATAAACTGAAGCGAACTTTCCCATTGAAAGTAATGGAAAGTGGATTAATCTGTTCCAGACGGTCCGTGGAGTACTTAAACTGAAGCGTTCATAAACTGAAGCGAACTTTCCCATTGAAAGTAATGGAAAGTGAATTAATCCGTTCCAGATGGGTCCGCGGCGTTCGTAAACCAAAAATTCGTAAACCGATGTGTTCGTAAACCGAGGTTCCACTGTAACTAAATATATTTTGGATAGGCATGCACTTCAGATGTCCATCAGTGGCAGGTATGCAAAAATGGTCTGTACGGAGTAGCTGTTAAAACAGTAATTTGAAAAAGTTAAACCCATGAGCAGAATACAGCCTTGTGTTTAGATCTGCAGACTAATAACTCCCTGTTAAACCCATACACCAAGGTAAGATTTTTCCATTTTGGTAAAACGGAAGCTTTTCTAGCAAAGTAACTTGGAGACATATGAGAGACTTTGCTTCCTAAATTACTAAGGTAAAGAAAGGTAAAGGACCCCTGGACGGTTAAGTCCGGTCAAAGGCGACTATGGGGTGTGGTGCTCATTTCGCTTTTCAGGCCAAAGGAGCCAGCGTTTGTCCACAGACAGCTTTCTGGGCCATGTGGCCAGCATGACTATACTGCTTCTGGCGCAACGGAACACCATGACGGAAACCAGAGCGCATGGAAACGCCATTTACCTTCCCGTCACAGCAGTACCTATTTATCTACTTGCACTTTTGGTGTGGTGTGCTTTCAAACTGCTAGGCTGGCAGAAGCTGGGACAGAGCAATGGGAGCTCACCCCGTCACGGGGATTCAAACCGCCGACCTCCCAATTGGCAAGCGCAAGAGGCTCAGTGGTTTAGACCACAGCTCACGATATCCTTCTGGCATCTTTTCACTGATGAATTCTGCATGTATATTCTCCTGTGATAGTTCGTCAACACTAGTGTACGAAGAAGCATAAAGACTGAGCTCTTTTAAGGTAGATCAGGCATATGCAAGCTCGGCCCTCCAGATGTTTTGGGACTACAACTCCCATTATCCCTAGCTAACAGGACCAGTGGTCAGGGATGATGGGAATTGTAGTCTCAAAACATCTGGAGGGCCAAGTTTGCCTTTGCCTGAGGTAGGTCAATGGCTGAGATACTGGCCTGATGCTCAGGCTGCCCTGCTGTAGTTTTGTTTTTCTTAGGCAATTGCCCTAAATAAAACTTCCAAAGAAAAAAAGTGCCTTGCCTCACGGCAGTAGGGTTGTAAACTCCTGGCTTGGAAGGTGAAACTTCCATGTCTAACAGTGGTAAGGTGTGGTAAATAATGTATTGGTACCACTGGTGTATGGTTTAGGTTTAAGTCTTTTATGTTTATCTTTCATCAGGAAGTATCTTATCTATCAGATAAATCCACAAAGCATGCAGCTACACGCCAGCCCTAGGACTGTGACTCAAAAGGTCTAAACTGATTTAAATTCATATGTTGTTGTTTAGTTGTTTAGTCGTGTCCGACTCTTCGTGACCCCATGGACCATAGCACGCCAGGCACTCCTGTCTTGCACAGCCTCCCGCAGTTTGGTCAAACTCATGTTGGTAGCTTCAAGAACACTGTCCAACCATCTCGTCCTCTGTCGTCTCCCCTTCTAGTGCCCTCAATCTTTCCCAACATCAGGGTCTTTTCCAAGGATTCTTCTCTTCTCATGAGGTGGCCAAAGTATTGGAGCCTCAGCTTCACGATCTGTCCTTCCAGTGAGCACTCAGGGCTGATTTCCTTCAGAATGGATAGGTTTGATCTTCTTGCAGTCCATGGGACTCTCAAGAGTCTCCTCCAGCACCATAATTCAAAAGCATCAATTCTTCGGTGATCAGCCTTCTTTGTGGTCCAGCTTTCACTTCCATACATCACTACTGGGAAAACCATAGCTTTAACTATACGGACCTTTGTAGGCAAGGTGATGTCTCTGCTTTTTAAGATGCTATCTAGGTTTGTCATTGCTTTTCTCCCAAGAAGCAGGCGTCTTTTAATTTCATGACAGAGCCAATACCTGAACCTATTTCTTTTAGCTGAAAGTTGTATTATTTTCTACTACTGCGTAACTTCTGCTGAAGATCGGTCTTGACCAGATCTGGTTTAGCATGCTTTGGGGTGAGGGCTCATCTAGATGAGGGCATATAGCTGGTACTTAAGACTCATTTAATTTTTTATCTATCAATAGCCTCCCAGTGGACCAAAGCACTAAGCTGGCCTGAAATGAACTTGCTCCTGAGATATATTTGTATGTTTGAATGAACCAGAGATGACAGGGCAGCTGTTGTTGGTAAAGAATATGGAGAATTAGAGGCACCTGCCATTGAGTTAGCAGTATAAGGTTTCTCCACCAATAAAACGCAGGTATAATTGTTCTCTTTATTGAAACTTTGAAGTTTTCCCCCATTAAATTTTAGAGGAGCTACAGATCTAATAACAAAGATTTATTGTCAATTATAAATAAACAGCATGAGACTTGCTAGTGCGACCCATACACATACAATACAACCCTTATTTATTTTGGAACTTGAAAACAGGTTGTCACAATTTTTAAAAATCCCAAAAGGTTTACAAAAGCACCGTTACAAATCTACAACACTTTATATAACAACATTGGTGCTGAAAAGAAATCGCCTGAGGTGGGGTTTTTTTTTGGGGGGGGGCAAGTGATTTGCTGACTTCAAGAATTGTGACTTGCACTGAACTATCGTAATACGTTAGAAATAATGTGAAGTGAATAGTTAGCATTTAAATGGCACTAGCAATTTTTGGTAAGGCCCGCTATCGACTGCAAATAGGATGACTGCATTGACAGAATACAGGGTTTGTATCTTTATGCACTACAGTTATTCTGTTTGTCTTATGAGGCAACAGATTGCCACATGTGCAATTAATTATTGTAAACAGCTTTTGATTTTTTAATATATGAGGGGAAGTATATAAATAAAGTTAACAGCAACTATGCTACGGAAAATACCACCGATCAGGTACAGCACATGAATGTGTGAATCCACTTCGTGTAGCGAAGGTTCAGGTAGATACAAATAGTACACAGGAACCAGTGTGCTGGTTGAAATACAGATAATTACACTTGCGGCTATTTACAGTACTCAGCAATCTTCTCAAGACAAAGGAATATAGCTAAAGGCTTTTGTACGAAAATTATGCATCAACGTATTTGGTAGACATCCAAGGAGGCAGGAGCGTACAAACTCCTAATGTGCTAAACATGTTATCATTCAAGTTGTTACCCCAGCATACTATGGAGTTACTAAAAATCTGTGCTGTAGTAACTTCTGGTACAATATCCTGCAACCTATTGCCCACATGGCTATAAAAAAAAACTCAGTAAATACTGATGTGGAGGTTTATACTAAGCTGCTTTAAGCTCTGTTCCTTTGATTAATACATGTATAAGGCTGCTGATGTGTTAACTGTGTTAATCGTATAGCCATGCGACATCCACTAAGTTATGGAGCTGATTTACGCAGACAACATGAAAGCTGACATCTGTGGGGAATAGAAATCTGTTCAAAACAGAACCGTCTGTATGAGAGATCCACTTACAGCAACAGGAGTCTCTTGAATTCAATGAAAGACACAAACTGCATTAACAAGAGAAAATTGAGGCTGTCGTATGTGTTCTTGGTCCATGTTTTGTAAAATATTTTGGTTAAAAATTGTACTTCATCACCCCATTGCAGAATACTACGTCCAGGCATCTAGCTCAATGTATATTATATTACTGGAAAATAATCAATTTTTTTTCCATTGCCCATGATAAATGAGATTTTAATGACAGGCTATAAGATTACAAAACAATTTTTATAATTTTAAAACAGGAGTGGTCTTCGTAGTGCTTGAATTCATGGTGGGTGGTTATGCCATTATTGCCTCAATGAGTTCCAGGCTCTCTCTCTTTTTAAAAAAAATGCAAGCAACTCTGCAGAAGAGTGGAAAGAAGATTTGGAGAGTCTATCCTAGTGTATTCTTCTGGGGTTCGTCACATTTTGAAAACCTCTTTTTTTTAAGAAACAAAAACGGCATTGTGGTAGTTCAGCGATCTGGATATGCACAAGAGAAATGTGTTCTGCCTTTATGGTGCTTGTAGATGGGATCCTGAGCACCAAAATGCTTCTGACATGTCCTGAGCACTTCTGTTGCTTCTCTCCCCCCCCCACTCCAGCTGTAACCAGCTGATGGAGGGTGCTTGTCTCCAGCAGGGTGTGTTTAAGCACACAATGAGCTTCACAGAGGCAGGACTTACTAAAGGGCAATATAATGGTCAGGAATCAATGGAAAGGAGCCAGTTATTTTTAAAAAAAGGGTACGGGAGTGCTGGTGTAGAGGCAGAATAGGTGGAGTTGGGGGCTAAACTGACGAAAACAGTAATTGACGAAAACAGTAATTGTGCCTGGCAGGTAGAAACCTAGTTACTAAGGAAGGTTGTGCCACTGCCGATGAAGTTATATCTGTCTTGAGAAAAGCATTATACATATAAGGGCCATGAATTACATGTCTTTATTATGTCTGCACATTTCCTATATGGATTAATGGCTAATGAAGCATTTTCGCAATACAGAAAATGGATATTTTGCTCCGCGGAATTATAATGATCTGTGATACCTGCATCTTACTGTAAGCAAATCCAAATCCAAACAATCTCCTTCCCTATTTTCCTTTGATGCACGCTCACCATTATTGAAATGCATATTGGGGGGCAGGGGGCGGAATTCATCGACGTCAACAGGACCATACTATTGCAACTGCCCTGTGAACTTTCACCATAACCTAATCTTTGCACCACCTACTTTTGGAACGTTCCAACAGATTCCAACCAGACCTTTGAAGGGTATGCATGCAGATTAAAGATTATAAACTATGGCCAGAGTTGCACCACATGGAGCCAGGCTGCCTGTCAGTGTCCTGGTTTTCCGAGGCAGTCTTCCAATTGCCAAAGCTAAGAAGCACAGATTTCCTTGAGCCTTGAAAGTCAGATCACATTGTAGGTAGGCACTGGTCCTCAGAAACAACACCACACTGGGAGTCATGATGTGTCAGTTTTGACACAGAATCATGGTGGGAAGAGGCCAACGCCACTACTAAAAGCACCTTTATTAGGGGATCATTCGTGAAGAATCTTCACTAACACATTAATGGCGCCTAACAGGGAAATGTAGTCAACTTTTCAATATTAGAACTGAGAAATGCACATTGCATGTATATTTCTCCAGCAGAAGATGCCGGAAACATGGAAGATGAGTTCAAAGAACAGTTGGCATAGTAAAGTGTACGTATATGCAAATTACTTAACCCTTAGAAAACTGCTTAGCTATAATACTGCACGACCCGGAAACCAACCAACAAGTGAATGGGGTCAACAAATTAGAAAATGCAACATTCTAAAACATTTAAGTATTATGATGCAAACAGCAATATGCTGGAAAAGAAATCATTCAAAAGCCTGTAGAAAGAATCTACACAAAGGATTTCATAAAGGATGTTTCCAGCTATAATTTAATCCGTGAATTCCTCCAGCTATAATTTAATCTCAAAAATTTACAAAATCTTTCATATACCTTGAGAATAGGGTGGAAAGGAGCATTTCCCCTCCCCCCTTTGAAAGTAAACAACTTCTGGACTGCACCTGTGCATTTTACCTCCTTAAAAAAAACCTACCACCACCAGAGAAGCAGATTTAAAGAATAGAGATTTTTTTTGCCAGGCATAAAAAATAAGGTTTGTTACTCCACTTCTGTGAGTCAGGACTCACTGCGTTCCAATCTGGTATGAATGACGTGGGTGGCAAGCAAAAAAAAAAGAGTGGCGGTTTAGGGCAGAAGAAGTTTAAGCTCCATGTCAGACAGCTCGTTGACTTCTATGATCTTCTCCAGGTGTTCCATGTACCTTGCGTGGTCTTGCAAGAAGTGTGGCACCCTCATGTTTTCAATCATTCCTAAATCCTTCAGGCGATCCACATCCTCATAGGAGACCTAGATATTACAAAAAGAGGGTTCAATGCAGCGCAAGCATCTAGTTCTCCAAACGTGGACTCAGTGCCACCTCGCAACCCCTAGTTCGCCACTTTAGCGCTAAACTAAAAGCGCAGGAAGAAAACCTTGGAAAGGCAGATACCATGTGCGACGAAGGTCCCTTCCTTTCGTCTTATAACTTTGACCTCTCAATTATTAAAAGCACTAACAGGGATTTCTGAGGTAAATCAAACCTCCCACTTATCCCCCTAGCCTTTCTTTAAACCCTCTAGCACTCGTGGGTTTTCAAAAATAAAAGAGAGTCCTCTTCCAGCCTAAACGTGACCCTTTTAAACTCTGGGCTATAAACGAGACTATCCCTTGTGTCCTCAGTGTAAGGGGTTCAACCACTGGAAATCCCCTACTGTAAAAGCTTGCCTCTGCCCCTGAGGTAACTTTGTGACCCCCTGGGTCTGTCTGCCTATTTCACCCCTTTAGTGCACCTTGAAGACGCAAACTAACCATGCCACTATTGAAGGAAGTTTTGTCTTTTTTAAAGAGTGTCCACACAAATGAGTTTCATGTACCTTTGCTGGAAAATAACACAGACGACTTTATGACTGGCACTTTAACGATGGAAATTTATTTGCTTAAGTTCGTAATGGTTGCATCAAGGTTTCTTGTGAACAAGCTTAGTTTCAGTGGTAACATCTTTGTTAATCATATTAATGGATAACCTCACAAATACCTAACCTAAATCTACTCTCACAGACCTTCTTTTCAACCACCCTCACACTCCCGCTCTCAAGCACCCTTCTCAACTGACAAAATGGCTGCCCATTCTATTCAAACGCTCAGCCGCCCCTCCCCTCATGGTCGGTTGCAAAAGAAAAATACAACAGAACATTTTCAATTTCGTCACACCATGCAAAGTGGGAGAACTTTATGCCAACTTAGGTATGGCCAGGCCTGCTATCAGCCCGAGAGACCAAGATGCTGTGCTAGAAGGCATCCAACCCACTTCTTTCCAATGGACGTAAATCCACCCCAGGCTTATAAACCGGCTTGTACCTCTCCCACTTGCACTTCAATCTTCTCAAATCTTCAAGAGTATACTGTTGGCAGGGGAAATCTACGATTCATGATTGATCTATTATATAGATCAGTGTTCCACCCAGCAATTTCACCCACCTTTCCTAGAGCAGTCAGCAAGCAGAAATCAATGGTATGTCGGTATCTCAGAATCCGGAGGATGCCATCCAAGTAGACCTGATCTTTACTGAAGCAACCTAAAATAATTGGATTCATGGTGGCGAGCCCAATTTTAGGAAAAAGCAAAAGATTTAGCAATGCACAAATGACAATTATCCTTGTATATTTACACAAAAACACACACGCACATACATATATCAGGAACAAGTCCATTTGAACTCAGCAGGCTTTGCTTCTGACAAAGCACACACAAGCTTGTAAGACTACAATCCTAAACATATTAAGTCTCATTGAACTTGGTGGGAATTACATCTGAGTAAATATGCTTCAGTTAGGCTGAAGGTCCACAAACAACAATACTCTGGAGATCCCGAGCCATAAGGTGGCTAGATTGGCCTCTACTAGGGCCAGGGCCTTTTCAGTATTGGCCCCAACTTGGTGGAACGCTTTCACAGAAGACCAGGGCCCTGCGGGATTTGTCATCTTTCCGCAGGGCCTGCAAGACAGAACTGTTCCGTCTGGACTTTGGGCTGGACTTAGTCTGACCCCTGTGTTTTCCTCCCCCATGGCTTGGATTTATGGACTACTTAAAATGAGGCTGCATTTTAAATTTTAATATTGTATTTTAATCTGTATTTTAATTAATTGCTTTTTATGTTTCATTGTAATTTTATTGGTGTTAGCCGCCCTGAGCCCGGTTTTGACTGGGGAGGGCGGGGTATAAAAATTATTATTATTATTATTATTATTATTATTATTATTATTATTAGAGGAGATTAATAGATCAACCCATGCCTCAGCTAAATAAAATGTTTAAGACAGAGTTTTCCAAACTGTGTGTTGCAACACGTGAAGTGTGTCGGCTTCAGTGTGTTGGTGTGTCACACAAACGACCCCCGCACTCCTCCCAGGGCTGGAAAGGGAGCGAGCAGCCTGCCGGTTTGCTAGTAAAACTGAATTACTGCGTTGCGAAATGATGAGTGTCTAAAAAGTGTGTCACCAACATGAAAAATTTGGAAAGCTCCGGTTTAAGATATAGCCCACCTTAATTCTACTGAAGGAAATAAGGGGAGCATGCCAGACCTAAAATTTGCTGCTGCTCCTAGCATAAACATTTAATATCACTAGCTATGACACGATGCAGGTATGCACGCATGCAGAAGTCTAATCCTCTTTATTTCCTCATAAATGGTTCAAAGAGTGAGCCACCTCCTTCTGTGACCTTTGGGGCAGCAATCTGTGCATGACTATTACAGGTCAAAATGGTGGTATGAAGTCCAAACATCTTGACAGAATCATCTTCATACTGTACTTAACAAAGCTTTATTTTGAATAATTTGCATTATTTTTGTACCTATATCTCATTCCCAACAAAGATCCCTTCTACTTTTACCTTTTTATGACTCCCGTTTTTAAAGACACGGAAGAACAATTTCTTGCCTAGCCTGAACTCGTGTTTCTTGAGCTGTCAGGGAGCCTTTTTAAAGAACCACAGCTTCAAAGAAAACATTCAAACTGAAGGGGAGGGGGGGAGACTTACCTGGAATAGAAGTATCGGTCCAGCCTCTCTTGGCTCGAACACAATAGTCCCACCTAGTATTGGGATCTGTGACAAACTTCCCAATGTCCTGAAAGAGCTCTTGGAAGGACATTTGGCTTGCTTGGTAGACCGTGTAATATAGAAGTGCAGCCCTCCACAGGAAGGGATCTTTCCGAAAGAGAACACTGTGGATACTTGCCAGACCTTCCTCTGTGGGGTTGATGGGTTTGAGGCCATGTTTCCTTCGCCCATTCCAGGTGCTCCACGGCTGGCTGTTGTTATTGATGCCTCTCAGATAATGAGTTCCTGTAAAGCATACAGACAACTGCACAATCATGCAGGCATTGCCAGGATGTTAGCCACAAATATGCAAACTGCTACCATGGCAGCTGAATTATGGTGCTGGAGGAGACTCTTGAGAGTCCCATGGACTGCAAGAAGATCAAACCTATCCATTCTGAAGGAAATCAGCCCTGAGTGCTCACTGGAAGGACAGATCCTGAAGCTGAGGCTCCAATACTTTGGCCACCTCATGAGAAGAGAAGACTCCCTGGAAAAGACCCTGATGTTGGGAAAGATGGAGGGCACAAGGAGAAGGGGACGACAGAGGACGAGATGGTTGGACAGTGTTCTCGAAGCTACGAACATGAGTTTGACCAAACTGCAGGAGGCAGTGGAAGACAGGAGTGCCTGGCGTGCTCTGGTCCATGGGGTCACGAAGAGTCGACTAAATGACTAAATAACAACACCATGGCAAAAAAAAACCAACCCAAAAAACCCAAGCATAACCAAATTTAGCCTCAAGTTCAGAACTCAAAACAGTGAGAGATGACCATTGCAAGTTATTTTTTACTGTGGACAAGCATTCTGCCTCTGGAACTCAAGTTCATTTCAGTAAGAATTGTGCTAGAGTTTCATTTGGTGGGTTGCGCCCATTGCTTAAGGGCACATTTACGTTGCCTTGGCAAAAGGAGGATCCCAGCTCTACATTTACTGAGGTAATCCAAATATAGCCGCAGGAGGAACCCATGTGACAGCGTGAATATTTGCTTAGCTCAAACTTCCCCCTGCAAACCACTCAGTATTTCTTTTAGGTCACTGACACTTCCAGTTTTGGATCCTGGCTGAAGGGAGGTTAAAAATTTGACAGGAGGTGGGCAAAGGGTTAAGCGCTCTCTTCCTGTCCAATCACGTCCTCAGTAAATGCTCTGTCGCCCAATGAGCTTTACAGAACAAGCATGCCGTTCGGAACAAGGAAAGAGAGACATTTAATGCAATGGTGTGGGAAGCAGTTTCCTGAAATCATTTTTTCTCACCACACTGGTAACAGTTGGATTGAAGCCAGGTGATTATATGATCAGAAGATCCCTCAGTACTGACTGGCTCCTGGTCTAGACTTGTGATGGACTTACAAGTCCTTAGTCGGCAAGCTACTTCTATGTTGACCTAACCTCCATGGTTTCCACCATCCCTTGTCAGCTCCACATCTGCAGATGGAACTTCCTCCTTGGATGGCAACCACACCTTCCAGTTTTCCAAACCAGAAGACCTCCCTCATCCTGTGTCAGGTGACTGGGATCTAAACCATTCAGGCATTCCTTGTTGGTGAAGAAAGGCCTCACCTATCACCACCCTTCTCAACAGCATCTGGCTTAGCAAGTCGCGTAACAAATGCCTAGAGATGGGCATACTTGCATGACTTATCTGCGCAATGGCTTCCCTTATTTGCGCACCTATTTCGTGCCTCAACATTCCTTCCAGCCAATGCTCACGTGCCGTGGCAGTATTGATGGTAAGAGTTGGGCGGCCGTTCACCACGGTCATCGAGGCTCGAGAAAGCAAGTCTTCAGAGAGATGGACCACAATCTGCATAAAAAAGCAGAGGCTTGAAATATTAAACCCTTAAACAATCAAAAGGTTTTGCACTCCTAGTTCTAGCAACACATTTCCAATTCTGTATAGAGTCACTGTGGGGTTTTTTAATTTATGATTTTCAATTTTATACATCTCAATAATTTTACAATCACTTTAACATTTCAAAACTTGACTTCCTTCCCCCTCTTTCTATGGTTCCTTAAATTTATTTTTAATATTTTCTGCATATCCAAATTAACTTAATTTGCTAATTTATTCATCTACTTTAAATATATACTCTTATAAAACTTCAGGTTATTACAAAAATCCTGCCAATGTTCTTATCTGTTTAGTTTGTTTGTAAATATTCAATAAACATTTTCCATTCTTTTATTTAAAAAAATTGTTATCCTGATTTTTAATTTTTCCGGCAAGTTTCACCATTTCTGCATATTCCATAAGTTTTTGTATCCATTCTTCTTTTGTTGGGAATTCTTCCTCTTTCCATTTTTGGGCAAGTAACATTCTTGCCACTGTAGTCACATACATGAATAAATTTCTATACAGTTTGGGTAGTTCTGTCCTTATAATTCCCACAAGGAAAACTTCTGGGGTTTTTTTTTACAAACGTTACTTTAAACATCTTTTTCAATTCATTATCTATCATTTCCCAGTAAGCTTTAACCTCACTACAAGACCACCACATATATAGAGTCATTGTGAACCAAAAGTTGAAGATGTCGATTCACCCAACGCAATGCCAATGGACTGGAGATACAACAGGAAGTGACTGTTGCAAAGGTTCAGTGAAGATTCGCTAGTCCAGCACCCCGTCACATCCATGTCTAATACAGACTGCACAATGTAGGCCCCAGGCAGAGCTGGACCCATCCGGGGCTGTTTGGGCACCCGGCCTCTGAGCATCCAGCGAGAAATAGCCAAGAATACAGAAAACATAGTGCTAGAGGTGCTATTTCTGTTGAGAACAATGAATGCTGGTGAATTCTTATGGATTATAATTTTTTTCTGCTGGGTTTAGCTGAAGTAAAGCAGGATGAATGAAAGCCTAGAAAGCCAATTTAGTTACAGGAAGGGTGAGATTTCTCTCCCTGCGGGCATGGCCTTTGCCATTGGGATGTCCAGGTGAAATGTGTCGTGACCTGGCCCTAGCGTTAGGCAAAGCGAGGCAGATGCCTCAGGTGACAGATGCTGCTGGGCAGCAGTGGAAGCTCCTGTCCTTTCTTCTAAAAGTTCCCAGCTATCTTAACTTGGATAAGCCTGGGGCATGTGGCTGGGGCATGCATGGGTGAGCCCTGATTAGATAGATCAATAGATCGATCAATAGATAGATAGATCAATAGATCGATCAATAGATAAATGCTGTTACAAGTGATCCAACCTCGCCCAGGCAACCTTCTTTCATCATGTATTTCCTGACATGGTTCCAGATACGACTTCTGGGCAGGAGGCTGCCTCCGGTGGCTTGCTCAAAATTTTCGTAGCTTCCATATTTTTGCAAAGTCAGTTCCATGATTTTGATGGCCTGCGCGAGAGACAAAAGCAGAGCAAAAAGCTGTAAATCAGGGGCTTAGCGAGCAGGTAGAGCTGGTGAGAGGGAGCAGTTCAGACTCTGAGGCTGAAGCAGAGGAGGCGGCTCAAGAGACCGCTGAAGAAACCAGGGAATTTCCCTCTCCTGCTGTGATAAGCTAACCCTCCCCCCCGTCTCCAATAATGTGCAGAATAATGAGGAGGGCAAAACAAAAACCAGAGGTGTACAGACACGGTGCAAGGCTGCTTGGAGTACATCTGGGAGAGGATGAGTCAGAGAAGGAAGAAGACAGGAACCTTCTGCTCCATAGGTGCAAGACCTGCTCTTACCTTTCAAGTCCCAGACTGCAGAATCCGGGACCGGCAGCCGTGTGACACCGGAAGTTGCATCGACATAACTTCCGGTGTTGCTTTGCCCTTCTATGGGAACCAAAAATGGCCGCCGCCGGCTTCAAAAGTCGCTTGTACGCATGTCAGGAAGTGCGTCGACGCAACTTCCGGTGTCGCTCCGCCCATCTATGGGCACCAAAAAAGGCCGCCGCCGACACCAGAAGTCGCGTCTATGCACTTCCGGACATGCGTAGATGCGACTTTCGAAGCCGGCGGCGGCCATTTTTGGTGCCCATAGAAGGGCAAATTGGAAAGGGAAAAAATGGCCGCCGGCAGGAGAAAATAACGGAGAAAAACGGGAGACGAAGTGATACGGGGGACCACCGGGGAAAGGTAAGTAAAATCGGGGTTTTCCCGGAGAAAACGGGGTACTTGGCAGCTATGCGGCTGCTGTGAATTGTTGCTCACTTGTATGCCATTTCCTTGAACAAAGAGTTAACTTCACTGACAATGGAGCCCTGCATCCGACTCCAGCCCTGACAGATCATCTTGAGGCCCTAGGCAGCTTCATAGAGCTGGGCAGAATCCTACTGGCCCTTTATGTCATGAGACTCCTGCTCAACAGGCAGCTACAGTGGCACCCTTGGCCACCTGCACTGCAGCAGTGCCAGCGCTCCCTTGCACTTTCTGTGCTGGACACCGATGCACGGGCAATGTGCACAATATCAGATTGTTCCCTTTAGATAAGTTTTTATAGATATTTCACAACAAATACAAAAACGACAGCTTCTCCCATTATCCTAAAAACATCTCTGCCCCAAGTAGAGCTACCTGTGCACTCCAGAATGCACATGGAGACTTGGGCACATGAAGACTTTGGACAATTCACTTCAAAAGATGAGGCAGGTCGGCAATTGCAAAAAGACTTACATAGAATATTGTCCCCTCCCACGGAGGGGAATAGGGCTGCCTTTACAGGCAGAGGAACACCAAACACCTCCCATGCTTACATGCTAAATTTCTGGACATGAGCACAAGTAGAAGAATACTATTTTGATTTCCATTTCCTCAATTTCCCACCCGTTTTCAGATTCCGACATGTACTGTATGTCTGTGATCTACTAGAGACTTGCAGGAAAGTGTGTGCTCTGTTGTGACGCAGGAGGGCAATGTACTTTGCAATGTGTCACCTAAATAATTCAGCGTGATCGTTCTCAAGTTTCCCTAACAACGTCCTAGAACTTTGACAGACATTTGGAACACCCATCACTCATTGCACAGATCCAGTTTCTGTTGGGGAGAAAAATTAATTGCTTCATTTAAATAAGACTGTTTCCTTTAATATTTCATCTTCCGGCACAATCCTTTTCTTCCTTGCATTGTCAAGCAGGGAGAAAAGGAGGGCTTATGGAAAAAGGGAAGATATAGATCCCCTACGCCCACACCCCACCTGTTGTTTAAAAAGACCTCTCCTCGCTCCGTTGTTTGGCATAAACAAAAACTCTTAGAGCCAATGTGAATTTGAACCAGTAAACACTGAGGGAACAACACCAGGTTATGCAAACATCTGCTGAAACAGATATCTTCAGTGGGTGGGCTCTTTTCCTTATTGTTAAAATACTGAATTGCAGAGCAATCCTACCTATGTTTAATTAATGAGAAGTAAATCCCTTTGGGCTCAATGGGATTTACGTGCAGGGAAGTGAATATAGGATTGCAGCCAGCTCTGTTTTCAGTCATCTGGAAAATCCCTCTGTGGTGAAACTGAGATTTTCATAAAAACTGGGCTTCCGTTATGCAGCATGCAAGAAGTAGAAAGGAAAAGAAATACCACCGCCCACTGCATTCTGCTGAAAACAAACAAGGAAGCAGCGCATCCAATATTCCTAAAGCAAAACTTTTAGGAAAGGTTTGCATGATTTAACTTTGGCTTGCTGAGCACTTAAGCTGACTGAGGAATCCAGGATATGGGACACTTATTGAAGGGGGGATAGGAGAGGAAATTGGTCAGTGGGAACATAGGTTTGCTCCTGCAAAATCAGATTAGTTGGATCTTATATTTATTGCTGTCTATCATCCATTTGCCAACTTAACATGGTTTTTTTGCATGCAACGCTAAACCATGGATTAATGCTACTCAGATGAGCCTCAACAGGTCTCCAGCAAAGCAGCAGATCAATGCCCTGCCTCTCCCCATTTAACACCCAGCTGAAAACTGGAAACAAATTTGGGAGATGTCCTCCTCTCAGCTTCATGGGATGAGAAAGGCACTGTTCGTGCCTGACGTTTCTCTTGGAATTGCTGAGGTTTCTCCTCCTAACACTAAACCATGGCTTACCTTTACATGTGAACCACCCATTCGGACAATCCTAACTTTTTTCACATGTGAAAATGAAAACATCCATCTGTAGATGATGAGACATCAATATCAGCCTTAACTTTATGCAACTAGATCCTTTGGTACCAGTGGGCTATGGAATAGGATGTGCAGTTGGAATAGGAGCGGGGAGTCTGCAGCCCGGCAGATGTTGTTGGACTCCAACTCCCATCTACCCCACCCAGCATGGCCAATGGTCAGGGATGATGGGAACTGGAGTCCAGCGACAACAGTTCATTTATTCATTGCATTTACATCCCACCTTTTTCCCCTCCAAGGACCTCGAGGTGGTGTACATGGTTCTCCCCTTCCTCATTTAATCCCCACAATTACCTATTGAGGTTGGTTCATACCTGCCAAGTTGCTGTCGGAGAAATAAGGGACCGGGCGGAAGTAGCAGACCGGAGGTAGCGCTGCTGCCATTTTGGAACTGGGCGGAGCATGCTCAGAAGTGACTTTTGATGCTGCTTTGCCCAGTTCCAAAATGGCCACTGCGCCAGAAGTCGCACTGCAGCCATTTTGGAACTGGGCAGAGCAGCATCAAAAGTCGCTTCTGAGCATGCTCCGCCCAGTTCCAAAATGGCCGTCGCGCCAGAATAAACCGGGGGGAAACAAAAAAATCCGTTTTTTCAACTAGGAACAGCTGGGAAAACAGGGATTCCCCGGAGAATACGGGAGACTTGGCAGCTATGGGTTGGTTAGGATGAGGGACCGTGACTAGGAAAGGTCACTCAGTGAGCTTCATGGCTGATTAAAGATTCAAACCTTGGTCTCCCCGGTCCCAGTCCCACACACTTAACCAACACACCTTGCTGGCATTCTGGATGGACACTGGTTCTCCAGCCCTTAGTCTTGCAAGGTCAGTCTTGCAAGGTCTTCCTCACCCACCTCAGTGCAGAAGGCAGCTTGAAACCTGTGTCTGTGGAGCGATCCCCTCCACTGAAATGAGGAAGCCCACCTTTGCAGGAACAAGAACAATGCTCTTGTATGAAGGCTGAAATCCTAAAGCCACCTGCTTCTACTGTAACTAAGAAGATGTGGATGTCTTTATGGGGATGCATCACAATGGAAAAGAGGGGAAAACAGGGTTTATCCTCTGAAATGTGTGGCTACGCAATAACTGATCTGCACAGACCCAACCTTATTTACTAACCAGTCCCTGCCACATTTCAGTCAAAGTCAAGGGCAAAGAAGCCAGTGTGCTGCCTAAATGCATTATGTAAAACTCTCCAAAGTTAATTAAACAACAACAAAATCAATACATGCTAACCCACTAACTCTGACTGCAGGCAGACAGTCATCAACATACAATTTCCTTCTCTGATTTCTTGCATCATCAATACTTACGTTATAGCATTATTTCTTATTATTATTATTATACAAAAAAAAACCTGTTATGAAACTGCCTCTTCATTTCTCTTTTTCTCCCCTCTAACCAATAATGTGAATAAAATAAGATGAAATATAGGAATCCACCATCGCCTTCTCAGCCTGGGAGGCCAAACCCTGGATTTGCTCTCTTTCCTCATTTGGGAGGAAAGACAACCGCAGGGGACTGTTTCCTGAAAGTCTACTCAACATTTGAAGAACGAGTCACGTTCTTCTTGCCTTTTGGGTCACTGCATAGAGCAGCTCAGCCCTCCCCTCAGCTCCAACCAGCATGGCCAGTGGTTAGGGATGATGGAAACTGGAAGGTGGTGATATTCTTTAGGTGGTGGTGGAGGGCAAAAGGCAGAGTGACTTTAAGAGTGCAAAGCAAGTTAAAAGTTTAAGAAGCAGGAGACCTAAACCCAAGGGAAAAGCATCCTTTACCTGCTTGAGAAATGTGCTGGATGCCTGGCTGTGCTTTGCTATCACGCTGGACAATGCAGAGCTTGCATATTCAAACTGCGGGTTGTAGCTGAAGTCCGACCTGAAGAACTTCATCTTCTCCTTCTCCACGTTGGAAGGCTTGATGGCAGTGAGGATACAGAATTTCCGCCCAGAGGCATCTCCCTCTTTTAAATAGCTCTTGGATCTCTGCAACGGCTTGGGCTTCGTGAGGCTGGAGAAGGAATGCCTTTTCGCCTTGGTCTTGGGCAAGCCAATGCTGCTCCCTGTTACGGAAATACTGCGTGCCAACCTGATGCCGCTGGGGATTGGGCTAGTGATGAAGAGGGAGGGCTGCCGGCTGAGGCCGCACCACCCGCTCCTGGGCAAAGGGGGCGGGGCCTTAACCTTCTGGCGCTCGCTGCCCCGCAAAGCATTAGGGGGCTTTGCCGGCTTGCGGTGTCTCTTGTGGTGGGCCAATGGGTGCTTTTGGAGAAGGTGCTTTTTTTCCTCTTTGCTCTGCAGAAGGACGTTGTAGCTGCTAGTCCCTGTGGTGAATGTGTCCTTGAGGATTCCTGACTGGGACAGGCGCCAAATGCTGCTGCTTTCATTCTTAGGAAAGAAATTGTGTTGGTCCAGACTCAAGACTGTCTTTTTTGAGAGCTCCTGCTCTGGCCAGTGAAGCTTTTCTGCAGTAAATTAAGAAGAAAGAAAAGGGCAAGGAAAATCCAATCCAATCCAAAAGGACGTTTTCAGATTCTATGCAACTAGGAACATGCAGGCACAGAAACACACAAAGGCAACCTTAATATATATATATATACTTACTGATACAAACATATCTCTAAAACTCAGAGCCTGGATTGTGGCACCTCAATGCACAATCATTAAGAATACATTGCATATAAACAAAAGGCTGAATTAGCCATGTTCAAATATATGAAAGGATGTCATATGGAGGAGGGAGAAAGGTTGTTTTCTGCTGCTCCAGAGAAGTGGACACGGAGCAATGGATTCAAACTTCAAGAAAGAAGATTCCACCTAAACATTAGGAAGAACTTCTTGACAGTAAGAGCTGTTCGGCAGTGGAATTTGCTACCAAGGAGTGTGGTGGAGTCCCCTTCTTTGGAGGTCTTTAAGCAGAGGCTTGACAGGCATATGTCAAGAATGCTTAGATGGTGTTTCCTGCTTGGCAGGGGGTTGGACTGGATGGCCCTTGTGGTCTCTTCCAACTCTATGATTCTATGATTCTATGAAAACCAGTATTTTGAGACTGAATACAGTTCTTAAATCTATCTATCTATCTATCTATCTATCTATCTATCTATCTATCTATCTATCTATCTATGTAATGCCTTCAAGCTGGGAAATGTTTCCCTATTACATGGGGTGTCCTGAACGTGCCACAGATATCTCTGCATAGCCATGTGAAGGGGTGGGGGGAGAGAAAGCAAAGGAAAATTGTTCTATCCACTTTATTGGAACAGTCATAAAACTGTCACCTTATTTGCCTCTTGGTTCTGCACAGAAAGAACGCTATGCGCTAAACATTTCCTCTCAGTGGGGGCGAGAGAAGGACTTCCTCTCCTGCCCTTTTTGGCCCAAGTGTCATTTGGCTGTTCCTGCTTCTCCAGAGCTATATTGTACACAAGTAATTTCCCCTCTTGTGTTTGCTGGATAAAATAAATAGTTGAGCAGATTGTGGCTATTCTTGAAACTTCAAAAATAGAGCTGGCATCTCCCTCCCCCCGCTCAAAAATGGGAAAGAGATTGCTTAACACTGTGGTTGTGTACAAGAGAAAGCCCACAGCTCCCAAATTGGATCCAGGTAGTGGATTCTGGAAAAACCACTGGCCCACTCCAGTCCTAAGATTGATGGATGAAAACTCCTGACCTGTTTGTCTCTTAGCCACAGGAAGAGCCCAGCTCCACAGGGAAATTCCATGCTTACATGTCACAGAATCCAGCCCTAGCTCAGCACTAAATTGTTCTAAATACCTCAGCTCCACATTAAAAATAATAATAATTACACACATGAATACATTTACCCATCTGCTTGCCCATTACTAAAGATTTTTAAAAGGCAACTGCTCTAGATATTGAAGAGGAAAAGGAAATGGCGGTGGGGAGCTATTCTGTGCTGCGCACAGCTGTTTTTTTGCTTTAAACTTCCATAACTATTTATTTGCCCTGAGCTGGACCCTGTAGACGAAACCATGCTTGGGTTGATCAGATGGAGGGCACTTCTATCCAAAGAAGGGAGGAAGAGTTCAAAAAGGTTGAGAAATGCTTCTTTAGATTAGGCCCACATTTAGCTATAGAAGAGGTCCAGTGAAATTGGCTATTTTGCTCTCAGTGAACGAAATTATGGAATGCATTGCCCAAAAGCAAAACCCTCACAGAATGGGAGGATGAAATTTCTGGTAGTAGATTCTGTTTTCCCAGCAAACACAAAACACAAAGCTTCCATTCCTGTGACTTCAGTGTAATTACTTTACCCTCATAAATTCTTGCATTTAAGCGCTGTCAAAGCCGCCAACACAAAGAGCATTAAGATCAGCATACCATGCTGTTGTATGCAATGCATGATATATATACAATACCTCAGAAGAGTCGGGGGGAGCAATATTTTACGTTCGTGTTTCCTGTAAACACTGCAAAGGTGGAATAAGAAGTGCTAAATTCAATCATGTGCAAGATGACGTGTGGTGTTCGTTTGGATTGAAGGGTAATTTGAGAAACATTCCCTTTTATGCTTGGCAAAGCACCACAGGGCATAACAGTTCAAGTCTGATTTGGTCATTTTTGTCAGCGTCAGCCCAAAAGTGCTTACCCAGAGTGTTTTGGTTTGGCATGTACCAGAGGACTTGACAAACTGCCATTCTAGCAATCATCAGGAAAAATCTCCTGACAACAATGCAGTCAAAATACCCTTTGGGGAACTAATAGCACAATCCTTTGCACACCTCCCTGAAAACAAAAATGTCCAATGGACTTACTTCCAAGGTGGATTTGATTTAAATCAAACTGATTTAAATCACGATTTAAATCACTAGTCAGTAAGGCTTGATTTAAATCAGAGTTTTCTACATAAAGACTAATTCTTGCTGGTATAACTTTAATATGCAAGTAGATGAAGATTTTTAGAATGACAACTTTTCCTATTAGGTTTTTTATCCCCAGTTTAATAGGTTAATCATTCATATTTGGACAACTTTACTGTTGTACTTAGGAAGGAGAAAAATAATCATTACCTTAACAATAACAATTTAAATAGATTTATTCAACTGAAACAATAACAACAGCATATGTTATTTTGCTTAAACAAACATCCATGCTTGTTAACTAATTTGGCTAAACAAAAACTATATATATATATAGAAACTTAGACTGTCAGCCCAGCCTACACATGAAAAACTTAAATACTATCCACTCCAAACAATCAGAAAAAATATTGTTTCTATTCTATTCACTGAACTTCTTGAAACTTAGCACTGAAGGGGTTGTTTCTGTATTCATAGGTTTGTAGAAGAATAGGATTAAGGTCTTTTTCTCAACTCTGTTCATGTCATAGCTGCCAAGTTATCCCTTTTTTACAGGGATTTTCCCTTATGCTGAATAGGCTTCCTCGTGAGAAAAGGGAAAACTTGGCAGCTATGGAAGTTCATGTTATAACATTTTTGCTGTGAAGAAGAGGCATGTGATCTCTGTTGAGTCAAATTCAGTTTTGAGAACTGCAAAAGTAAACCAAGCATCTGTGATAATATCTTGTAGGCAGAGAAACTGCCCAATAATCTTACAAAAACCTCTGGAAGAGCATGACATTGTGAATGGATTAATGGAATTTATTTACCCAAAAAATTAAACATACACAACCTTATTCTACATAATTAAAAAAACTAATCTTTATTTCATGATGGAATAACCTTTGGATGGTAATATATTTTCCTCAAAAAGCATTTTATTTAAAAAAAATCCGATTTAAATAAAAAAAATCCAATTTTTTAAATATATTTTTTTTAAAAAAATTTATTTTTATCCACCCTGCTTACTTCTGAGTAAACATGCATAAGATTGCACTGTAAGAGCCACTTCTCAACTTCCACTGGCGGAGGAAAATCTTGCTTGAATTGAACTCTAAGCTAATGTGACGAGAACAAGCCCCAGCTCACATGTTCTCCCCTCACCAGTCACAGCTGAGAGGTGTTTCAAAGGGTCTGCTTCCATTTGCCATTAACCACAGTTTAGCATTTCATCCAAGCCCTAAAACATGGTTAATATTGACTCTGTTTTTCTAAAACAAGCCAGCTTCATAACCCACATTCAAAGTTGTCTCGTTTAATAGTTAACAGTAGCCAGAATTTGTCAGGTCAGATGACTCAATGAACGGTGCTTTCCCAAATCCTCCTGGTGCCTGTGGCCAGAGTCAAAGAGAGGGAGAGGAGGAGCCAGAGCTTCATGGCGGCTCACCCGACGTCACACTAAACTATGGTTATGCATGCTGTCCAAACTCTCCCATTGAGTCCTGCTATTCAAGAAACACCTTAAGACATAAAATAAGTGGAAAGATATGTTCAAATGGAAATACCAGTATATGCTACAGAGCCATTTTAAACTATAATGGAAGGAAGGAACTCCGACGGGGAAAGAATGATGGCTCAAAATATAGCTTAAATGAGGCCTACATTGGCTTTCTCCACAATCCTACAGCATGCAGAACATGCCTACTTAACTTATGAAAGCCCCTCTCCCTAACGGTAGGTATGTGATTAAAGCTGTGGTTATGGACTGTTGAGTAAAGTGTACTTTGCACATGCTAAAGGGCACTCTTGCCTCTCTCACTTCTCCCCAGTATTATCCTTGCTTCTCTTGCTGTTTAAATTTAGAATGTGTCATGTCCTTGGGGCTAGAATCTACTTAGCTTAGCACTGTGTACTGACGGGACTGCATAAATGATTCTTAATAATGGTTTCCCCAAATACCTTCCCATCCCACAACAAACCAGTTAAGCATTATGAAGACAAGTTGCAGTGAATAAGAAGTGTGTGTGGTCTCCTCTCCTCCTCCAGTGTGGCTGCAAGGACTGCAGGCACTTTTGCTTCTTTTTTTAGATCAACTGCAGCTTGCCATGCCACTCAAACCCAGACAAACTATGCTAGCTCTTAACCATGTTTAGTGGAAACAAACCAACTTCAAACCGGTTCATAAAGCTGGCTTGTTTCATTAACCATAGATAAGATTAATGAAAGCAGAAGCAAGCTGTCTCCTTAATGCATGGTTTCAATGTGGCATGTTTAAACAAACCATAGTTAAGATTAACCACAGTTTGTGACACAACATGCTGTGGTTCAGCAAAAACAGAAGCAAAATCTCTCAAAATCCTTGCAGCCATGCCAGAGAACACACGTCCTCCTCAAAGAATCTGGGTACTGTATTTTACCACTCACAGGGGTGCAGTTCCCGCCAACCCTTAACAAGCTGCAGTGCCCAAAAAAAATTCAGGGAGAAAATGTGCTTCAAATGCACTTTAAAGGTATAGCGTGCATGTAGCCTGTCAAGGAAGCTTGAATACGTACTATGTTCAAACTAAATTATGTAAAAGTCAGCAAGGTTACGTTGATTTTAATACACATTCTATTTGAATGGCTTACCTGAACTACATAATCGAATCAATTTGTTTCCCAAAGAAGTGTTTGTTGTGATAGGAGATCAAAGGTAAGCAAGGTTCAGGTACAGTTCCCCACAAGGGGGAAGAGGGATGGATGGCATAAGGCCCCTTGAAAACTGGATTTTGAAATAAAAAAAATATCTCAAAGCTGTCAAAATGACGAAGGCTAGAAAATTGCTTTTTTCTAATCTGCAGGCTGCAGCAGATTAGGCGAAAATAAGTAACTATTTGTGACACAGACAAAATTAATTTTGAATTAAATATTGTCTAGAGTTATCTGTCCCTTTGAATCTTTGGTATTTATCAGCCCCATTTAAGACCCCTGGTACTGGCATCTCCAACACTGTTATGCTTTTGTAACACTCCCAACCCAAAGCCGTCCTGTACATGTAATCACTTCAGGAATTATTGAAATTATCATAATGACATCCTGTCAAAGTGCGCTATTAACTTATTACATCTGTCCCTGTTCGAGCAGGCTTTTCCAACGTCAGAAACAAGTCTTTGGGAGGCTATCTTTTTTTTAAGAAACAAAAGCAACAACACTAGAAGTGTATAATTAACATGTTATCATAAATAAAGATTATTGTAGCTATATTATTAGCTTGTAGTCTCTATGCTGCTGTGGTTTATACAATTATTGCTCTATCATAATTACTCTAGCAACAGTCTTTTCTGTAGAAAAAGCATTACGGCCTGCACTTTTTAAAATCAACTAGCAGTCTCTGTCTATCTATGTTGTGTTTTTTCATCCTTTACATTTTGTGTGGTCTCCTGATAATCAGTGGTGAATACAAAAGCGTGATTCAGAGACAAATCTGCAATATTACTGAACTTTTCATTTCATTCATCAATTTTCCTTTCCGTATTGCAAAGGAGGGACAGGCATAGCATGCCAAAGTGAATGGTAAGCACCATCAGCATTCAAGAAACTCCGTAAAATGTAGTTTCTCCCACCACAGATTCCATGAGAGCACTACAATTGATTCTAATGGTCAGAAAATAAAGTCCTTTTACACTTCATTTGTTACTGATACACACACACACACACACACACAAACAAACTTTGGCCGAACCAAGCTAGAAAAAGAGTGAAATGAATGTACATAAATATTTATTATTAGTCTTGAAAAACCTGCCACATAAATACAGGAGTAGCAATTTTTCATCACGGCATCTCCTTCCAGAAAGGCAGGCCATGTTCAAAACCAAAAGATCAGTTGCCCAAAAAGTCATCTTACTCCATAGCCTGTGTATTTTGTTCTTTGTTCAGGGTGGGGAAATATATTTCATAGAATCATAGAGTTGGAAGAGACCACAAGGGCCATCCAGTCCAACCCCCTGCCAAGCAGGAAACACCATCAAAGCATTCTTGACATATGGCTGTCAATCCTCTGCTTAAAGACCTCCAAAGAAGGAGACTCTACCACACTTCTTGGCAGCAAATTCCACTGTCAAACAGCTCTTACTGTCAGGAAGTTCTTCCTAATGTTTAGGTGGAATCTTCTTTCTTGTAGTTTGAATCCATTGCTCCGTGTCCGCTTCTCTGGAGCAGCAGAAGATTCTCTGTTTTGTTCTAAACAGAGAATCTATCTATTTAACCACGGCCAAGTGTACTTGCTACATCACATTAAAGCGACAACCCTCACGTTTTAAGTACTCTGGTGCAGAATGCATGCTATCTGTGACTGGATGCAAGTTCCATTTTCCGTGGCTGCAAATCCTGAGCGCGCACAGTCCCTGCCTTGCTGCGGTGGAAGAATGTCAGCAGCTGCAAGGACTGGATGGGTTAAAGGAGCAAGGAAAGAAAAGAGCGTGGTTACTCACCAGTGACACGGATGGATTCGAGCATCATTCGCCCTAGAGCACTTCGGGTCTCCCCAGCAACCCAAACCGAGCTCCTTTGCACTTCTACCGTAAGTCCTCCCTGCCTCTTCCTGCATGCACAGCTAGACAAACACGGGCGGGCGAGCCCTTCTGCTTAGATGCACTGGCTTAATGCAAATCCTGACGCCGCGGGAAAGCGCAAACCGAAAAAAAGGGGTGCCCGCGCCTTTTGCGCTGTGTGCGTCCCCGCGGCTTTCACCATGGCGCAGCACCAGCACCAACCGCCATCCTGCCTTCCTCTTGCCGCTGCTGCTGCTTTATAACGAGACTTTGCAGACTCCAGCTAGAGAAAGGCGCTGTCCGTTGCTAGGGCACCCGCTCCCGTTTCCGCCTAACATATAGCACACAACCTTATAAAGCGGAGGGGGGGGGGGAGAAGCGGCGGGAGTTTGCAGATGCGCAATGGATGCGCAGTGCGGGCATCTCCACGGAGACTACACTTCCCAAAGATGCAACGCGCCGAGGCGCGCCTGGGAGCATCTTGGGACTTGTAGTCTCGGAAGGTGGGGAACCTGTAGGAACGAGCCTAGTAGGCTCTGCAAAAGATGGGAAAGCAAAAGGGAGTTTGATCTGGTTTGTATTGTATCCCGCTTCTCCAATGACAAAGTTCAAAGCGGCTCACAATTATCACAGTTGCCATGAAATAAAATAAGACACCAGTGCATTTCGAACACAGTAGCATATAAATAAAGCGGACAGACGCAACGAAAACATCAAGACGATTGCTACAATTCAATAACTGGAACTTCAGTATCTGAAGTTGTCTCGAAATCCAAAACGCTCCTTTCCCAGTCTTTTTTTATTATTATTATTCCTGCACTGTGCTGATCTAAGTCAACGTCTGGTTTAGCATGTCATCTGAAGCCAAACTTGTGCTTCAGCTCCCTCCTCACTAACCATGAGCTGTTGCCAAGGTATGTCCTCTAGTTCAAAAAAGACTGCGGAGCACCAAGCAACTGGGAGCTCTTTTCTGGGAGTTGGAAGTTTGGCATGGTCCCAGGATGCCGAAGTTTAGCTTACCATTCTGCAAAAATCACGATTCAAAATGACTCATGGCATCCTCTCCCGAGACACTATACTGTATCTGTATACCCAGTGACTTCTTTTTTTGCAATAAAATTAGATGCCGAAACTCACCATGACATTGTTGCAGTAAGTCGCTGGGTGACTCGGGGCAGCCCTGAACACATGTTGCTGCCCCCTGGTTCTGGTGCAGGTCAAATAAATGTGTCCCCACCTCCCTCGTTCTCTTAGATTCAGGGCAGCTTGGAAGGGCCCTCTTGCAAACACACACATGCAAAGGTAGAGGCCTGCCTGGAAAGCTTAAAGCCTGCCACTGCTACATGGGAAATGGACGGAATAAAAGGAAAAATGAAATGGCCCGGCCCCATAGCTTGACCTATTGTTGCTAGGAGTGGCTAGGAGCTGGGGGCACTAAAAAATATAGACTCACACACATGGGTGTAGCCAGGATTTATTGGGGGGGGCAGGCATTATGTTACGGGGGGCAGAACAGAGTTATCTGTGGCACAATTGGTCAGTTGAAATGGACTGTAGCCTTCAGAGCAGAATTTCTTTACACTGGATGAAACCTTTTCCATGCATGTCTGATAAATATGTATGTAAATCAGTTGTCAGATTAGCAGCTCTTCGGGGCGCTACCAATATGCATCTTATTTGGGTTCACTTTTAAAAAAAATAGGATCGCAGGTGGCGCTGTGGGTTAAACCACAGAGCCTAGGGCTTGCTGATCAGAAGGCCAGCGGTTTGAATCCCTGCGACGGGGTGAGCTCCCGTTGCTTGGTCCCAGCTCCTGCCAACCTAGCAGTTTGAAAGCACGTCAAAGTGCAAGTAGATAAATAGGTACCGCTACAGCGGGAAGGTAAACGGCGTTTCCGTGCGCTGCTCTGGTTCGCCAGAAGCGGCTTTGTCATGCTGGCCACATGACCTGGAAGCTGTATGCCGGCTCCCTCGGCCAATAATGCGAGATGAGCGCCGCAAGCCCAGAGTCGGTCACAACTGGACCTAATGGTCAGGGGTCCCTTTACCTTTACCTTTAAGGTGAAAAATAAAGTTTGAAATTTTCATTTTGGGCTTCTCCGAAGTACCTAAAAGCAAGAAGCGGATGGGGGGAGCACCAGCCCTCAAAGGCACCCACCCAAAAGGTACCAGAACAGCGTTCTGGCTGGGAAATAAAGCACTGTGTATACCTGACCCTATTTTAAGTGAGATCCGTGAATCTTCTGAACCAATTGTTTTACATATATTCTGGCAGACCCGTTCCACATAATGATGGTCTTATGAACATTGCATTCCTTTGCAATCCTGGTCCTAGATGAAGCAAGTGTGCTGTGTCATCACTCTATGGTAGGTACCTTGTTTCTTTCTCGGAGTAGCTTTGCACTTTGGAAATCTCCAAGACATGGATAAAGCACCTAAACAGAATGAGAAGACCAGGTGTCATTCGGCTGTGTTTGGAAAATAGTTTAGGTTGCAATTACGTACACATGTTCCAAGGCGAAGTCTCACTGATTTCAGCAGGATATCCCCCCCCCCCGGAGTAGACAGACATTCTATTGGTGTAATATGAGAACCCATAGATGATTAATTAGCACATGCTTTATTTATCACCTCTGGTTTCATATTTCTGTTATTTCTTCAGGCAATCATAAGAACAAAAAGAAGCAATACAACCTGTGGCATTTTTCAGATGTTGAGAACTGAGCCAGAATGTTAGAATGTTACTATGTATATAATTCATTTCACCGTGAAGCTGCCTCCCAGGAATCTATCCCTGCAACCCCTTGTTATTACTGGGTGAGATCCAGTAGCGTTTATTTGGCTCATGTAAGTTTCTGGAGGGTGTCTTGATCTTAAAATAGTTTGAAAATTTATCACCTCTATTCGGCAGTTAGCTTAAATGCTACAAACCTTATAAGGAAATGTTCATTTGTGCTAAATCTCATTCTGATAAATATGAGGAAACCAGCATCCTTTCTCTAGCCAAATGCACATTTTTAATAGTCTTGTAATAGTTACTGTTAACATCTAAATAAAACAGCATTCCTGATTTTCTGAGCCTAAAGCTAGCTTTCCATTCCTCCTGATAATTATTGTTCCTAATTTTCATTTTCCTTTCTTTTGATGGCATCGTATGTCTTCCCTTTGCTTTAGCAATCTGTTAAGAGAGTAAGCCCCATTGAATTCCGTGGCGCTTTCTTCTTGGTAGACAAACATAGAAATGCAGCGATAAAATCTCATCCCCCATCTTACAACAGAGTCTTTGTCTCCAGGAACAATATTTGCTACAGGTACCTAGGACGAAATGTTACTTACCTGAGACACAATAAGGCTAGTTCACCAAATGAATATAACACTTTTGCGGGAGCAGTCTTTTCTGGAATACATGAAGTCCAGAATTGCAGAGATACATTCTATTCCTCTCTGCTTTTTTACCTTGTATTTAACCTTGTATTTAAAACTATTATTTTGAATACAAGTTCTTTTTCTTCTTCTCGACGTCTTCCTTTGTGATTATTTTGCATTTACTGAAATATTAGATCAGACCTAGGATAGCCATTTTGGGGAATAGTCTCAAAGTCCCTCATTATTTCTCTACTGGTTGACTTGAAGGTCTAAACTGTTACCGGCTGGATTGTTTCTGACCACGTATCTTAACTGACTCTAGCTGCTTTTCTAGAACACTGCGTTGAAGCTTCTATGATGTCATTTTGTGACTTCATCCTACCACATCTTATCACTTGAGTCACAATAATTCAACTTTTTTCTCTCTTTTTTACTGCCAAATAGCCTTACTAAACCAACACAACTGAAAACACTGGAATGTGTTTGGCAAATAGATTCTAAGAGAAACAAACTAACACAGAAGAAATTAACCAGTGCACCAAGCATGTCTTTGAATTCTCTCCCGTCTTCGGGAATTCTAAAACTGGCCAACGAAAACCCAGGCTATATTTAAAGTTTGAGGTGTGAACCATTATATTTTTAAAAAGGCCATTGAATAACGTAAGTAAAGAGAATAATTGCAATCTCTTTTCTCCCCTACCTTTTGCAACAACACACAATACAAACTTCTGATATAATTGCCACTTTCCCTGCTCTCTTACAGGGGCTCAGTACCTTTTGTAGAAGAAGAACATGCAAAAGTTGAAAAAGATAGCTTTCCCCACCATATATTAATGGGCAAATCTATGCCAACTTAAGTTTTCATACAACTGTTATGGTATCATTGGCGCATATAATTACTACACTGCTTGTCTATAGATTTCTTTATGTATATGTGTACAAATACGAAAAATTCAGAGACAGGTGAAACAAAGATGGAGTTTACCTTCCATGTTCATAAAGGATATTTATAGCTGAATTGATTCAAACAATAGTAAAGTTCATCCTTTCAATTTTATCATTTTGGTTTCAGTTCAGCTGTTGTTGTTTAGTCGTTTAGTCGTGATCCCATGGCCCATAGCACGCCAGGCACTCCTGTCTTCCACTGCCTCCCACAGTTTGGTCAAACTCATGTTCGTTGCTTTGAGAACACTGTCCAACCAACCATCTCGTCTTCTGTCGTCCCCTTCTCCTAGTTCAGCTACGGTTACTTAATTTAAAATATGAAAAAGGATATTGTTTCAATGCCTTCTGATGTAAACATTAATTTTTGCATTAATTGTTTTGAGTATAATGAAGAATCACGTTATGATGTAGCTATTTCATATTATTTTTTATTAATTGTGTTACACTCTGCAAAATCTGTACACTTTTTTTGGTGCATTTGCAAGGAAAGGAACCCACTAACATATCTTCAAATAGCACAGTACAGAAAAAGTCAGCTCAAAATGTACACTCGTAAGGGTATGGGTCAGGAAAGAGGAACATATTTCAACTTGAATAATTTTCCAGGGGACACAGACCAGTGGTGAATGGGGGAAGAAACAAAGGTGGGCAGAACTACGAATGTAAATTCTGTGTTACCTTTGTATAGTAGGGTAGTTTATACATACACTCACACATTTTCAGACCTTTCCCTTTGAAAGCTGGATACACTTTGAAAGCTAGGAATTTCTAAATGCCAGAGAGACTGTGTCATGCAACTGACAATATATCATGACCTGCATTTTACTCACCCTGCTTGCTGGGAGAATAGAGCCAAGTCACGAGGCTTTTATGTAAACCTAGACTGTGTGCAGCTGATAGCTTTTCTCAGACTTGAAAGCAACATTGTAGAGCTATCCTTGCCCATTGTACATACATTAATTATTTCTGTCCTGATGGTCTCTTCGATCAGAATGCCTTTGCAAGCTTTCTTAAGAGCTTCAAGTGGCACCCTGCAAACTAAGTGTGACCATCACTTCTGAAAGAGACATGTACATATTGCATACAGTGGTACCTCGGTTTATGAACACAATTGGTTCCGGAAGTCTGTTCATAAACTGAAGCATTCAGAAACTGAAGCGAACTTTCCCATTGAAAGTAATGGAAGGTGGATTAATCTGTTCCAGACGGTCCGCCGGGTACTTAAACTGAAGCGTTCATAAATTGAAGCGAACTTTCCCATTGAAAGTAATGGAAAGTGGATTAATCCGTTCCAGACGGGTCCGCGGAGTACTCAACCTGAAGCGTACTTAACCCGAAGCATGGGTGTAATTGGTTCCGGAAGTCTGTTCATAAACTGAAACGTTCATAAACTGAAGCGAACTTTCCCACTGAAAGTAATGGAAAGTGAATTAATCCGTTCCAGATGGGTCCGCGGCGTTCGTAAACCGAAAATTCATAAACTGAGGTGTTCCACTGTATATACATTGAAGTGATTGTCTTTCCATCTGTGGAGGCAATCCCTCAATGTTCAACACTTTCCCATGCCTTTGATAGTTTATGGAACTTTGTTTAAGCATTAGAATAATAACACATCTGTTTTTAGTGGGAGCGAATGGCTCATTTCACATATCAATATGAATGTTCACACAGCCCATTAAAAAGTGTGTGTAAAGAATTAATAGTAAAGGTAAAGGGACCCCTGACCATGAGGTCCAGTCGTGACCGACTCTGTGGTTGTGGCGCTCATCTCGCATTTTTGACCGAGGGAGCCGGCATACAGCTTCCAGGTCATGTGGCCAGCATGACAAAGCCGCTTCTGGCAAACCAGAGCAGCACACAGAAACTCCGTTTACCTTCCCATTGTAGCGGTACCTATTTATCTACTTGCACTTTGACGTGCTTTTGAACTGCTTGGCAGGAGCTGGGACCGAGCAACGGGAGCTCACCCCGTCGCAGGGCTCACCCCGTTGCGGGGATTCAAACTGCCATCCTTCTGATCGGCAAGCCCTAGGCTCTGTGGTTTAACCCACAGCACCACCCGCGTCCCTCTAATAATTAATAGTCCCTGTCTATTTGGAATCTTTTGCAAGACATCTTGAGAACCTCTTGGGGTCACAAAACGGCACACAGGCATTCTAATTAAATAATAAGTAAGTTTATCTCTCTCCAAAAAGTGCTGCACTTAAAAAAACAAAACTCTTTCATGCTTTCTATAGGCATGTGTGAGCGTGCGCACGAAAATGACAGCTTGAAATCCAGCCTTGCTGATTTTTTCCCACTACTCTGATTTGAATGGGATGTGAGGAAATGTCCGTCATGAAGCAGGCAATCAAGTACACACTGTGCTCCCCCGGCTCTTGTTCCATTATTTTAATAGCATGGAGGTGCCCCAGTTGCTCCTGTTGCTTCACACAAACAATTGTCCGCATTGTTTGCACATAGCTGCTCTTCTTATGTTTCTTCCTTGTGGAACATGTTAATATGGGCAACATGAAACATGACCTCTTCCAAAATGTATGCACTCCTGATCAAGTGATTGCATTGATGCGATGCCTCCCACCTCCACCATCCCCAAGATTATATAAAGAATGCTTTCTGGCAGCTTCATAACCCTGAATGACTCCACTCCATTGGAGAGCCAAGGTCAAGTGGAGCCATTCAGACACTGAACTGATTGTGAGAGTAGGCCGTTATAGAACTGAAAGGCACATTCCCATGATGAATTCTGTGTGACCTACGCTGGCAAAGCTCTATGAATGCATATTTAGATATATAAATACAGTGGTACCTCGGTTTATGAACACAATTGGTTCCGGAAGTCTGTTCATAAACTGAAGCGTTCATAAACTGAAGCGAACTTTCCCATTGAAAGTAATGGAAAGTGGATTAATCCATTTCAGATGGGTCTGCGGAGTACTTAAACTGAAGCGTTCATAAACTGAAGCAAGGGTGTAATTGGTTCCGGAAGTCTGTTCATAAACTGAAGCGTTCATAAACTGAAGCAAACTTTCCCATTGAAAGTAATGGAAAGTGGATTAATCCATTCCAGATGGGTCCGCGGAGTATTTAAACTGAAGCGTTCATAAACTGAAGCAAGGGTGTAATTGGTTCCGGAAGTCTGTTCATAAACTGAAGCGTTCATAAACTGAAGCGAACTTTCCCATTGAAAGTAATGGAAAATGAATTAATCCGTTCCAGATGGGTCCACGGTGTTCATAAACCGAAAATTCATAAACCGAGGTTCCACTGTAATCATAATTTGATTAAAGGGGAGGAAAGCAGATGGGCAATGCTGTCTTATAAATGGCACTATATTGGTTCTGGTTGAACCATGAATGTATGCCGAGTAAAGTCAGCAAAATGTATTTTGTCGAATGACAAAAAATGGAAAGCAAACTTTTATACCCCAGCAAGTAAAGGTGTTTTTTGTCTCCCGCTACACTACCCTTTATGGTGCTGGAGGAGACTCTTGAGAGTCCCATGGACTGCTAGAAGATCAAACCTATCCATTCTTAAGGAAATCAGCCCTGAGTGCTCCCTGGAAGGACAGATCGTGAAGCTGAGGCTCCAATACTTTGGCCACCTCATGAGAAGAGAAGAATCCTTGGAAAAGACCCTGATGTTGGGAAAGATTGAGGGCACAAGGAGAAGGGGACAACAGAGGACGAGATGGTTGGACAGTGTTCTCGAAGCTACGAACATGAGTTTGACCAAACTGCGGGAGGCAGTGCAAGACAGGAGTGCCTGGCGTGCTATGGTCCATGGGGTCACGAAGAGTCGGACACGACTAAACGACTAAACAACAACACACTACCCTTTTATCTAATGAATGATAAATCAATAGAGAGTCAATACAATCGTACCTCAGTTTTTGAACAGCCTAGTTCTTGAACGTTTTGGCTCCCGAACGATCAAAACCTGGAAGTTACTGTTCCGGTTTTTGAACGTTCTTTTGGAAGCCGAACATCTGACGGGGCTTTAGCAGCTTCCTGAAGCCAATCTGAAGCCACAATTTGGTTTCTGAACATTTTGGAAGTCGAACGGACTTCTGGAACGGATTCCGTTTGACTTCCAAGGTACGACTGTACAGAGATCTTTGTAAAAATACAAAACCTAATACGGCAGATTGGCAAATCCTAATGGTAGAATAGCTGCAGCTAGCAAAGACAACAGGAAGGATAAGAGGGCAATCAAAACAAATAGTCTATAAGGATTGGAGAATTTTTAAAGAATACTTAAAAAATTATGATATAAAAGGAAATATTTTGGCAGAACTAGACTGACCCTTGTCTATATATATATATAAATGTAAAAGGGGCATGTGGGTGGGTCTCCACTTTTCTCCGAAACCGCTTGACCGATTGCATTCAAATTCGGACACAACGTCCCATGCGAATGTCCGAAGGATCTTAGAAAATTTGCAAAGACAAATGTCACACCTGGGCCACGTAAGACCCCCCCAAAACCCCTGTTCCAGAACGCACCACTCAGCCGAAAGTTCCTGCTGGGAAAAGAACCAGGTTGCAAACCAGTGCCCTCTAGTGGCGGCTACACTGGTACTACACCTATAAAACCTGTCCTCTCAACAGCACCTCAGCTGCCGTTTACATACTACTAGGCTGAAGCCTTTACAGACTAGGCACAATGGAGGTACTAACTTTCCTGGGTGGGGGTTGGGGGGGAGGAGGGGACGGGATAGATCAGGACACGGTGGGGCCAGTCACAGGGATGGCCCGGGGATGGGAGGAATAGGGGGCGTGATATGTCATGGGACGGGACAGGTTGGGGGGGAATCACAGGGGAAACCAGGGGGTGGGGGGAGGAGGGGGCAGGATACGTCATTAGCCACGGCAACGCGTGGCAGGGCCAACTAGTATTGTATAAATACAAGTTTATTTAGAAAGTTTCTGTTTATAAAGAAACGATACTAAAAATATTTAACTGTGCGGTATAAGGTAATCAATAGACAAAGTACAGTGAGACTAATTGGAAGTCATTTTAAACTTTTTTCTTTACAAGTTTTAGAATTGTTTGCAGTGTTGGGTGTATAAATGATATTTGTTACATTAATTTTTGCTGATTCTGATATTGTTGTTATCTGTTTCTTCTATTGTTTGTTTGTTTGCTTGTTTATTGGTTTTCTCCCCTTTCCCCTTCTATAAATGTATTTATAGAATGTATTTCCCCTTTCCGTTCTATAAATGTATTTATTTTAAAAACAATAAAGATGATGAAGAAGAAAAGGGTGCTGAGAGTCATTAGGTGGCGACTATTTCTCCTCACAGAGCTAAAGTTCCCAATAGTTAGAAATGGTCCTCTTTAAACAGGCCTTTCACTGATTGACATCCAATGCTCTTTTTAAATGTGTCAGGGGGAATTATGCGGTTGTTCTTTTTATTTTGATGAGGTATATTGTGTTTTTATATTGTGCTTTTATGTGGTGGGTGTTTTTTTTTTTAAAAAAAATTTTATTAAAGATTTATTAGTTTACAAAAACACGTGCCTTGTCTCTTTTTTTCAAGTTGTGTTTTCTACAGATCAGTTTCATTTGTTGTGAGACATCAGTGTGTGGCATATATTTCTTGTTGCGAACCGTCCCGAGGCCTGTAGGCGCAGGTGTGGGATTTAGTCCCAGGTAAACAGGTTTAGGCTTGGACTGTGCCTCTCCCTCCTGGAAGGAAAAGCGCTTCGTTAGAAAAACAACAACCTTCAAAGGCTGCTAAAACAGGGATGGAGGGGGACACAATGTAGCTTTCAAGACCTTTTGAACTACGACTCCCATCACCCCTGATCATTGGCCACGTTCGCTGGGGTTGATGGGAGTCGGAGTCCAACAGCGTCAGGCGACTTGCAGGTCCTGCAAGGCCGGCAACGAAGCCGTAAAAACAGCTTCGTCTGAATGGCTAACGCTCCCGTCCGTCATCCTCTTCACCCACCCGCTCCCATCAGGCGGCGTGCGCTGTTTCATTCGGAATAGCGGGGAGGAGGGAATGCGCATGCGTTCTCGAGGAAGTGCACACACCCCCGCCACCGTCCCTTGAGAGTTTTAACCTCTGGCGTATCTGGAGAAGGGCGGAGCTTGGGTGGAGCTTGGCGCATGCGCGGCGCGGGCCCCAGCTGTAGCAGGCGCTGAAATTCAAAATTGGACGGCGGTTTGCAGCCGCGGAGGCTCAAAAGGGAGAGGCTGTTTCGGGAGCCAGACGTGGCGAGGGAGGTCGGTGCGCGCCTGCGGAGATGGACCCCTTCACTGAGGTAAGCGGCGCCCGCTGAGGGAGGCCTGGGGAGCGGGAAGGAAGGGCCCCTGCGGAGGGGAAGCGGGGCGCCTCGTCCCCTGTTTCTGGGCGCCAGGCCGGCCGCTTTGCTGAGGGGTCTTTTAACTCCCTTGGAGAAGAGGGCAGGAGACGGGCAATGCATTCCTCTCCCTCCCGCTTGGCTTTAATTTGGCCCAGGTGGGGTTTTTTAGGGGGGGCGGGGTTGCTTTTAAATCGCTTTGGGGTGCCCTGCGATCCTCGGATGGAGGGCGGAATAGAAAGTCAGTTCTTCATCATCATCATCATCATCATCATAAAGTGATTAACAGATTTAATAAACCAAATTAAATGTTGGAAAGCGGATTTGATTCTGAAGGGTGGTATAGAAATTATAATACCGTATAATATATATTATATAATATAGACAGCAACTAACAAATTTAGTAAATAAGAATGAATGTTGGAAAGTGGACTTCGTTCTGGCGGCCCTTCCTTGGACTGCGATGCGTCCCTACTCGAGAGTAATAGCATTGGAGTCGTGGCAGCACCTCTGAGTAAACCTAGCCAACTAGGGTTGGTCCCCAACGAGGCTGCCTTTCTGGGCTTGCAAGCCCCCTTTCGCTCAGCCGGGTTTCTCTCTCCGCCCCTTAGTTAGACCTCCGTTCCCGCCCCTGGAATGTTTTATTTGGTTTAATGCCAAGCCTGCGTGCCTTTTGCCGTTCTCTGCCTGGCTTGGGGCGCGGGGGGCTCTTGGGACACGATCAGTGTCTCCCTCGGTTAAAGACAAGTAATGCTTTTGAAAGGAATCCCAGTTGTAAAGTTGAAAGTCGACCCCGCAGAAAGTGGCGCTTAGTCAGTGATCGCCCTTGCGATTTAGAGGGTTTGAGGAACTGGTTACTCCCGGGGACCTGGAGCTCTTGGCTTGTTTCTTTTAATCCCTGACCGTATTCTTTGCTCCGGGTCCTAATACTGTACAAAAGCCAGCAAAGGAAAAAGGCAAACCAGCATAATTCAAACAGCTAACTCCAAGCACGTTAATTTTCCTTTCTTCTTTTTTTCTTGCCGTGACTCATAGGGGGGAAATGAGACTAATGGGTGTGGCATTTCCAAATAGCTGTTCTTTTGCGCTTGGTCAGAATGACTGCAGGAATACAGAAGCAAACGATGTCACTCTCACTTTTTCCAGAATTATTCCAAGAGTTCACATAAATGCTTCTAGAAGTAACTTAAACATTTGGAAAGTCGATGAGATTCTGGAACTATATAATCAAGCACAGCACAGCCTATTTTTAATGCTTATTTTTTAAAAACGGTAATCTTAACTAGGTGTCATATCTGTATTTTTATGGTGATATAAAAAAAACCTGTTAAGCTTTAAACGTGTCACATTCAAATGTGGAATGAAAGGATATTAGTGTCTGCATGCACAGCATGAAAATTACTATTTACCACGTAAAAGTGCCCAAAGTATACTGAGTGCTGAACAAATACTTAAAGATAAGACTGTCCACAGGCTCTTAACCAGAAAGGAAGATACTTATGCATTATGTTGTCTTTAATTTGAAACGGATCTTTACAGTGCAATACTGTGTTTACTCTAATGTAAGTCCCATGGAACTTTGTGGGATTTACTTCAAGGAAGTTGTGCAGAGGATTGACAGATATCTAAAACGTCAAAACCTCTGAAATAAAGTCTGTATTGTAAGAAAACCACTTAAGAAATTTGAAACTTGCACAACTTCCTTGTGTTCTTTACTACTTCAAAGCTGCAGTCGTTTTGAAAGTAAGGCCAACAGAACACAGCATAACTTAACTCTTGAGTACTGTACTAAATATGTGGAGCACTCTCAAGGTGCCCTCGGCAGCTCAGTACTAACTGAATTTAAATTATATTTAAGCGGTCTTTCAGCTTACACAGTGAAGGGTGTGTCAGAATCGACGGTTATCTTCTTGCTTCTGATGCTGCATTCAAACATTCTGTTTTTCTCCTTAATTGGAAGTGACTTGATGAGACTAGTTCTGAAGAGATCCCTTTTTCAAGTTCTATTTATTAAACAACTTCACTGTGCTATGTGCTGGAAATCTTCCAGCTGATCCACACCCTTCTTAGAGATGCAGTTGTACTTCTTTTTGAGTTCAGAGCAATCAAACCTGATCTGAATTGTTGATTTAAAATCATTAGCAGTATTGAATGCTGTGCTAATCTTTAAAGCATCTGGAACTTGAAAAGGAAATTTCACCAGTTTTACAACTTCATCTTATTTTTAATAACCATGCCAGTCTTCTCCCCCTTCCAGTACAATGGAAAAGGCAGATTGCTTTGACAGGCAAGGCAAGCTTTTATTAAAACTTATTGCCTCAAGGAAACCTTATGCTTTTCTCTGTGGAGTTCTCTGATGTGACGGAAAACAACTCCCAACACATGGGGAAAGTATATTGATTACTGTATGCACCATGTCTTTCTTTACACTTTTGTATTAATGTAGAGAAGTAAAGCAGAACACTTTACACACGTTTGTAAGTTCTACATTCTTGAACACATTTTGGAATAAGAACTAAATATTGTTTTTAATTAGCAGGAAACTATTAAAGTCAAATTCAAGAACTGGCTTCTAGAGATGGGAATACTGCATTAGAAGATAGAAAAGTGCATTTTTAATTTTTGAATTGATAATAGTTTGGTTTCATATTCTTCTTGCTTCCTTTGCCTTGGGCTTCTTCATAATCTACACTGAAGTCCAGTATTACTTCTATCAACAGTACTTGGACCTGAATTCTCATAGCTTGGTTTGCATATTGTATTTAACTCTTAATATTGCAGTGTCAGCGGTTTTCAAATGAAAGCTTTTGACCTTGAATCTTTTCAAGCTCTGCTCTGGATGTCCAGTAACTCATAATATATGTTCCTCCTTGTAATATGGCAATAATGGCCTTTTTTATATGGATTTGGTAAGGATTGTACAGCAGTCTGCACACTGTGACTTTTAATTCATGCTTGAATATATAGTACTGTTGATGCATTCCACTTGTTTATAGGTCTCATTTAGAGTTTGTTAATAATGCACATTTGTGGATAGTTCCCATGATGTCTATTTTCTACAGCTGGAGGCAGTAATGGTTCGGAATACCAGTTGCTGGAAACTACAGGAGGGGAGAATGTTCTTTTATTTGAATCCTGCTTGCAAGTTTCACACAGGCATCTCACCATGTGAGAATAGGATGCTGGACAAGATGGGCCGTTGGCCTGATCCAGCAGGCTCCTATGCTCTTGTAATCTGTACAGTTCTCCAGATTAGCTGAGAATCAGTATGGGTACATGCAAAGATTTATGCCTTTATGCCTCTTCTCTTCTGCCCTGTGTCCCAATTCAGCAGCAGGATGAGTGTGTTCAGGGGTGGAGGTGCTGGTGGTAGAAAAGAGATGGAGAAAGTTGTGCCCTTGCACGTATCACCATGGGCAAACTTTGAATGGAAGGGAAGCAAAAAGGGAGCATTTCTGCATCATATTCTGTCTTCAGTTCTACGCAGTGGTGAAGCTACATGCTCTGGCACCGGGGACAGAGAGCAGACGGGGCGTGGCATGCTGCCTGCGGGGGCATGGTGCGCTGCCTGCGGGGGGGTGATGCCTGGCGCGGTGGGGGGATGCGTGGCAGGTGTCCGGAGGTGGCCACGATGGTAACCCCCCTCCCCGATGGTTCCTCCGCCAGTGGTTCTACGCTCAACATGTTGGCCTACTTCCACATGAAGTGGCTAGTCACCTAGACCAAATAATGCCACTGCTTCTAGGGTTATGAAACAGCCTGCTGATTTTGGATATTCAGATCCCAGCAGTTTGGGCTCCATAAGCCACAGAGACCTCCTGTGTTTTTTTATGATCATTAGTCAGCCAGGGGCTTCTGAGGAAATAAAGAAATGAGTGTTTTTGAGATGCAGTGCTACTTTTATTTATGTAGGTTTCAAGTGATTCTGATTGATAATTGAATTGTATTGTATTTACAACTGTCCTGAGTATAGGGTTGCTGAAGGTCTAGAAAGCTGCATTTTTTGTTCTAAATATTTATACCACATTTTTCAAACAAATCATCTTCAAGACAGCTTACAAGCAACAGCTTACGTTAATACAAACCCTTCCCCTCCCAAAAAATGCATACTGTAGCAGCCTTTCACTGATGGATAGGTCCAGAGCAGGCATCCCCAAACTGAGGCCCTCCAGATGTTTAGGCCTACAACTCCCATGATTCCTAGCTAAGAGGACCAGTGGTCAGGGATGATGGGAATTGTAGTCCAAAACATCTGGAGGGCCGAAGTTTGGGGATGCCTGGTCCAGAGCATGCTTCCCTCCAGCTCGGCATGTCCCAGGGCAATTGGCAGTTGGAGCTGAGTGTCTTTTCTTGCAGGAAAGCAGATGCTTCTTAATTGGTTGGTGGATGGGCCAGGTTGGTTTTCTCCTTGCTGTGATGTTTTCCCTGGGACACTAGTCCCGTAGTTGGTGGCAGAGGCCAGAGTGTCCCTTTGCTTCAGCTCTGCAGTTCTGGGCCAGTTTCATAGAGTTGAAAATTCCTAATAAATGACATTTGATGTTTAATGACTAAAATACTTGGAAGTACAGTACCGTAATAAGCTGATGGAACCAAATGGAATGTGACTGGCAGGCTTCCCAGCTTTAAATTTCAATTGTTTAGCTATTGCATTGCAACATATTTGCTATTCAATCTCACATCTGGATAGTCTTGAACATGCAAGTAGACCAGGATTAACCGTTAAAGCCGCCATTTTTACTTTCCTAGTAATTTGAGAAAAACCCTTCCCACAAGCTTGCCTTGCTTTCCTGAACTGGAAAATTCCTTCATTTTGCAAATACTTCCCCCTGCTGGTTGTACTTGTTCTGTATTTAAATCTTTCTGACCCAACCTTCTACCAAATTTTGGATAACATGCAGGACACACTTATTAAAAACAATAATATTCTGAAATGATATACAGCATAAAATAGTGAGCTGGGTTTAAGAGCATGTGATTTGCCTTCGTCCACACAGATTTTTTGTGTGAATAAGAGCCACCTGCAATGTTGTCACTCAAAAAACGATAGGTGTCACAGTTACAGCTAGTTGCACTCCTTATGACTTGCAATTCAAGCACAAACATTTTTGTATCTCTTGTGCAGTTTGAGCATTTGTGGCAAGCACTAGACATTTCTTTGTTGCAGGTTCTCCAAAACATTTTTGTAGTCTGCTAGTGAACACAACTAACAAGACATTCCAGTTGGTTTATGCACAGAGACTGCCTTTGTAGGAAGCTACAGAAATTTAACATGCTACTTGTTGACATCCCACTTTCATCAAGGAACTGATTGTATTAACAACCTGAAAGCAGTGCAGTCCCATTACCAACTTATCCATAATATTTGTGTAATATTTAGAAACTTCTAGAGCGAACCCGTGCGAGGAGGGAAAATTTGCAGAAGAAGATGGCTGGGCGGCCCACAGCAGGAGTGCGGCCTACAACACAAACCAAAAGGAGCAGAGAACCTTTGTCAGAAGCTGGTAACCAACCGCTTCAGCCTAGCGAAGAAGGTATTTTTTTACTTGCATGAGATTGTGCGTGATTATACTCAGGTGTACAGGGTTTTGTGTGGGCAAACTTGTATTTTAATTATTTTTCTTTCTTTTCTTTTTTTTACGTCCTAATGAAATTTTACTGGTGTCAGCCAGCTGCCTTGAGCCCAGTTTTGACTGGGGAGGGCAGGGTATGAATAAAAATTTATTATTATTATTATTATTATTATTATTAAGTTACTTGCCCAGTTGTCTTGCTTCTCACTTAGTAGCTAAATGACATTGATATCTAGTAATGATAAACATTACGGTAGTTAATTTACGGTAGTTAATTATGGGGCTAAATTCTGGAACTAAAGTGTAACAAATACCATGTAAACAAACCTTTCACATGTTTATTTCAGTTGTTTCATAGTATTTAAGGTAAAGGGAACCCTGACCATGAGGTCCAGTCGTGACCGACTCTGGGGTTGCAGCGCTCATCTCGCGTTATTGGCTGAGGGAGCCGGCGTACAGCTTCCAGGTCATGTGGCCAGCATGACCAAGCCGCTTCTGGTGAACCAGAGCAGCACATGGAAATACCGTTTACCTTCCCGCTGTAGCGGTACCTATTTATCTACAATGGTACCTCGGTTTATGAACACAATTGGTTCCGGAAGTCTGTTCGTAAACTGAAGCGTTCATAAACTGAAGCGAACTTTCCCATTGAAAGTAATGGAAAGTGGATTAATCCGTTCCAGGTGGGTCCGTGGAGTACTCAACCTGAAGCGTACTTAACCCGAAGCATGGGTGTAATTGGTTCCGGAAGTCTGTTCATAAACTGAAGCGTTCATAAACTGAAGCGAACTTCCCCATTGAAAGTAATGAAAAGTGAATTAATCCGTTCCAGATGGGTCTGCGGCGTTCGTAAACCGAAAATTCATAAACCGAGGTGTTCATAAACCGAGGTTCCTCTGTACTTGCACTTTGATGTGCTTTCGAAGTGCTAGGTTGGCAGGAGCTGGGACCAAGCAACGGGAGCTCACCCTGTCGCGGGGATTCATAGTATTTATGTACTACTTAATAACAGTATTCAGAATTTCTAAGCAGTGTTCAGACAGTTTGACTCAATAAATCATTTTTAAAGCAAGGTAAAGGAGGAGGGGGGGACCCAGGTGGCGCTGTGGGTTAAACCACTGAGCCTAGGGCTTGCTGATCAGAAGGTCGGCGGTTCGAATCCCTGTGACGGGGTGAGCTCCCGTTGCTTGGTCCCGGCTCCTGCCAACCTAGCAGTTTGAAAGCACGTCAAAATGCAAGTAGATAAATAGGAACCGCTACAGCGGGAAGGTAAACGGCGTTTCTATGTGCTGCTCTGGTTTGCCAGAAGCGGCTTTGTCATGCTGGCCACATGACCTGGAAGCTATACGCCGGCTCCCTTGGCCAATAATGCGAGATGAGCGCACAACCCCAGAGTCGGTCACGACTGGACCTAATGGTCAGGGGTCCCTTTACCTTTTAAAGGAGGAGGATACTGTAATAAATGGAAATTGTCTAAGGAGGGGAATAAAAGGAGTGTGAACTTTTGTTCTTGTCTGATAATTTTAAATTTCTTCTTAACTGACTTTACTGCCATTGTGTAGCTTTAGCCTAAAAGCCAACCCAACTGATCCTCTTTCTCTCCCAAAACAGATACAGCAAAGGCAAGTACAAAGCCATCACCATCCAAAAGACGTTGTTCGGACAATGCGGATATTCCACTTTCTAATTCAGAGAATAGGTATCCAATTAACTCTTCTTCAATGGACCATGCTGCTTCTGAAACAGCTCCTACCTCTCAGATTATTGCCCCCTCCATTGAGATTGAAGAGCAGGATGCAAAATCTGAGCAAACTCCTGTTGCTTCAGTTAAAACACGCATGCAAAAGCTGGCTGAACAACGACGCTGCTGGGACAATGGTATGTCTGTATTGTGCATGATATGCATAGCTTTAAAAATATCTGCAAAGACATAAGCAAGTGAAAGTTCAGTATCTCTTCATGCCATTGTGGTGTTTAAAAAGAGATATCTAATTGCAGGCATCCATACATCTCAATTTCATATATGAAAAATGTTTTCCTTGGGTGGGGAAATAAGTTGTTTTCTGGTTCAAGCTAGTTTGGCTTGCCTGCCCATAAGTAGCTATACTAGTCACATACCATGAACCAATTACTTGAAAGGAAAAGGAGCTGTCATTCCCAACTAATTAAAAAAATTGTCTGATCGCCTCGAGGCGATTCTTACTTGATGCAGACAACTGTGAAAGTTTGTCCCATACTTTTAGCACAGGTTAATCATTGGTCGTTACACAAACCTGCACTATATCTATTGTATTCAGTTTCATGGGATCCTCTGGTACATAGGTCAAGTATGAAGTGTGAGTTCTCTCATGGTTCCCAACATCTTCTTGCCCTCCCCACAAGTGAGACAAAGAACAAAGTAGCCTTTCTGCTCTGTGGATTATTGTAATATTCCACAGGTGATGGCTATAGAAATGTTTAGAAGTAGTTGGGCATTCTGGCTTGCTTCAGAACATTTTTTTATCTCATTTGGTATTTTTTTTAGTAAGAATTGCTTTAATAGGCATGTGTCATATAGTTCCATAACTCTGCTTCTCTGTTTGCTTAATTTTCAGATTTGTCTGAAAGTTCTTGTATTTCTCCTATTGAATCAAACAAATGCGTCATTTCCCCACCCAAACAACTTCCCCTTACAACTGATACCCCAGTAGGTCGAAGAGGCCGTTTAGCTAACCTTGCTGCTACAATTGGCTCCTGGGAAAATGACCTAAGTCATCCATCTGCAAGGCAAAACAATACACAAGAACGGCCTGGTACGACTTGTTTATCCAAATTGTCCACTACTAGTGGAGCATCTGGTAGAATCAATAGCGACAGTGTGAAGCAGGATGCTGCATCCTGTTTGCAAAGGGCTGTTGAGCCATCTGTGAATAAGTCGGCAAACTCTGAGATATTGGTAAGTGATCATATTTAATCTGATGTTTATTTCTATCATACAGTGGAGAGACTGACAATATGAAGATGTAGCCTCGCAACCCTTCCTAGGGAATTGGCCCCATTGAAAACAGTTTACTTTAGGAGTTGGCACATTTAAGATGGTGCTATAGAAGTGGCAGTTTCAGGAAAGGAAATATGACTTTGTAGAGTGCAATCCTTAACAGATATCAAAATCTAGCAAAATCCTAATCTGAGTCAGGCTTTGGGGAATTTGTGAACAATTGCAACATGTTTAAAAGTTAAAGTAGGCTGAAAAGTGTCAATTATAAAATCATATCTAAGCATACTTCACCAGGTATTGAGATCCTCTTGTAAATGGCAAGTATTAAGAAATGCACATAGAGATATTACAGAGACGATGCAAAGTACTGATCCCTGTTGCAAATGACTGTTTTATCTGTGATATTAAAAACAGCTGTGGAGGAGATGGAAGCATTTGTTTAGCTATCCTAGTATAATTATTTAGAGCAGCAACTCCACAATTGCTAGTGCTGCATCTGGGAAATCCATTGGCAACATTAAAAAATTAGGTGGATAATCATCTTTGCTGTCTTTGAGCTGAGAGTGACAACTAACTGTTCTCTCTAATCCCCTTTCAGGGAACTAATAATTTCATAGCAAAATCTTCAGGAACAACTATCAATCATTCTAAGGAGACTGAGGTACCAAAACGACTGCTTCAGGAAAAGGCCAGCCTTAAACCACCATTGAAACCTGCATTATCTCAGCCACTTTCTGCCAAAGAGGAGCGAATCAAGGGAACACATGTACAAATTGATTCTAAGGATAAACCAGCCACACCAGGTGAAGGGATGCACCATTATTTAAATCAGCATTTGTTTTAGAGATTTTAACTAGAATTTTGTATAGAAAATGATTTCTGCAATTAGCTGACATAAGTGATATGGCCATGTCGGAGTGAAATTTGAACGGTTTAAGCATGCCTGGAATATACTGTGTGCAAAGTTTTAGTTAAGTCATGAGAAATATTTTTTTTGTACATTCTTCGCACTTAAAATGTTTTAAAGTTGTATTAAAGAACTGCAAAAGTGATAACTGAGCTTTAAATAAACAGATCCTCTGTCTGCATATATGGTATTTGGTAATGAGTAAAGTTTCATGCAGTTCTACACATGAATTGATGGCAACTTAAGAGATGACTTGTTGAAATGTACTCAAATGTATTGGCACCATGTAGCCTCCATGCTACTGTGTGTCAGACCCCTTAATTTCTCTACCTCCACCTATTATTTTATGCTATTCTGATCCAGGGCATGTTTATTTAGAAGCAATTCCTGGTGTGGTAATTTGAACATACTCTGGAGTAATGCCTTTTGATTTGGGATTGCTTAAATTCTTTTATTTTACTGTGCTGGAAGACCTCTTTGTCATAAGAATTAAGACTTATTTAAAAGGTTCCATTTTTTAATTGGAAATGAAGAATAATTATCAGCATTATTCAAAACTAGTTTCACACAGTTCCATCAGCCTGTGCAATTAGGTTTCTGCCAATAAAAATGTCTGGATTCTGCATGGTGGTATTTTATATTATTGGGCTGCCGCTTTTAAGAAAATTTTGTGCATTTCCAGATAAAAGTTTTAAAAATGTTAAGCAGCTTAGTATTTTCTACAGTAAATCTGCTTTCTCACTTGGTTATGGGTGTCTGACCTTCTGATCTAAATTGGATGAAGCTAACTTTCGTTGAACCATGGGCGACAGCCTGAAAGCACTTCTGTTTGGAAAGCTCATCTCTTAGGGATTCCAGAGACCGAGATTGAGAATTTGTGTACCTTACCACAGTTGCAAAATGAGGATCTTTTGTATTAAAAGGTTTTGGGATGGATACAAAGGGCTGTAGACAACCCTAGTCCTACTCAGAGTAGACCCATTAAAAATAATGGGCTTGATTAACTTCAGACCATTAATTTCAATGGGGTTATGAGTGAGACTTAGTTGGATACTGCTGCAGAAGGATGCTTATGTGTATAAATAATAATAGCCTTTCGGGAAGTGCTGCTTAACTGCCCCGATTCTCATCAGAACATGTTCAAATATGGAATCTAGTATAGTTGTATGAAGAAGAAAAGAATAATGCCACACTTCAGCATTACTTCTAAATAATGAAGAACCTAACTCATTAATGAAACAAAATCTATTGTTCTTCTAGGAGGATCAGGGATTAAGCCTTTTCTGGAACGTTTTGGAGAGCATTGCCAGGAGCATAGTACACAAAGTCCTGTTATCACTGGAGGACACAGGACTCCCATTATTACTCCAAATACAAAGACAATCCAAGAAAGACTATTCAGACAGAATGAAGTATCTTCTACTGCTAGTCTAGCACAGCAGCTCAAACAGGTATGAGTTTCTACTTGTCTGTAAGAATATATGGAATGATTAGACTTGAATATTAGACATCTGTTGGAGCTGTAGTGCATAAGCTGAGACTGCATCCACTTTTGTCTTGAATGTTTTCAGGAACGTGAAAGAGAACTTGCATGTATCAGAGGCCGCTTTGACAGGGGCAATTTGTGGAGCGCTGAAAGAAAAGAGAACTCCAGAAAAAAACACCCAGAAACAAAATCGGTAACATATTGAAACTTCTTGTAAGGGAATCTGTAAGACTGCTTTAGGTTATTTATTATTAAATTTCTTTCTAAATCACTATTCATCCAAAGATCAAAAACATACAGTAAAAATCCTCCAAAATATTGAAAATAAGAACAGGTAATATTGAATACAACTAAACCAATTGGACGCCAGTCGAATATACAGTGGAACCTCTACTTATGAATTTAATCCGCTCCGAATGCACATTCGTAGGTAGAAACATTCATAAGTCGAAACGATGTTTCCCATAGGAATGCATTGGGAATGGATTAATTCGTTCCGGGGCCTAAAAAAAGGCAGGTGGAGAGGGGCGGCGGGAAGCTGCCGGCTGCAGCGGCAAGGGCCCGATCTGACCCTATGGCCGGATTGACAGCTGGGAGGGCAGTGGCAAGGGCCCGATTCGGCCTTCGGATTTCGAAAAAATTTGTAAGCGTGCGCTAATTTTTTTATTTGTAAGTCGGATTTTCCGTAAGTAGAGTTATTCGTGAGTCGAGGTACCACTGTACCCTGATGACGACTTTAAAGGTCTGAATTATCTTACTTTTCTAGGAGAGTTTGGTTCAGGTTAACTCAAAGCACCTGCCCAATTCTGATGACAACTCACAGGTAGCTGAAGAAAAGGCTGTAGAGATAGCCGTAGAAGGCATAACTTCTGGTAAGAATGCTCTATGATAAATCTGCTCCATGGTAAAGTTATCTGAACATGAAAGAATAAGTCTGAATCATTATTAGTAAATTGTTTGATAGAAGCCTAATTTATGTTTCAAGGTTACAATAACATAGATTAGTTATGAACTTTATTTAATAACTGCTTGCTCTACTTAAGTAACTTATTCCTTGGAAACTTACAGGCACTTCAGAACATGAAAAGACAGAAGAGCTCAGTCCCTTGAAAATCTTTTCACCACAGACTCCTGTAAAAACACTTTCCAACTCAAACCTTGAGCAACTTCCTGAGGAACAGAAAGGTTTGTATTTCCTAATTCTTTATACTAAATTGGTCTAGTTATCTAGGCTTTGTGCTTCATAGGTTGTCTGGCTTAAATTTTGTGCCCTAAACCACTGATGGTCTTTAACATGCAGCTAGGCTCCTTGATAGTGATTGGAAAATATTATGTGGTGACAATGCATGTCTGGAAAACTGCCTTGGTCAGACCACATCTGGAGTTCTGTATCCAGTTCTGGGTACTGCAATTTAAGAATGAGTTTGAAGTGGAAGGTGTGCAGAGAAGGAGGGACCAGGATGATCAAGGGTCTGGGAACCAAGCCTTATGAGGAACAGTTGAGGGAGTTGGATATGTTTAGCCTGGAAAAGAGACTGAGAGGAGATACAGATTTAAGGGCTGTCTTATGCAAGATAGAGCAAGCTTGTTTTCTCTTTCCCTGAAGGGTAAACTCAAACCAATGGATTCAAGTTATAAGAAAGGAGATTCCAACTAAACATCAGGACTAAAGCTCCGACAGTAAGCACTGTTTGACAGTGGAACAGACTCCCTTCCTTGGAGGTTTTAAGGCAGAGGATAGATGATCATCTGTTCTGAATTCTTGAGCTGCAATTCCTGCATTGCTGAGGGTTGGACTTAGATGCCTCTTTGGGTCCCTACTATCTCTGCAATTCTATGATTCTATAAGTTTATACCACACTCTTCGTGGGGGAGGGCAAATAAAAACAAAACTTACTTGAGTCACTGGACCCGTTTTTAGTATTTGTGTGAAGAAAGGCACTAACATTATCATAACAAAGAAGGAAAGTTAGGGGGAAAAGGCTGTCGGCATTCAGTGTCAATAGGGGTCCTCCAGAATTTTGGAGTGCATTGTCAACAATATGCTGATGGCACACAGCTCTGCTCCTTTACATTTGCAGCTGTGACAATGTATGGGCTAGCTTAACCTCTTGCCTTGGTAATGAACTGGATGAAAGCCAATAAACTGAAACTTAATCCAGACAAGACTGAGACAGTTAATTGGTTCTCTTGAACAAACAGATGGGATGTGGCCTGGTCTGGATGGAGTTACATTCTCTCTGTCGCTATTACTGTTGCTTGAGGGTCAAGTGGCCTTGGTGGCATAGAGTACTGTCCATCAGCTTAGAGTTAAAGGTCCAGCTGTGCCTTTATCTGGATGGGTACAGCCTAACTTCTGTTGTGTATACTCTGGCAAGCTCTAGATTCGATTACTGCGATATGTTATATGTGGGACCATCTCTAAAGATGCTCCGGAAAGTTCCGTTGGTGCAGAATTTGAGAGTCAAATTGTTGACCTGTGCAAGATGGTCTGAATATATAATGCCAATTCTGGAACAACTGCACTGGCTACTATTCGAGGCTCAATTCAAAATGCCCGCTTTGGCCTATAAAGGCTCATTTGAGGCCTGTCTTTCGTCTGGAGGATGGTGATACAAGAACAAGTGGTGCCTCGCCATCCTGCTCATGCAATGCTCTCCCCCAAGAAGGCATGCCTGGTGTCACATTTATTTGTAGGAACCTGGCTGAACCTTTCCTCTTTACCCAGGCTTTTGGCCCTTAAGTTGAAGGGTTTCTTCAGATATTTGTGGCCTTTTTTGTGGGCACAAGGTCACTAAGACTCCTCTTTTAACTGTATAGATATGTTTTTAGACTTTGTTGCCTGTGTTTGTTTCCACTGGTCTGAATTTAAGCCACTTTGAGTCACTTTTGAGAGAACAGCAACTATCATATATAATAATAATAGTAACAACAATCTTCTGGTCCCTCCTGTCCCTAGTCAATATGTGGAGGCTTCTGTTTACCTTTAAAAAAAAAGACTTTGTGTGTTTTACTTTCCAGACAAAGAGCCCAAGACTGAAGCGAATGACGAAATGAATAGTTCACAGGTGATAAGTGACATCTTTGATGAAGTTCTTCAAGAGGATGGGCCTGACATAGAGAAACTTAAAAAAGAGATGAGTATGACCTTGGAAGCTGATTGTGAGGATGAACAGGAGCCACTGAATATTTCCTCAATGTCCCTCCTGACACCTTTAACAGAGTCTGTTGCAAGTCCAGAGGTAAGTCCAGATGCTTAATTTAATGCTATTTGTGTATGCCCAGGTTGTCATGACTCAAATTCTAGAAAATGAGGGAAACACACCTTCAAACTTGTAATGCTCAGTTTGATAGTAAAACCAAGTTCTCTTCATTATAACATGTTGTATTTCTTCAGAATTTAATTACACATACAATGATCAAAGATCTATGCCTCTCCCTCTCTTCCAGGTTTTTGCATCCCCTAGTAAGTTAGTTGATGAGGGAAGCAATGCAAGTGATGATAGTCCAAAGTCCAACAAGTTTCAAAGAACATCTGTTTGCAGAACTGAATCTGGAAGCAGCATTGGGTCCATGTCAGAGGAGCGCAATCTTCTGTACAGGTAACTGCTCGGCTAAGCATTCTATTCGGCCTCTTAAATTTTAGTACAATGCAGAGAGAGGACTAAAACAGCTAAGCCAAGTGTGGGGAACATTTTCCAGCCTGAGGGCTACATACATTTCTGGGCAACCTTCTGCAGAGGGCTGGATTCAGATGTCAATGGTGGGAGATGAAAAAGCCAGTATTGTGTGTGTGGCTTATGGAGAGTCTCGGGAACCAGATAGAGAAGCCCCTGGACTTGATATTCCCCACGCTTGATCTAAGGCTAATCTAGATTTCTTTCTGGAAAATGTCCTCATGAGAAAAGCAGAAACATTGACCCTAGCCATCATTGTGTCTTTGAAGAAATCCACATTGCTATAATCTCCCTAAGGGTGGGCCTAAAAGCTGGTTGTGCCTCTCAATTTGGTGAGGATGAGTCAATCTCTGTTGTAAATCTTTTTTTGCTCTGCACTTATCTTCATTTGGTCAAATACTTTGCTCTGTATCTTTCTAAAACTGAACTTTCCTTTTGAAGTATTGATGCCTATCGATCACAGCGAATTAAAGAAATAGATCGTCCTTCAATAAAGCAAGTGATCGTTCGTAAAGAAGATGTTTCTTCCAGGCTTGAGGAGAAAAGGAATGGAACGTCTGATCAAATTAACATCAAACGCAAATTACAGGTGCTTAGAATGCTGCCTTCCAATCCTAGAAAACTGATTATTCATTCTATCCATTAAATTTTTTCCTACAAGGATTATAAACTGCCAACATACATACTTCAGGAGTAAAAATGAAATTACCTGGGGCAACTAGCAGTTTGGATTTCAGCATAGTTTTTGAATGACAGGTTAAAATTAACTATGGCTGATTGTCCATGCTTGAGAGAATTTACTCATAAGGAGGGAGTGTATAATCCTGCAGTCCAATCCTGTAACTGGATAACATGAGCAGAGCTATGTCTGCACCAGCCTAAATTGCTGATGAGAAACTTCAGGGTGGATATGACAAAATAATGGTTTGAGGTTTTACTAAGTCTACTTATCTGACTACATGTTTAGGAGCTGAATAATGAAATCAATCTGCAACAAACAGTAATACATCAAGCCAGCCAAGCTCTAAACTGTTGTATTGATGAGGAACATGGGAAGGGTTCACAAGAAGAAGCAGAAGCTGAGAGACTACTTCTCATTGCAAGTATGGTGGTTGTTTAAAGATGGCTTTCTATGTAAATAACATAATAGGCTTTATTACCCCAAAGACCACATTAGAGTGTATTAAGCATTTTCTTTTTTACTCAAAGTGATTCTTCGGCAATAAGCTACCTCATCTAATTTTTCCATGCATAAAAGATTTGAAGAAAGTGTTAGAGCAATGTGCAATTGATATATGAAATGTTCTGCTACCCTGTGGTGATGGCTTTAAGAACATCCTAAAACTTTATGAAGGCTAGTTCTGTGAATGAATGTTGGCTTGCCCAAAGCCTCCATTTACCTCTGAATATCACCTGCTGAAAGCAAACCCTTAAGGCCATCATTTTTCTTATATCTAACTGACTTCTGTTTGAAATGAGTTCATTAGATGGAGGTTGGTTTTGATCCAACAATGGGATTCTATTTTAAACATTTTGTGAGATGTGCCTGAGACTTGAAAAAAACTTGTAATTGGCTATGAAACATATATGCAATAGAAACTACTTTGATTTTTATGTTTGTACAGCTGAAAAAAGAACAGCATTATTGGAAGAGCTAAACAAACTAAAAAATGAAGGATCTCAAAGCAAGAAGATTAAAGCTGATTCAATGCCTAGTGGAGTTTCTCCATCCAGGGGCTCTGTTACTCTGTCAGAAATGCGCCTACCTCTAAAAGCAGACTTTGTATGCAGCACTGTCCAGAAACCAGGTAATTCCTTTTGCTGTGCTTGTGTGGTTGGAATTATGGTTTAGTGTAGCAGCTAAGTCTCTGGCTTGCAGGTCACATCTTCCATGAGTTCACTAATTGCTCTTGGGAAAGCCTCTCAAGTCTATCTTCATTTGAACTGGAATTTTAGAGCAGAGTTACCTTTCCTTACAGCAAGGTGGCAAAGCATTCTGTGCTTGCAGTTCTCCTTTTTCTTAAGGTGCAGATCAAGCAACATTTCTCTTTCACCCCCAAATCTCCTAGTTGAATTTTCCCCAAATTAATTCTGTTGCGTTCCATTCTCCAGTGATTGGCAGTTTATGTCCCAATAATCAATTTTATACCTCCTTTTTCTGCCACCGTTCTCTTGCTTTCCTGCTCTTTCCATATTTAGATCGCTTTCCCCACATTCCTGAAACCATTGTACACTTTAATCACTGTGTTTAAGCAACTTCAGCTGCTTTTAATGTTCAAGGTACCACCTACTACTGTCGCCTTATATCTGCTGCCTGCTGCCGCTGCTGCTAGATTGGTCATGTGAAGGCAGCAACAGCAATAGTAGTGAAGACAGGCAGTAGCAGAAGAAGCCAGTAGTTGCTGCAGAAGTGCTTTAATGAGTTAGAAGTACTAATCATTGAAACAAAACAGTTTTTGGTTGACTACTTCCCAGAACTGTGAATATAGTGAAATTAAGGAGCACCTGGAAAATGCTAGGAAAACAATAATGGTTTTTTTTAAAAAAAAACAAAAACAAAAAACTACCACAGAATATTTGGGTTGGTATAGGCTGACATGCAGTGCAAGCATATATATGTCTCCTTAGAGGTCAGTCCCCTTGTGTTCAGTGGACTTACTCTGAGTTAATTGGTATAGGATTGCAACTTTTGTGATCTTGCCTTGTGTGCAGTTTTGACTAAAATACTTCCAGCTTCTCCCTGAGTTTCATCATTTCATTTGAATAACACACCACTTTCCATTTTGAATTTTTTTTTTTACAAAATCTTTAAATCACTGTGAAACTTGATCCTCCCCTTTTAAATCAACTGTCTTACAAGCCCTAAAAATAAACATAGGTACATTAAACTGCAATAAGTTGATTGGAGGCAAAAATGCCAAACCACTTTGTTCTTTAATCTTTTGTTCACTGCTTTTGTAAAACTGATTACGAGAGAGTGCTTAAACTATTCACAGAAACAGCAAACTACTACTACGTAATAATGTTAAAAGCAGGAGCAGAAAACATGGTTGCTACACCGTTAGCAAGTACTGCAAGTTCCCTGAATGGTGGAGATGCTCTTACTTTCACTACTACTTTTACGCTGTAAGTACTTTATTTGTTTAACTACTTAATTTTATTCTTCTTTATAACAATGTTATTTGCTAACCATTTGTGCCCTCCAAAGCTGTTGACAATCACAACGAAGCATTAAGAACAAAGCTTAGCTTAAAAACACACCAGCAGCTTCAAAAAATAAAGTTCTGGAGCTCCAAAAGCACATTTAAGGAACACTTTATTCCTCCAAAAAGAATGGATGTTGCTTCCTCACTTCGACCTCAACCCAGTCTTCCTCTTTTCAGATACTGGGAAACAGTAGATTAGCTGTTTCCCAGTATTAGGATGGCGCATAAGAAAATAGTGAGTGCTTGCCTGTCTTTCCCACACCTCAAACTGCAGGACTGCTGTCTCTGGTGCCCTTGCACTCCAAAATACACTGCTTTGTTCCAGCTGGAGAAAAATAGCAGCTCGATATTTGTGCACATGCTTACTTGTTTGCTATACAGCTGTCTTTGATATTGGGCTGCTAGTTTGGGAGTGGTTCCTACATGCCTAAAGTAAAATGGCAGGGGTCTCAAGCCCACTTTTGACAAACGCTGTTGATTTTGAACTCTTATTAAGCTTTCCACAGGAGTTTGAGAGAAAAGAATTAATCCCATATGCTTCAGAAGTCTGAAGTTAATCTTGGTTGGGGGATGCTTGAGAGAGAGAGAGAGAGAGAGCAGCAGAGCTCTGAATACAGCAGTGAAAGCTAAGACCTAAGATGGTCTTCCAAAATCTTACAGGCTTACACCTAGTCCTGACGTTCCGTAAGACAATCAGGAAAAGACATACTTGTCAAGCTGTTTGCCTGGGAGCCCTGGACTGCCTCAGGTTGCCCTCTGCTTTTTTTGTGGCCCTTAGACAGGCATAGATACAGTAGGAGCTACCACAGCATCTGTTGCGATTTATTTGATTTGTAAAACTTGGAAACTGTATTAGACTTAGGAATTGAATTTAACCCTTTCTCCCATTTTTTTTAAAGGCAAGATGTGGCCAGTGACTTTGAGATAAACGTTGAAGTTTATAGCTTGGTATGTATCTCTCACCTTTCGATGGGCATTTATTTTGAGAGAACACTTGGGGGGTGCAATGGACTCTTAACATCTCTCTTTCATTTATTAGGTACAGAAAAAAGAATCCACAGGCGTCGATAAAAGGAAAAAATCAGCTAAGTCAAAGGTAAAGGGAAAGAACACTTTTTCAAATCAATTTGACACAATATACTTTTAAAACAAAAATGTTGTTCTTTAAGCATATTAAGATTATAGTCAAATTTACTACTCTGCCTTTGTGAACTGATGGCAGAATAAATCTTGATGTGCTTCAGCTGAATAACTTAAGTTCACTCATCTTGCACGGCATAATGTTGGCTCTAAAATTTTACTGCCTGTGAATATTTTCCATAATTGCATCTAGTACATGGTTTCCCCCCTCTTTTTGGTTCTTTGATGCCCTGTTGTCACTTGTCTGTGGATGTCATTCAGATTGTAACTCAGTGCCCTATACTGCAGCCATGTCGGCTGGTGGCAGGGTTGTTTAAAAATGGAAAGAGTGTGGCCTGTTCATAATCATGTGACAGGAACATGACAAATTTTGTGAATGATTGAAGTAGTGTAGAGTGCTTTAAGCAAAGTGGAGGATATTGTTCCTTTTGTAGAGTTGCTCTCAGGATCCTTCTGATAGCAACTCCAATCCACAGTTGGTAGTAGAAAGACCCTTTAGTGGGAGGGACAATCCAGCAGACTCTGAGGTGGTCTTCACCTGCCCGCCTCTCCTGCAATCTTTCCAACGGAACATGATGGTAGATCACGCTGTTGGAGTGGGAAAGGAAAGTTCACCCGGAGCTGGACCCGATTTCTTCAATATGCGCTGCTTGCACTTCTAAAAATGTATTCCCTGAGAAATTAATAACCTGAAGGTTCCAAACAAATGCTGGCCACAATTGTGATGTGTATGCAGATGGAAGTATGTATTTCTATACAGCACTGTCGTGTGTGTGTGTGTGTGTGTGTGTGTGTGTGTGTGTGTGTGTGTGTGAGTGAATCTGTTTTGGATGCTAATTGCTGACAAACCTCGCTAATTTGTTGACCTTGCTTTAAAACCTAGATGCTCTTTTGTTGTGAGGTCGTTAACAGCCCTGTATAGAATATAACATTTAGAGTGCATTTGTCATTTATTGTCTCTTCTCTAATCTTTTAGGCTATTACTCCAAAGAGATTGCTGACTTCTATTACTGCCGTAAGTATTAATATTTGAATGATTTAGAACTGACACACGCACAACTTACCTGTGACCAAGGCTGCTATTTCTAGCAAGATACTATCATGCTAGAGATCATAGTAACTTGCTTTTACCATACCTGTTCCCTAAATGATCAAGGCCTTTCAGCCTTTCCGATCCAACTCCCCATCAAGTGCACTGTGTAAAATGTTCTTTTAACAACCTGTTTCCATGTGTTTCTTTTTTGACAGAAGAGCAACCTTCACACACCAGGTAAAATTCATTGTTTTTATGCTTTATTGTCCCATTTGCCATGAATTGTTTTATGTACACTACTAAAAGCAAATAATTAAGCAGTGTATATAAATGTACTAAATAAATAAAAATAAGCAAAATATATTTATAATAAGTTTTGTCTGTAGATGGCGCTTTTGTATGTTGCCACAGATATCATCTTAAAGGCTGCTGTTCCTGTTTGAGAGGAGAAGAAATACCTCTTCTAAGAGGGTCCTAGCCATCTACAGTTTTTATTGCCTACAAATATTTGGCAACATTTTTTTAAAAAATAAGGGATTCCTCCTTAGTTGAGAGAGAGGTTTTTAATTGGTTAGATTAAGTTTTTTTTCTTTATAGGTATGTTTAAATTTAAGGTATACTGTACTTTCCCCCCCTTTACAGTCATGGCGAGTCCATGTGGACCCAATGCTGTGCGCACAAGTAACTTTGTTCTTGTTGGTTCACACACAATTTCCCTATCTTCAGTTGGGAGTACCAGATTCTTGCTGGACAAGGTAATCAACATTGATTTGTTTTTTTCAATATATTTCAGAACGTAGTTTTAGCTTAGCGCATAGCTGTCATGTTTTCCCTTTTCTCGCGAGGAAGCCTATGCAGCATAAGGGAATTTCCATTAAAAAAAGGGAGAACTTGACAGCTATGGCTTAGTGCCTCCCTGCATTGCCACCCGACTTTCTTGCCCCTTGTAGGCAACTGAGTAAATCTCTATGCTTTTATCCATGCATGAAAATACTCAACACCTACATAATGATTGCTTTATTACTTACATGGCTGTGCTGTAAATTAAGTAATAGTCTTTGTTGGGACCTAAAATGTCTCCAAAATAGTTGTCCATTTAGGAGACAGTATCCTGAGGATGGGAGGGGTGGAATTCTTTATCATTGATTCCTAATGGTATTTAAAACAGATACTTCTGGGAAAGGCGAGTCAATGTAGGTCTTAGAAATTATTTAAGATTTCTTGGCCATTCCTGAGCAGTGCTTAGTAGTTGGAAATGCAAATGCACAACTTAACCACACTAGCTGTCCTGATGGTTCTTAAACCGAGGTACCACTGTACTAGGAGCTTGAACTGGGAAACTAAATTTCACATTTGATACATACTATGAAGCAGGAGCTTCACTTGTAAGCATATGTGTGTTTCAGCTCTACCTTGGCTGTCCAGTACACTGAACCATTTCTGCAACTTGCTTCATTTCTTTCAGTAGGAAACTGATCAGCAATTTAGGTTGGGTATGTCACTCTGAAGTTCAGCTTAAAAGCTGAAACAGAATCTTGCAAGGCACATAATTGGTGTTATGCTGCTGTTTTTATCTTTTCCGTTTTGTTTTGCTTTAGTTGCATTCAGCGTTGCTCATTTCTTTTTTCCTAGATAAATTATGGAATTAAAGAAAAAGAGATGTTGGGTAGTTTGTTCCAAGATAAGGTTGCTATGTTTTCTTCCAAAACAGTTCCCAGTGCATGCTGCTTATGTCTTGTCACTAAAGTTTGCTCATTGCTACACTGACATGCTTCTTTAAGGACCACATTAAGATTCTCAGAACTGGAGATTTGATGAATGAAAGTTAACTTTTAGGAAGAATGTCAGGTGGGGCTTTGCGTGTCAAGCAAATCTCTGGGAGCCTGACTTTTGAACACACTATCCTGTGTGTATAAACTTCCTTGGCTATGTAAATAGCGGCCAGTTTCATGAAAAACTTGTTTTGCTGAGAGGCGTTCTCATTTTTCAGCATTGTGTGTATCCCTTCTGGCTTGAAGCTCTGGTTTGGCTTTCCCTCTACCTTAATCAGAAGCTAAAAGCGGGACACTGTAAAATTTGCAAAATTTAACTTTCTCATCTCATTAACCCACCTTTCTGACATTTGGGCAGTACACTGCTAACCTTTCTAGTTTCTACTAAGGTAAGAGTAAATTGCAGTATTAGCAGGTTCTGTTCATTTTACTTTAGAGAGCTGGTGTTAGAAGTATGGCTAGTAACTTGGGAGGCATTAAAAATATACCTTAAGTTGTCAAAACGAGAATGGATAGCAGGTGCAGAATCTCCCAATAAATTACTCTTGTATCACTTTGGCACAAGCTTTTTTGGTGTTTGCTACAAATGATGGCTGCAGTCCATTATTACCTTCAGTGCACTTGTGCAGGTACTACCGGTACTTGTTCATTGTCCTTGTACCAAGGGGATCTTATATATATGCACTCTCAAGGAAAACCTGTGTAACACAGGGTTTCAGAAAGCATGCTCAGGTGTAGCATTAAAAGGTAAAGGGATCCCTGACTATTGGGTCCAGTCGCGGATGATTCTGGGGTTGCGGCGCTCATCTCGCTCTATAGGCCAAGGGAGCCGGCGTACAGCTTCTGGGTCATGTGGTCAGCATGACTAAGCCGCTTCTGGCGAACCAGAGCAGCGCACGGAAACGCCGTTTACCTTCCCGCCTATTTATCTACTTGCACTTTGATGTGCTTTCAAACTGCTAGGTTGGCAGGAGCCGGGACTGAGCCACGGGAGCTCACCCCGTCGCAGGGATTCGAATGTAGCATTACATTCCAGTTAATGCTTTAATGATAACTGCTGAAATTCGGGGTAGTTCTTATTTTACCAAGATTTACTGGCTGAATTCTGCACTTTGTTTTGTAAGTGTAAAAAAAAAAAATCTAGTTAAATTACTGAAGCTGAAATAAAAAGGAAATATTGATATGCAAGCCTGTAAGGATTTGGCCTACCCTTTATAGCAGAAGAACTTTCTTTGTTGGTGTTGGTGACATCACAATTAAAAAGAGGAACATTTAAGTAGGTGTGCAAACCATATTGCATTTTAGTGGCATATAGAACAATTTGTCACTTACTTGCTTTCTGAAGCGGTTAGCCTCTTGACCACTCTGCGACAATCCGTTACCTTCACTTATATCTACATTTCCTGTTACTACTGCAGACTGAGGTTACCTACCAGTACCTATTAAAGTCTGCCAGCTTTTGTTATAAGCAGAAATAAAATTGACATCCGATGCAAATTCCACTGGATATAAACCATCAGTCACTTGTATGATATATAGACTCTGTAAAACATGCCTGGCATGTTATTACAAGACTGTGCTTCATTTTACAGTGCTTCATTCGAAATGAAAGAAAAGATGGGGGAAACGGCATAAATTATTCTTTGTGCATGAATGCAGATTATTCTAAATGTGTGCATAAAAGCAAACCCATTGGTGTCTTGAATGGCATGTGCAATACATTTGGGACTAAAGTAAATTCACTACTATATTTCTAAAATGTATATAGGAATGCCATATCTGCATCTGGAATTGTAGTGTTCCGAGTACAGTGGACACTCGGGTTGTGAACGTGATCCGTGCGGGAGGCACATTCGCAACCCACAGCGTTCGCAACCCGCGTCTGCACATGCGTGGGTTGCAATTTGGTGCTTCTGCACATGCATGCGCGCCAAAACCCGGAAGTAACCTGTTCCGGTACTTCCGGGTTCGGCGTGGAGCAGAACCCGAAAAGACGCACCTTGAAGCGGCTGTAACCCGAGGTAGGACTGTACAAGCTACCAAATTGAAGCTCTTGGATCAATTGTCTTGCATATCTCTGCTTATACCATACAGTATTTACATAAGAGTTAAAGCATACTATTAAATTCACTTCTGAAAATGTGCTGATTTATCAGAGCTGAATTTGGAGTTGTCATGTTGCTTCATAAAAGCAACAAATGGGTGTGCTGTACTGTTTTGCTATTCATTTGGTTTTTGAATATGTACAAAATATCTACTGAAATTGGCTGTAGTGACATGACCAAACTTTGGAAAGCCTGTTTGGGTCCTTCAAGTGTGCTGTCAGTATTCCTGGGAGAAGTGGACTTACTGCTTTGTGCTGTGTTTTAAGTCTTGCTGGAGGTGATGGCTTCTCTGCTTTTGGATGTTACTTGGCTGTACTGGCTATCCAATAATAAGAATACACAATACCACAACTAACATGAGTGAGGTTTTCTTAAAAAAAAAAAAGCAACACCACCGCAGTATGATTGGGTTTTGTGTTTGAAAAAAACTAGGCTGTAAGACCTCAAGTTTGCTGGTTGAAGGTTTTTTGCATCTGCCGGGGTGTGTGTATTTTCTTCCCACCCCAATGGCTCATAGGTGGGATCCCTTAATCCTAAAAAGAGTGCATATTGTAGCACACATTGGATAATCCCAGGAGCATAATTGGATGCAATGTTGCTAAGTCAATCATGCATGTATACATGGTACAAGTGTCTCTGCTGAGGACTAGGGTGAAAATCATGTGTGTAAAATATTCTGCTTACTTTTTAAAAAGCCAAAAACAGTATTGCTAAACTTGGTAAAATAAATCAGCATTCTTCTTACTGAAGCATGTGTATTTTAACAGCCATGTCTAGCCTTGTGGCAATGTTTTCCCATCTTACTCCCTGACTTACTCCAGCTTTGTGGCAATTCTAGGGAGCCTTGCTTCTGGTTTTCTTCAGCCACTGACCATTAAATGGCCAGAGACAACTTCCTCTTCTCAAAAGCTTCTGGAATCTAAGCATTCAAATGTTCAGCTGAAATATGTGTGAATAATGTTGTGCTATATCTGGCATTAATGATGCTCACAAGTGAATGTGGTTTTTGTCTTCATGAGGTGTGACTTGGAAGATTCTAAGAATTGTATTTCGCTTTAACATCTATTTATTTTTCAGGTTCCTTTTTTGTCTCCCCTGGAAGGTCATATTTATCTGAAAATTAAATGTCAAATAGATTCTTGTGTGGAAGAGAGAGGTTTTTTGGTAAGTTATCAGTGAATGCAAGTACAGATCTATATCACATGCACACACTGTTGGTGGCAAGATGGAAAAAAATAGGCATATAAAATGAGAATTCCTGCATGCCAAGGCTAAGGTTTGGGGCAAGTATCCTAGTGAGAGAACCCCAGCAGATATATTATATCACAAAATATGCAGCAAAGAAAGGGTGCAAATAGAGGCTGTTAGACCTTTAAAATATGTACCCTTGTGAATTCCAAAAAAGACCACGTTTGGTTTACTTACAAACTCTTTAAAGGTCAGATTCATGAGCTTCCCCCCATACATCAGTCAGAAAAGCTGCACAGGCAGTAAAACATGACTTACTTGCAAAGTGGTGAACGTTCCTAAACTATTGGTATAGAAACTCGAGAGGCTTGTGAGAGCTATTCACTTGCTGAATCCATCAGGTAAACTGAAGGGGAACAAAAGCTCGATTACCTAGTCTATCCCAAGGTGACCTAAATGTGGCAGGATAACACTGTATGTAGAATTAAGCGTGCTGGTTAGATGAAGCTCATTATTCCACTCCCACTCCCACCCCCACACTTGTCAAGCTGATCTTTATCTGGAGTGAAATTCTAGAATTGTCCTTAGAAGTTTATCCTGATATATAAGGTAAATAAAAGCTTATGTACATGACAAACCATTCTGTAAGCCTTGTGTGACTCTTTACGTTCTGGCTTAACACAGCAGGGCTAGACTTCTTTCAAAAGTCCTTTAAAAGCAGTTATTAATGTGATCATGGCTGTTCGTCCACAATTATTAGTTTAGGTGACCTGTTACTGCTGGATCTAGCAGATGGCACCATGTGCTATATAAAACGGCTGACAATCCCAAGATAGGAAAATCTCTGTATGTCAGAATTGTGCTGCGTTGATTACATCTTAAGAAAGGCACTATCTGAAGGACGCAGTAAAGTATTTAGACGTGCCACAGGAAAATACCATAAATTTTAGAAGTGTGTATTGTGATTTTATGGTACCTTTTATCAGATTATATTAAAAAAAGCAGGATGGAAACTCTAGATATTCGCAAGCGGTGGAGTGCTGGCTGCTTCAAGGCCCATTTGGGAGAGTGGGAGTGGGCATACTTGCTGAGATATATATGGGTGGGCAGAGAAAAGTGGAAACAGGAGTTGCAGTGTTTTCAGTTGCTAAAAGTTCAAGGAAACCTGCTGGACTTAAGAAATGTGTCGGAATAGCACTGGTGTTCAGCGATCTTTCTCTCTCCAGACTATGTTCGAAGATGTCAGTGGCTTTGGGGCCTGGCATCGGCGCTGGTGCGCTCTTTCTGGAAACTGCATCTCCTACTGGACTTATCCGGATGACGAAAAACGCAAGGTAATTATTGTGCTAAAAAGTGCTTAAGCTAGAGGCTGTCTAGATTTTGTTCCAGCCTGAACTTCTGCAACATTGAGACCTTTTTGTCAGGCTTTACTTCAGCTACAGTAATTCAGGGTACATCCATGTGTTGCTGTAGCAGCATTGCTTTGTGGCTAGACCAACTGCTCTATAACATTTGTTAAAAAGACTAAGTGGTGTGAATGACATCACATCTTCCTGTGCAGCTTTCAGAGGCAGCTATGGGCACCCTGTCAAGTATTAAATCCTCCACATTGAGGCAGAGACTGAAATGCTATATTTAAATTCCTTATTTCTCTGTGTTGTGAACACTTGCTTTTTTTCTTTTCCTTTCAGCATCCAATGGGCTCAATAAACCTGGCGAACTGCACTAATCGTCAGATCGAACCAGCTAACAGAGAGTTCTGTGCTCGGCCGAACACTTTTGAGCTCATTACGGTTAGGCCCCAGAGAGAGGATGACAAGGAAACGCTAGTCAGTCAATGCAAAGACACGCTCTGTGTTACCAAGTAAGTTAACTCGCTTGATTTTAATCTTTTCTGGATGGGTAGTGTCAAGAGGGTCGTCGTGGCTACTCTAGAGTAACTCCGCTTGAGTCCAGTTTGTCTTTATAGACTTTTATTGTGCAATGTATTTACAGTGCAGAGACAGCTGAAAACATGACCTCTCATTCCGAATCAGAATCCGGCAATGGCGTACGTCTGTTCTTACGCCAGCAAAGTAGTCGGGGCACCCCAAAACGCCTCCCCTTGACCTGCGTCGCGGTGCTCTCCTTTACTCTTGCGCAGGAAGGAGTGATGCCCTCTCAGTCTCTTCCCTGAGCGGCCGGTGGCAGGGCTCTCCAGCATCCCTGAGCCCTGGCCTGCATCTCTCCGCCCCTGAGCTTTCCCATTGTTCCGCACACTGGTTTCTCTCTCCCTCCGAGTCTTTCCCCTCCCCCCTGGCTGCTTTAGACCCACTGCTGCTCCCTGTGCTGTGTGAGGTGGACGTCAGGATGATGGGGGCTGGCTCCCTGTAGGAAGTCACCCTTACAGGTAGTGATGCTAGTCAGTTGGTGCAAAGCCAAGTCTTGAAACACCTTAAATATTAAACCAATTTATTTTGGTGCAAGTGTCCATTAAACCATATCCCATAATGTGCACTATAGTTATCCATTTGACGCAACCTCTTCACACAAGAGCTGAGTCTTGTGGGTGTCTTGGTCTTGCAGAAGGTGTTGGGCCCCTGCTGCGATGCTTTGTGCCACGCCAACGATCAGCAATGCCTTAGGGCAGCCTTCCCAAACCCAGTGCCTTTCAGAAGTTGATGGATTTTAATTCCTGCCATCCTTGACCATTGGGCCATGCTTCCTAGGGCTGATGGGCATTGGAAGGCACCAGCTTAGGGGAGGCTGGCCTAAGTTTCCCATTTTCCTAAGATCAGGGCATATTACTTCCTTTCCAATTAAATTTGGATTCCTTTATTTGGACAGCAGGTATAATATCTGCATTCTTCATCCAGTCATGAGGTTTATTTGGGAATTTTGCTATTACTATTGTTTTGGATCTTATTGCAGGGTTATAAGGTACTGCTGATCGGGACGCAGGTGGCGCTGTGGGTTAAACCACAGAGCCTAGGGCTTGCTGATCAGAAGGTCGGCGGTTCAAATCCCTGCGACAGGGTGAGCTCCTGTTGCTCGGTCCCAGCTCCTGCCAACCTAGCAGTTTGAAAGCAAGTCAAAGTGCAAGTAGATAAATAGGGATCCGCTCCGGCGGGAAGGTAAACGGCATTTCCGGGCGTTGCTCTGGTTCGCCAGAAGTGGCTTTGTCATGCTGGCCACATGACCTGGAAGCTGCATGCCGGCTCCCTCGGCCAATAATGCGAGATGAATGCCGCAACCCCAGTCGGTCCCTTTACCTGTAAGGTACTGGTAGAGAATAATGTGTTTGGTAATGAAACTGTTCCACTTTATCCTTGTATGAGAAAGGCCTGTAGGTCAGTATTAATGCTTAATCTTTCATTTCATTTTTTTTAAGGAACTGGTTATCGGCTGATACTAAGGAAGAGCGTAATCTGTGGATGCAAAAACTCAACCAAGTTCTTATTGACCTTCGCATGTGGCAGCCTGATGCTTGCTATGTGCCAATTGGGAAACCTTGAGCTGCGGGGAAGATTTCTCACAGGAGCTTGCTTCAAGCCACATGCTGTGCTCTTAATGTAGACTTTTTATACGAGATCCCTTGGGATTCTTCATGCTTTAAAATCTGGAAGGAGAGGTGGTGTTATATTAGGCTCCTTGGTGCATTCAGAGTTCTAACTCTTCTAGGATTGGAGTATGGTAGTAGCTGTGTTTTTAAGCTCTATTTGGCTGTGCTAAATATTTTTATATATAATATTTCTTGAAATCTGTAGTGCAGTACACAATTAAAGTACCAGTTTATTTTAATTGATCAGGGCTCAGTTTATTTCAAGAACTGGAAAAAATCAGCACAGGAGGAAAAAAAACTTAGAGCTTTTATCAGTGTGCATGTTTCTCCTAAGAATGATGCCTCAAAAGTTGTTTAGCTTTAGTGGGGAGCTGAAGCAGGAACTTCAATGATTTATTTATAAAGGTGTTTTCAACCTAATTAGGAAGTTAAAAAGGAAAATACCCCATTGTGTTTAATGTTCAGAATACTTGGCACTTGCAAAAAGTGTCTGTCTCGAGAACACCATAGAATAGTCATAGAACCAAATAGAAATAATGAGGTTAAAAAGAAATAAAATGGTGCATGGTTGTGCACATATGGTTTACAGGTCTGATCAGTTATGAAGTACATTGCACATTTTCTTAGAAAACATGTATTTAGTTTTCTTGAAGCTGCTTTAAAAAACAAACCTTTATTTTACTCTTATATATCAAGCCATTTTCATGCATTTCCTAGTTTGAATGAATTTAAAACTTTCACTGATCTGAGCACTAGGAGAGTAAGATGAATTTCATTTAGCTGCTGTAGAGTTGCAATACGCAAAGTAATATTTCTGAGAATCCAACTTCAGCTGATGAGCACAATGTTAAGGCTGCTCACTTAAATAGCAAATGCACAGTGTTCACAAATGCTTTCCACTGGGTGTCACAATGTTATATGACTGCTGCATGCATTTTTAGATAGCAGCAATGGGGTACTTCGTCTAAAACTGCTATGGCTTTAAGTTGAACACTAACATTTTCCCCCTCTACAGCATATTTTGTATTATCACTTTAAATACCTGCTTTTCTGATGTTTTTGAACAAGTAAGAACTCTTCCCCCATAAAAAAACAAACCTTAAATGTATCAAAAGGGAGTGCCTGCCAATGAGGGCTGTCTTACAATGCTGAAAAAAATGTGGGTTTGGTTCCAGAGCATGGAACTGAAAATCTAGACTAATAAGCCTTTCTCAAAATGATGCCCAATATGACTATTCTGACTGTAGTGTTGCACTCAGATGGGTTTTGTGAATGCACTTCATAGGAACCCAGTGCTGATTTATGCTGGTTAAACTTGTAGGACAAGTTAATAAGCAATTTGTTATATAAGGAAGAACAGTTATAAATTTGTGAGAGTACACGAAAAAGTAGAGTAAGTAGAATGTGTTGCAAATAAACTGTGTGAAAGAAGAAACGAAGTAAATTGCTACAAGAGTAAAATAAAAAATATATCAGAAAGGAAGTGGTGTTTGCTAACTGAGATCTGCTTAGTTTACAGTATCGGATGAGATTGTGTATGTTATAAGTGACACATTTGCAGCAAGCCTCACCTCACTAAAAATACTGACCAGAGCTTGGGAAGAAGAGGGGGCCAAATATTCTGGGGACGGCAGCTTGGTCTTCCCCAATAATGTTATAGCCTTGGAAAAGCAGCAAGATTCTAGCTGAGAACATTATTGGAAAACAGGATGATGAAGTGGCAAATCACTTCCTGGTCAATTCAGAAAAAAGCAAATTAATTTGGCAAATTATTTCAGCTACAATAAATAGCACTGCATTCATTAAAAAAACCCCAGCCAGCTGCATGTGAGGCAAATAGCATTTGATTAAGACCTTTAACATGACAATAATGGAACTTGCTTCCGACTGATTTAACTTTATATATGTATACATGCTCAAACAGAGGCTGATGAATCTTACAAGCAATTCAAAGGGGAAAGTGACAACATGTTTGAATTAACTCCAATTTGAATATGCATAAAATCCTGAGTATGATGGAATTACTTTTTAAAAATTGACTGTTATTTCAATAAGGAATTGATTAGGAAATTTATCCACAAGTCTTTCATAAATAATCCCTATTCCAAAACTTCATGAAATACCACTAAACTGTAAAACCTTTGCAGGCATCTGCTATGCCATATAATATACATGATAATCTTTATCCCCATGAATTTTAAGGATATTTTGTTATGCATTTATACTTTATTTCTAAAATAAAGCTAACTGCTCATGATTCCTTCTGCCTGTTATTCAATGTATTTATACTTACATAGTTTACTTAATCTGTTGTACTAATCTTATGAACAAAGTTTAAGGTCTCATGGATTGGAAAGGAAGAAATTAAGTTTCCCAGTTGGATGGACATAACCCAGCATATTGGGAGTTTTTAATCAGCCCTGATTAAAAGAAACGCGAAATAGACTTTCGACCAGCCAGTTCTTTCCCTGTCTCACCCAAGACATCTTTTTGTTCCTAGTACCTCCTTTGGGCATTTTATATAAGATTAGATTTTTCTTGCTTATAAATTAAAAAGATAAGGCTAAAGCAGGTGTCCTTATCTGCTACTTCTCTAAATGAAATGCAAGGGGTACTCCTCATTCACTAAAAATGGATAGCTGAATATTAGAATTAACTAGATCAAATCTTTACATTTACCTCCAAACCCAAATGTCCGTAAAACATGAATGAAATAAGTCATTCCATTTTGTTAAAAGCTTTCCAAATCTATATAAATAGTGGTTGAAACCAGCCTTTTCCAATTTACATAATCTTTAGCATTTACCATTCTCCAGATATTACACACTGTTCTTGTTTTAAGAAATCCTTATTTAACCATTTTTGCACCACATGATCAAAGCTTAAACCTAACATCATTGCAAAAAACATAGTTGCAGTTCAGCAATGATACAGGATGATACAGGAAGATAAAATATGAGTAAAGAGAGCTCTTTACCTGGTTTTGGAAGTATTAATATTGTTTCATTCCGTGACTGGGATTTTACCTTCAGTTAATGTAGAATTAATTAAGGATGAAGTTGAAGATCAGGATGGGAAATTAGAGGAGTAGCTGGAGAATACAGACCAGAAATTGGATATGAAACTTAATAGTATACTTGAGCTTTTAAATGAAAATTAGGGGAATATGGAAATCATATATATTCACTGTGAATATGGAAAGACTGTAAATTAAACAGTAAGCAAAGGAAGGAGTTTATACAAAGAAGCATTTCAGCAAGCAAATAAAGATAAAACTAGAAGTACCCAAAGCAATTACAAATTTAGAGGTATTCTCAAATGGAGAGAAAAGAAAAGCCAGCAAATTATCTTAAAATACTATTTGAACTTTGACAATGGTTCAGCAGTAGTATTTTTAAAAAATGGTTAACATCAAAGGAAATTTAGCCAAAGAAACTTAATGAGTAGAGCTTTACATTGAGGGTCCTTTAAGAAGCAGTTCTATGTGATATGAGTTCAGAGAAAATAAAAGAAGGGCAAATATTCATTTTAGTGACCCATCCAGATGCTTTATTCAAATGAAGAATAAAAAAAAATCAGTTATCTAGCAGAAATTTTGGATATAAAATACACCATAAATATGGAATTCCAATTAGATTTAATGTGTATCAGAAACAAATTGACCTGAAGAGGCTTGGTAGATTGATGGGACAAATGGGTGAAAACCCTTGCCTAAAAGCAAGCAGTCTCCTATGAGATTCCACACACACATATATATATAAGTAAATTTTACCACTGGTTTCGTCGCATTCAGCTTTCCATTCGGCTGCCAGATAGTTGATAAGGAACTATTTGCACCCATCAGCCTTTTATGTTCCAATACCCCAGAGGTTGGCTTGCTTTGTTGGGAAAGGTGTTCTTTATTCTGAATGGTGAAACGCCAATGTATTTAGCATGCTGAAATCAGTGGCCTCCTTGATCTTTGAACACTGCTATAATCTCATCCTTGGATGGGTTTTCTTTCCCAAGAACATGAGGCCATTCACGAAGTATCTTCTTCCAGATGATTCTTGCTCCAAGGGCAGAAGCAACCTGGAAACAAGACAAAGGGACATCACTTTTGTTCCTTGCAAGGAAGATCTTCATGTGCTATATTTGGGCACATTTAAGCTGCTAGTTGTGGCACAAAAATGTGGCCAGTAAAAACAAAACTTGGCACCACTAACACGGCCATGAAATTTAATACAGTGGTGCCTCGCTAGACAAATTAATTCGTTCCAGGACTCAATTCATCCTACGAAAATTTCGTCTAGCGAGGCACCGTTTCCCATAGGAATGCATTAAAAGTCAATTAATGCGTTCCTATGGGCTCCGGGGGAATTGGTGGCGGCAGCGGCGCTTGTTCTCTTGGCTTGGGGAAGGAAGGCAGGCGCTTTCCCGAGCCAAGAGAGCAAGCGCCGCTGCTGCCAACGACAGAGCCGGATCGGACGAAGCTTCAGAAGCTTCGTTGGATCCGGCTCTGTCGGGCCGGGTGGGGGAAAGGCGAAGGAACGATCCTGTGCCTTTCCCCTACCGCTGCCAAGCCCCATGCCGGCTTTTCGCGGTGAGTAAGCGGCGGTGGGGGAAGGTCTTCCCCCGCCGCTGCCTCTTGCCTGCCTCCCCCGGCACGGTCCGATGCTCCACTACTCCCTCCCCCCGCCCGACAGAGGCAAATGCTGGATCTGTCGGGCGGGGGGGGGACAAGCGGAGAACCGGTCCGATGCTCCCCTACTCCCTCCCCCCGCATGACAGAGGCAAATGCCAGATCTGTCGGGCAGGGGGAGGGACAAGCGGCTCTGAACCCCGGAGCCGAAGTGCGGCGGTGTGGGGGTGTTTTGCCGCCTGCCTTCCCCAAGCCAAGGGGAAGGCAGGCGGCAAAAAGCCCTGGCAATTTTTCGCTGCACGCTGGACTTTGCAGTCGGAGGTTTGTTTTTCTATGGCCACGCTTCGCAAGACGAAGCGGCGGCCATAGAAAACCGTCTTGCGAGGCAACCTCCGATCGCTGCACATTATGGGCTGCACATTGCTCAGTGAATCTCATGTTTACCAAATGCCTGTTTCCTGAGATTTGTTTGGCTAATACAGGAACGATGCAAACCAAGTTTTCAGTGCATTCGGAGTGCAAAATTGGTTTGAAAAGAAAATTAGTCCCTGCCTAGCATGCCTTTTACAACAGACTCTCCTATCTAGTTAATAATGTTTTTACCTGATGCATTGGACCCACAATTTTAACCTTTCATTTTTGCTATATTAAGGTTGATCTA